>NC_080541.1:208727884-209086218 GCF_028640845.1 Ahaetulla prasina | reverse complement strand
GTTGACTCAGTCTTTTGGATGCCGAAAAAGCTTTTGATAGATTGGATTGGCAGTTTTTGTTTAAAGTAATAGAAAAAATGCAATTTGGGGATTATTTTATTCAAGCAATTAAGGCTATATATCAAAAGCAAACAGCTCAAATAATAGTAAATGGTGGATTAACAGAATCTTTCAAGATTGAGAAAGGGACTAGACAAGGATGTCCCTTGTCACCATTATTATTCATTCTAACTTTGGAAATATTATTGAGTAAGATACGTGGTTTAGATCGAATAAAAGGAATTAGAATTAAAAATCAAGATTATAAATTAAGAGCGTTTGCAGATGATTTGGTTGTTTCTTTATCTCAACCAATACATTCAGCTGTATATTTGATGGAGACAATTGATCAGTATAGTAAGGTATAAAGTTAAAAATAATGCAAGACATTAGGGAAAGAGGGGGTTTAAAAATGCCTAACTTGAAATTGTACTATGATGCAGTTGTTTTAACTTTAATTTCTGATTGGATTAATTTAACAGAGGAAAGGATTTTGAATATAGAAGGTTATGGTTTGTTATATGGATGGCACGCATATGTAATATATGACAAGAAAATTGATAAGACATTTAAGAATAATATGGTCAGAAGTGCGTTGTTGAGGATTTGGAAAAAATATCAATATAAGTTAGATGGAAAGATACCAATATGGACCATCCCCAGACATATGATAGAGAATATAAATATATTACAAAAAATGGAAGTTATCACTTACAAAGAGCTTTTGACTATGGAAAAGGGAATTACAGTTGAAATCTAGGGAGAAATTGAGGATGAAGGAAGAAATTATACATGGTTCCAGTATGGACAATTGCAATCTAGATGGAAAATAGATCAGAAAATTGGTATAAGGCAAAGTGATGATAATCTGGTAAAACAAATAAAAGATCAAGGTCAACAGCATATAAAGAGATTATATAATGTATTGGTTGAAATTGATTCAGAAATGGAGTTGGTTAAAGATTGTATGGTAAAATGGGCACAAAATTTTCAACAACCTATAATGTTAGAAACATGGGAAAAATTTGGGTGAGGAATGTTAAATTCACGCAAGCACAAAATTTAAGAGAAAATTTTATAAAATGTTTTTTAGATGGCATTTAGATCCTAAAAAACTGTCATGTATGTATCCAAATGTGAAAGCAAAATGTTGGAGATGTGATTGTGAGGATGCTACCTATTATCATATATGGTGGACTTGCAAAAAAGTTAAAGCCTTTTGGATTAAAATATGGTGGATTATGCAGAACATTTTGAAAAAGAAGATCAAGTTTGTTCCACAGTTCTTTTATTAGGAATAATCTCAGATTGCACTGTTATAGAGACAAAACTGATTCTGAATTTAATAACTGCTGCAAGATTATTGATTGCACAATATTGGAAGAAAGAAGACTTACCTACAATTGGAGAATGGATTAGTAAAGTATCAAATTTAGCAGAAATGGCAAAAATTTCTGCCTACTTGAAAGACTGTACACAAGAAAAATATATATTGGAATGGAGGAAGTGGATTGATTATATTCAAAATAAGTATCAGATTAAAAAATATCAATTAGTTTTTGAGTGAAGTTAGGAATTATTATGTATTAGTTTAAGAAAGAAGGGAATTGATAGTGTGATGGTGTGAAATGGAATATGTTTTATGTTATATTTTAGATTATGTTTGTTAGTTACAATACCCTGTATTCTGTTCTGGGAAGTCTCGGGGAAGGAGGCGGGAAGGGAAGACTATAAATTGATTGGTTGCCATTGTACAGGAATAATGGTAGAATTAAACAAGTTGAATGGTGTAATGTCGGGACTGCTCGCAAACACTCCCGAAGGAAAGGGTAAGGAAAGAGGAGTAAAGAAGGAAGAAAGTAGGTAGGTAGGTGGGTAGGGAGGAAAGAAGGAGGAGAAGAAAGGATAGGAGGAGGAGAAGAAGGAGAAGATAGAGGGTTAGAAAGGATGGTAGTGAGAAGTGGGAAAGAGGAGGGGAAGTAGGAAAGCGAGGAGAAGGTGGTGGGGGAAGTTTAAGAAGGATGAGAAGGGAAGAAAGGATTAAAGGGGGGAGTGGCAGTCGAGCAGCCCTGACTGAGTATAATTTGAGTATAGGACTGATTGTTGGATAAGTGATTGTATTGTACACTGGTCAAATTGTGGGAATTATTATGGAAAAATAAAAATTTTTTGCAAAAAAAAAAAAAAAAAAGGTTGACTCAGTCTTCCATCCTTCTGAGGTCTGTAAAACTAGATTGGGGGCAATATGATGACTCGGTAAACCACTTTGAGAGGACTGTAAAGCACTGTGAAGTGGTTATGTACTGTAAGTCTAAGTGCAATTGCTATTCTTGAAGCATTAACTGGGAATTTCAATTGATTCCATGAGTCTTCTCCTGTAATTGTCCACATCTTGATAGCCTCCTTGGCTTTGTGCATGTTGAATCACCATGATTCAGAGAAAAGAAAAGAGCTTGTCATCCCAGTGTATATTTTTATCAGCTTAGAAAATCATTTATGTGAATATTGCTTATGGTCTTACTACCCCAACTCAATCAGATACAATGTTGGGTATTAAAATAGTAACCTCTAAATGAGGACCTAGCTTTACACAGCATAGAAAAAAAATCCTAAATCCAGATTAGGAAACCTTAGTTGTACTGTCTTCCCATGTCAATACTGTTTGCATTCTTTTTTACATTAATCAATGATATTTCCAGTTTCTCATTTATACGAATGCAGCCAAGTGGTCTAAATCTGAATACTTTTGAAATGAAGATATTCTACTTTTAAAAACACATGCAATTGCATAATTGTACCTTTATAGATTTTTGAAACTTTCTGTGATTATTGGACCTTTATGTGATCATTACCAATGCTGTTTTTTAATCAGTTTAGTAGACTTGTTATTTAGTTAGTTAGTATCTGAAAATATAAAATAATTGGTTTTGTAAACTTGTTACAGTTTTAAAAAATTAATAAAAATCAATAATTGTTTGGAAAGGTTTATTTCGGGAGTGATAAAGCAGATTAAATATTAATCAGCTTGTTAGCAGTATTCATTTGCATTTTTAATATTGCTGGTTAAAAGCAAAACCTTGACCTATATGAATAAGATCAGTGGTGGGATTCAGCCAGTTCGCACCACTTTGGGAGAACCAGTTGTTAACTTTCTGAGCAGTTTGATGAACTGGTTGTTGGAAGAAATCATTAGGGCAGAGAACCAGTTGTTAAATTATTTGAATCCCACCACTGAATAAGATGAGCCTTGGGTTTTGTTCACTTGTTGTTGTAATACCTGATTTCAGGTACTATTATAAATATTAAAAAGATTTAGAAAAAGTATCTGCAAACCTTTGATTTATCAGGAATTCATTATTAGTCAAAATGGAGATCATGCTGAGCAAAAATAGGGCTGGTGTAGTTTAGTGGCATCTGCATTCTGATACTGATTTTTCGTGGAGTATGGAAATTGTATTCGGATGTGCAAACTGCAGGGCAGAAATTGGATTAACACTAACTGCTATCCTAAAGCTTGCTGGGAAGAAGAAAGTTAGAAAACCAGCACATTGTTCCTCATCCACTACTCTTTTTTTCCTGACAGAATGTTCTTAAACCCACTGCCCAAAACAATTTTATAAAGATAGGCTCTAGTTAGAAGAACTATGAAATATGGATTTTTTTGCCTGGAGCAAAATGTGCTCCAGTTGTGACATGATAACAGTCTTCCAATATTTGAGGGGTTACTATAAAGAAGGGGGAAATCAACCTATTCTCCAAAGCTTATGAAGGTAGGACAAGAAGCAATGGATAGAAACTAATCAAGGAGAGATCCAACACAGAACTAAGGAGAAATTTCTTGACAGTTAGAACAATCCATGAAATAGCTTGCCTCCAGAAGTTGTGGGTGCTCCAACACTGGAAGTTTTTAAGAAGAGATTGAACAACCATCTGTCTGAAATAATATAGGGTTTCCTGCTTGAGCAGGGTATTGTACAAGAAGACCTCCAAGGTCCTTTCCAACTCTGCTATTCTGAAATTAAAACTGAATTATTGGATTTTTGCCTTTTGTTATCCCACTATGGCTAATTTTATTTTTTAATCTATAGGGATAGTTTTACTTTTTAATTCAGTGGGATTATTTCTAAATGGATAAAAATTACCTTGTTCCTTATTAAAAAGCGCTTTTCATTCTTTCTAATTCCTATTTTTGTTTATCAGTTATTCATAAAACATTCCCATTGCTAACTGTTGCTAATCAGTGGAGAAACACTGATTCATAACATTTAGAATGAATGTTCATCCTTGCTTAATCAAAAGTACAGAGTTTTGTAGAGTACACAAGCTGGGCTGCTCATTTATGAATTCCCAACTATATCTTCTTCTGCTTAGTACCTACCAGAAAAAAACTTTTCTGAAGCACCCAATGAATCTCTGATTTTTTTTTTGATTATTTTTTTTTACTGCTGTAGCATCAATCATTCAGAACAGTAATCCTCAAATATTCTGCCCTCAGGGAAACATTTCCATATCAGAATGCCTGGTGAAGAAATGATTCACATCTGCTCCAGCACGCTGTGCTAGAAATTATCTCTTTGTAGTAAGGAAAGTATTGATCATCATCATCATCATCATCATCATCATCATCATCAATAATTATATAATATAATAATTTAAACTTTATTTCTTATCTATATAATATATATCTTACCCGATCCAACAAACATTGGGTGACTTGTATGATGAATAACATAAACATAATTAAAAATTTCAAAGCATCAACAAAAACAACAAATAGGCCCTTTGTTCTCCAACAGCATGATCAAATATTAGGAATTTTTCTACTTGCTTGCACTCTAAAAGCGTGAGGGCTGTTCAAATCTTGGAAGGGGTGAAGAAATATATGTTTTAGAACAGTGTTTCACAATCTTGGTGACTTGGAATGTCAACTCCCAGAATTCCCCATGTCTGGCTGAGGAATTCTGGGAATTGAAGTCCAGCCATCTTAAAGTTGCCATGGCTGTGAAACACTATTCTAGAATGACGGGGATGCCATAAAAGGTTGCTTGCATCCAACTCTCTGGAGTCCTAGTGGACAACCATTTAAATATGAGCCAGCAGTGTGCAGCAGCCACTAAAAAAGCCAACACAGTTCTAAGATGCATAAACAGAGGGATAGAATCAAGATCACATGAAGTGTTAATACCACTTTATAATGCCTTGCTAAGGCTACACTTGGAATATTGCATCCAATTTTGGTTACTATGATATAAAAAAGATGTGGAAACTCTAGAAAGAGTGCAGAGAAGAGTAACAAAGATGATTAGGGGACTGGAGGCTAAAACATATGAAGAACAGTTGCAGGAACTGGATGTGTCTAGAAGGGTCTGCCTTCTTTAATGAAAAGGGGTGACATGATAGCTGTGTTCCAATATCTCAGTGGCTGTCACAAAGAAGAGGGAGTCAAGCTATTCTCCAAAGCACCTGAGGAAAGAAGCAATGGGTAGAAACTAATAAAGAAGAGAAGCAACCTAGAACTAAGGAGAAATTTCCTGACAGTTAGAACAATTAATCGGTGGAACTACTTGCTTCCAGAAGTTGTAAATGCTCCAACAATGGAAGTTTTTAAGAAGATATTGGCTAACCATTTGTCTGAAGTGGTGTAAGGTTTCCTGCCTAAGCAGGGGGTTGGAGTAGAAGACCTCCAAGGTCTCTTCCAACTTTGTTATTCTGCACTGTTCTAATACCACAAGAGAGAGAGAAGCACAACATTGTTTCCTGAACCAACTGGACAAGATGAGTAGACATTGCTTGGAGAAAGCAATTCTATTGGCTGACTGATAATATTTATACATCACATTTCTAGTGTAGGAGTTAATGGATGATGCTAGAAATGGGGAGTTCATAAGTTCTAGTCTCTACTTGGGTACAAAGCCAGCTGGGTGACCATGGGTCAGTCACTTCTTCTCAACCCTAGTGTTGTCCCCAATTCGGATCTGAGCCTGGTGCCGAAGCCAATGATGGACGCCAGACACGAGGTGCAGGTTTTCTGATTGCTGTTTATTGGAGTTTTCCAAGGGAAAAAGCTCCTGGCCAAAATGCCAAGAACCAAGAACAAAGGATTAAGAAAGCTTTATACATTTTCACTAAAGAAGAAGGCAGGAAAATAAAAAATATCATCCAATAAACATTTTAGTAATAATTCTACAATTTGTTCTATTGGTCTCTAGCTGTCCCTATTCCTAAGCCTTGGCTAATGAATGCCCCAGAAGTTATCTAATATACATTTTATGGGCTGCTGGCCATCTATATTCCCAATTGTTAGCAGAGATCTGCAAGTTGTCTAACTCTTGTTACTTTTACAAGATGTAGATAATCATTCTTTGTTATTGCCAGACACACTCCCCAATTACAGGCTTCCTGATTTACTTTCAAGTGTGTGTTATGACCTGGCTTTATTTTAGCATACAGCCCGTCACTAGGAAGGAGGCAATGGCAAATTACTTCAGAAAAATTTCTGATTTCTTTCCAAGAAAACTACAGGGATTTGTCCAGGTAGTCTCTGAAAATTAGACATGAGAGAATGGAAGAAAAAAAACTCCACTCAGCAGTTTACAATATGAAAACAAAAATTAAAATTAAAAATACAAAAGTCAACAATCCAAAAGGAAAAATATACATTTTAGATAGCATCTGACATCACCCACAAATTCTCTTCAGTAAATTCCATTTTCAGAAACTTTCAGAAGGCATCTAAAGTTAGGACTAAACATATTTCTCACAGGAAGCAAAACAGAATGGAAAAATCCAGGCCACACCCTTGTCCTCCCCATCCCTCCTTGAGAAAACAGTTAACCATTTCTCCTGGAAAGTTCAAAGTGGTCAGGCAGATTTCAGTGGAGAGATGCAATCCTGAACGCCCTTCTGCACTAAGCCATGCAGGGCTTTATAGGTTAAAATCAGCACTTTAAATTGCATCCAGAAATGGAAGCCAATGCATAGATGACATAGAGATAAAGCCATCTTGGGTTTTATAGTTTTAAAAACATCATTGTGAATTGTACTTAGAAATACACTGGCTTCCAGTGAGGCACTAAACATAAATGCCACGTTGCTGAAACATCTCTTGCCCATCAGCATATGGGCAGCCATATCCTACACCAGCTGAAGTTTCCTGGTTGAAAGACAGCCCCAAAATGTGAACATCATGCTCAGACTCTAGATAATGAGAACATGAGTGATTTGTCGCCAGGATATCCTGATCCAACCAGAGCTATTACTGATGCACCAGGCAAAGCTGCACCTGCTGATCATATAGAAACCATGGAATTCAAGAGGACCTGGAAAAGTAAGTGTGTGTGTGTGAGAGAGAGAGAGAGAGGGAGAGAGGGAGGGAGGGAGGGAGGGAGTGGGAGAGGGAGAGAAAAACCCTCGCACTAAGAAAAAATAAAAAACAAAAACAAAAAATGAGGCAGGGAGGGAGGGGGAGGAAGGAGGGAAGGGAGGGAGGGAGGAAGGAAAATGTTAAATGGACGTCATAAAATCTCCATAGGTAGCCTTCAAGAAAATTGAAATTTAATTAAAACAATCAAACGTAACTTATTCACCATTCTTTCTTAATGTTTCTGGTCCACATCTGTTTAACTCTGCAAGACAAAGAATACCTTTTGTCTATATATTTTGTTATTTCCAAGGTTTGCTTTATGAAAAAAACAAAACATCAGCTAAAATTGGAAACATCCCTCCCCCCTCCCCTCCCCCCCTCTCATTTTATTTTTTCCACTTGGTTTTAAACTATCTCAGCAATTTGAAGAATTCTACAGGCAGTTCCTGACCCACTTGAGCTGACACTGAAGTATTAACCAGGCACAACTGCAGATGTGACTGGTTGGCTTGCCTTTAGGAGCAAGGGAGCAAGAAGCCTCAAATATTAATCAGAAATTGTATTATCTGTTATTAAGCTCCTCAAAGAAGAGACAAAAATATTTTTTTTCCTAAAAAGATTTCAATATTTGCCAGAGGGTTCCCCCCAAATTATGTAAATAGTATTTGATCTCTGGAAAAAAATATATCCATAAATTGCTACTTCGGGAACAGAAATAAAATGCATTAAAATGTATCTATATATCTATATAGTCTACCAGTCTTTAACTTCCACAACTTTAGTAAAAATATATGGAGACAAATTGCAGTTTTGTTCGGGAGATGATACACTTTTTTTTCTTGGTCGATTTTTTTTTTAAAACAATGTTTTTGGTCTATTTTGGGGGAAAGGGAAAGCCATATACATCTAAATAATAAACAAGCTCTCCTCCCTTTATTCTTTAAAATAAGAAAAATCTTCCCATTATGTATTAGTATCTTTTCATAGCACCGATCTACTTTTTATGTTTTTAATTTTTATTTAATAATTTTGGCATTTTTCCAAACTGCCGGTTACTTAATGTGGCTTAAAATTTTCAAAAAATAGAAAAAAAACCCTCTCAAAAATATTCTAGGTCAGGGGTCTCCAACCTTGGCAACTGAGGAATTCTGGGAATTGAAGTCCACAAGTCTTAAAGTTGCCAAGGTTGGAGACCTCTGTCCTAGGTGGCCTGAAGACATAAACAAACAAACAAAAGCCCATCCCAAGGGGATTCTACCCTCCTTGAACCCAAGGCCTGAGAGAGCAGCCATGCCTTGTTTAGCTTCCTGAACATCATTGGAGAGGAAGCCATCTGGATCTTGGGGGAGCATTGTTGCATACAGCAGATGCACTTCCTGGCTCCCATTAGAAGACAGTACTTCTTTGATGGGAGTCTGAACAAGTTCATTCTGCTTGATTCTCACTGGACAGAGAGAAACAATTGGAGACAACCAGGGTTGGGCTCAGTGGTGGGTTTCAAATTTTTTTTACTACCGGTTCTGTGGGTGTGGCTTGGTAGGCATAGCGGGGAAGAATACTGTAAAATCTCCATTCCCACCCCACTCCAGGGGAAGGATACTGTAAAATCTCCATTCCGTCCCCAATCCAGGGGAAGGTTACTGCAAAAATCCCCATTTCCTCCCGATTAGCTGGGATTTGGGAGGCAGAGAATAGATGGGGCCAGTCAGAATTTTTACTACCCATTCTCCAAACTACCCCAAAATTTCTACTACCGGTTCAAAACCTGCTGAAACCCACCTCTGGTTGGGCTGCTGGGGTTCGCAGGGGTTCAGGAGAACCTCTAGCTAAGATTCTGTGCAGTTCGGAGAACCCCCAAATCCCACTCCTGGCTGGCCCTGCCCTGCCCGTCCCGCCCTGCCCTTCCAAGGAGACCTCACATGGCCCATTTTGGATGCAGTTAAGTGCAGGGCATGTGCGGAGGCTCAGGGAGGGTGAAAAACTGGCCTACCAGAAGTTTGGGTGGGCCTCTGGAGCTTAGGGAGGCTGTAATCCAGGGAGGGGGAAAACACACACACCCCACCGTAGTGAAGGAGGCCGACTAGGCCATGCCCACCGTGGCCACGCTTATCCAGGAACTGGGCAGAGAACCCATTTGGTAAATTTTTTGAAGCCCACCCTGAAGATAACTCAAAGGTCAGGTCCTGAACTATGAAAGGTGATTTAAAGGTGGCATCAAGAAACCTTAATTGCACCTGAAAATATAATTTAAAAATTATTAGAGTGTGCGGAAATGGATAGGTTGACATTAAAGATAAAGGATAAAGAAGATACAGAATATTTTTCAACATGGGATTTGTTTTACCAATGTTAATAGAGGTAGAAATTAGAAGTTGGAAGAATACTACTATGTACAAGTAAATAATATAATGTGTAACTAAATTGAGCCAGACAGTGTACTGTTTACTAAGCACTTATGTATGTTAAAGAAAAATGCATAAACAAATTTATTTGTTTATTTTTTAAAAAAACCTTGATTGTACCTGTGGGCCTACTAACCAGTGTGGTTTATAAATCATACTGGATCACATAATGATGCCTACCCACCAGAGGTGGGTTACAGCAGGTTCTGACCAGTTCTGGAGAACCAGTAGTGGAAATTTTGAGTAGTTCGGAGAACCAGTAGTAAAAATTCTGACTGGCCTCGCCCTCATCTATTCTCTGCCTCCTGAGTCCCAGCTGATCGGGAGGAAATGGGGATTTTGTAGTATCCTTCCCATGCCACACCCACCAAGCTGCGCCCACAGAACCAGTAGTAAAAAAAATTGAAACCCACCACAGCTACCCACCACTGGCCACTTAACCCCATTTTGGACCAGTTGTATCTTGAGTGGTCTTCAAGGACAAGCCCAGACAGAGTGTATTGCAATAATCCAGGGGTCCCTAACCTTTATTTATTTTATTAGATTTGAGTGCAGTCCATCTATCAGAGTTGGTTGCAGAAATCACATCCAGAAAGCACACACAATAACTGATTCAGCAGAATTCATTAACTTCTCTTTATGTACAATGTAACACCTGAAAATAAATATATACAATATCAAGAGTTGTTCTTCCAATGAGAGGAGAGATTGTAAGTACAAACACACATAGAGTACAGTAGAGAAAGTTTTAGTTTTAATTCAGCAGACAGACTAGACCAGGGGTCTCCAACCTTGGCAACTTGAAGACTTGTGGACTTCAACTCCCAGAATCCCTCAGCCAGCAAAGCTGACTGACCAGACTTGTTTGCTAAGCCACGCTCAGGCTCCCTGCTGTTTCACCTTCTAAACAGTCCCCATTGGCTGATCCAGTTGCTGTGCCTATTCATTGGCTGATCTTGTTACCATGTCTCCATTCCAGTTCATGAAGATTCTTTTTTTTGTTTAAAAAAGTTTTATTTTAACATTCTTATCCAATAACATATCCAATAACATATTTAATGTACCATCATATACAATTAATCGGATCTGCCCGGTCACCACCCCCTTCCTTTTACTCTCCTTCTCTACCTTCTTCTACTTTCCACAACCATCCTCCCCCTCTCTTATCTACATCCTCTCCTCCTTCCTCCCTACTCCTTTCTTCTCCCTCTTCTATCCCTCTTCCTTCCTTTCCTCTTCCTCCTCTTCTCTTTCCTACCTCCTTCTCTCTTCTACTTCCTTCTTTCCCATCATTCTGAAGTGGTAGCCAGGCAGCTCCGATCTTACATTAATTATACATCTTCAATCATCTTTGTACATTAACTATCAATCCATTTTCTACCCTCATCCCCCTCCCTCCCTTCCCTTCCTCCCCACCCCGGGACTTCCGAGAACCGAATACAGGGTATAAAACTAACAACAAAAATTAAAATATAGCACAAATCATAATCCATAATCACTCCTTAAAACCTCCACTCCCCTTCCAGAGACAAAGAAGATACTTTTCTTCCAATCCATTATATATCAGACCATTCCACTCCTAGAGTTCTCAGAAATTTCCGATTGAGTTAGTGTTTGTTCTTGAATAAAGTACATAGTTTTAATATCCAACCTTCATCAATCAATATCAAAACAACGTTCCATCTTCCAATATTCACCAAGGGTTCTTCTAAAATGTCTTTCTTCCTTAAGCAGTCTCTCAAGAATAGTTCATATTTCCAACTTAATTTCTTTAATTTTACTGTCCAATCTTCAAGGGTAAACAATAGTCCATCTTTTCACATCTTTAACATTTATATACAACAAATAATATTACAAATATCCAATATATCAATTGTAATAATTAAAATCTTCACTTTACCTTACTTATATCAAATAACATTATTAAAATTACACCTATAACTTATCCAAAATATATCTGTTATAACAATTACATTCTAATTAGCCATATAACAACATTACATCCATCTCTTAAATATAATATTTAATCCAAATTCCTAAATTTTACTATCTATCCTCCAAAGTTAAACAATATTCCATCTTCCTATTCCTTTATACCTCAAATATATCAAATAGTACCCCTAAAATTACACATTATATCCAAAATAAATCATTTACAAAAATTAACCATAATCATATATAATAGAGTTAAACATTCTCCCTCTCCTTCTTCTGTCTTACACATTTTCCACCATCTATTCACCATTCAACTTAACATCTATTAATAAAGAATTCTCAATCTTTAATACATTAGTGTAAAAATCTCGTGCTTTACAAATTGTATTGAGAAAATACTTTCTTCCTTTATAATTCACTGTTAAACCAGCTGGAACCTCCCATCTAAAATATATCTGATGTTTCTTAAACTCATCCACTAAAAAGGCAAATTCTTTTCTCTTTCTTAACATTTTAGGAGGAATTTCCTTCATCATTATTATATCTTGTCCTAATATTTGAAATTTATTTTTATAAAATGCTTGCAAAATTCCATACCTAATCTTCTTATTTGTAAAATAAATAACCACATCTCTCGGTAAACACTTCTGCCTTGCCAACCAAGAATTAACACAATAATTTTTTTCAATATTAACTTCAAAATCTTCTGGTTCTACCTGAGCAAAGGCCTGAGTAAAAATCTCTTTCAAATTTTCTTCCTTACATTCTTTTAATCCCCTCACCCTTATAGCATATTTCATTAATTTATATTGTAATATAACCCTTTCTTCATCTGCCCTATCTACCTTAACCTGGATATCATCTATTTTATTTTCTAAATTAAAATTAATTTGAACCTCGTCTATCTTCCTTTGCAAATCTAAATTAATTTGGTTAAATTCATCCAGTCTTTCTTCTGTCTGTGTACTAGATAACAATAATTGGGTAATTGATTCCTTTAATTTTTTCATCTCCCTCCTCTGCTCTTCCACCAAATCTTTAAAATCCAGTATTTCTTTCTCCATTTCATTAAATTTTTTATCTATTTCTGAAAGATGAGCCTCCATAAGCTCCTGTAAAAAATTCCTTAGACTTTCTTTAATATCCTCTCTCAATTTCCGTACCTGAAGTGAAGAAATTTCCAATATTTTAGAAGTGGTTAAATCTCTTTGCTTAAAGGCCATTTTTAAACTAAATAATACCAAGAAGAAGAAAAAAAAGGAATAAAAAGAAAAAAAAATTCAATAAACTTTTCTTCTTAAACACTGTAAGAAAAAGATAATAAAAAAAAGAAGAGATTTAAAAAAAAAAGAATTCCATTTAAAAAAAAAATATCTTTTTATATTCTTCTTAAAGGTTCCACGCCAGCAATCGTAATCAGCATTTCCTTAGCTTTCGCTTATCTTAGCTTTCACTTTCAAGACACAAAACGCCATCTTTCATCATCTCCACTCTTAAATACGAATACCTTCTCTGTCAGGGAGTTAAAATCATCTTACAATCAAATGCCAGCCCTCCTGTTTTTGGCTCTTTCCGTGTTGGCAATCTATCAATAATCCTTTTCAGTCACAGAGATGGACGCTGCGTTTTGTTCTGCATTTGCAGAAGCGTTCTGGATTCTGGAGCTTTTTTCGAGCTATAGAAGGAGTGTTCCCAACAAACCACCAGAAATCATTCTGGGGCTTTCCTTGGGGGCTCTACTTCAGCCGAATGCTCACCTCCCCCTCTTTGCCCGAGGGCAGAGATTTACGAGCTGTTGACAGCAGATTAACGCTGTCTAAACAGCTCTACAGAATCACACAGAACTGGCGGACTGAGATAGCCCGCCATTAACGAAGCGGAGCCACCCGGAAGCCTTCAGTTCATGAAGATTCTGACACCATTTGGGCACCTTTTTGGCCACACACAGTGTAATAGTAATGTACAAATTTCCCTTAAATATATATAAAAAAATCCCTGAATGAATACAAATGATCAGTTGAAACAATATAAGGAAAGAGTAAGAAATATGGATTTAGTCTAACAATGTAACTAATACATTGTTAGACTAATAATACTAATATTGTCTTACAATAGTAAGACAATTCTTACAATAGTAAGAATTGTCTTACTATTCCTGAACTCTTGTCTGATCCTCCTAAAGGGAGGTTCACAGTTTCAGAAACCCTGCAGTCGTTCATTTATTATTTAATCATGGATTATTGTACAAAGTTTTAACAATGAAAGTCATTTCAGAATTGGCTTTTAGTAAAAAAAAAAAGGGGGGGGGGGCTTAAATTTATAAAACTATGAGGAAATATAGAAATTCTTAAAAATTTTGAGAGGCCTAAGTTTTCTTAACTATGCTTAAGTTTTCCTCAAATTGTCTTCATTTATTTAAGTGACAACTATGACAACTACAACCCTCTTATTTATTTATTTATTTATTTATTTATTTTATTTATTTGTCAAAACAGTATATATAAGCATTAGCATGAAATAACTATACGATATATATAAGCATAAGTATGTAATAACTATAAGAAATTGGATACAACCAAAGGGAACATTAGGACAGGAATGGTAGGCACGTTGGTGCTCTTATGCACGCCCCTTACAGACCTCTTAGGAATGGGGTGAAGTCAATAGTAGATAGTTTTTGGTTAAAGCTTTGGGGATTTTGGGAAGAGACCACAGAGTCAGGTAGTGCATTCCAGGCATTAACAACTCTGTTACTGAAGTCATATTTTCTGCAATCAAGATTGGAGCAGTTCACATTACGCTCTGGTTAGTAGTGTAGTGTTTCTGGAGAAGAAGCTATGCAAGATTATAAAGAAGTGATAATTAGGCTTCCAGAATTATCTTTCTCAATTGTACAATAAGCCCATCAGGCATATATATAGTCCAGAATATAGATAATTAATATAAGTACATTTCAAATGTACTTATAACTTAAATTAAGTTAATATAAGTTACATTTCAAATAAACATACTAAATAATAATATAAGGATTTTAGTTTTGTTTTGAACATTTGGATTTTGTCTAGTCTATTTTAATAGGAATTTAGCAAAGTCTTTTTTAAGAAAGTGAAATTGAGGTTAACTTTATTTGTGTGTGAAAAATACTAAATATGAAAGCAAGCCAACCTGACAGATCCACCTATCCCTAAGGACAATATAAGAAGAACCAAAAATAATTGATTGAGGAATTTAAAAAAATAATAGATGTATATCTGTAGACATAAGTATTCAATCTTATTTTTGTACCTGTGTGTAATCTCCACAGATAACATTTCTAGAGCTAATAAAAACTGGAACACACTTAGCTATAGTACTAAGCAATAGCAATAGAGGAAAAATATATTATTGTTGGAAGACAAGCAAGAATTGTGTAGTTATAATTTACATATTTTATGTAGCAGTGCATCTTGGCTCTATGTATATGTAAATGACATGGAATAGGCAGCAGAGATATATGCTAATGTTAATGTCTTTGTACATTTGTACTTTAGGTATCTTTCAACAAATTCTTGAGTATTACTGTTGAATTTAAATTTGTATCCTGAGTTTGCACTCTTACTAAAAGTATGCATAAATCAAAGGCTCTATTTAGATCTCTGTTTCATCTTACAATTTTTACTTATGGATACCTTCAAATCCTGTTCATGATTTGGTTTTGAAAGGTATGTAGCAGCTACTTCCGAGTTCTTTTCACCATCACATTTATGCTGTCTGCCTAATTCTGCAAGTCCTTAAAGTGTAAGCCACAATGGTGGTATGGATTCTACTCCCACAATGTTTCAAGGGTTTTTGCTAATAATGAATTTCCCCAAAGGTGCTTTTTAGTGTTTTTCCTCGAAGATGTTTCACTTCTCATCCAAGAAGCTTCTTCAACTCTGACTGAATATTGGAGAATGGAAGGATTCATATTCCTTGCAGTTATGGTCATTAGCACTCTTTCAGAGAATCTTGAGGCCACTTGGAGGATTATCTATGCCCTTAGGGTTACCTGAATAGTGTAAATGGGTATGTAAAACTTTTATGGAACTGCTGAAAGGAACACAGTCCTTTACAGCAATACTTTCAGTGCTGCCAAGAAGGTTCCATACCCATTTGTACACAATCAGATGATTGCAAAGAATATAAATCCTTCCATCATACACATTCAATCAGAACTGAAGAAGCTTCATGGATGAGAAGTGAAACGTCTTCAAGGAAAAAAAAGTCCAGTTGCTTTTTGAAAAAGCACCTTTGGGACAACCATGATCTGGATGTCTGATGATCTCCATAGACATTTTTGTTGTTGTTAGTTGCAAAGTCATGTCTGACCCATCATGACCCCATGGACGATGTTCCTCCAGGCCTTCCTGTCCTCTACCATCCTCTGGAGTCCATTCAAGCTCACACCTACTGCTTCAGGGACTCCATCCAGCCACCTCATTCTCTGCCATCACATTCTTCTTTTGCCCTCAATCTTTCCCAGCATTAGGCTCTTCTCCAGTGAGTCCTTCCTTCTCATCTATAGACATTTAATTATGAATTATTTTTTCAAAGCAATGCAAAGAAAATCAGAGAGAGAGAAGATGATAGCATTCAAAATTTATTTTATTATTATTTATTTTTCATATTTGTATACCACCCTATCTCCCTAGGAACTCAGGGCGGTTCACAGGCAATTAAAAATACATATAAATACAAGTTAAAATAACAGTTAAAAAACTTATTCTATAGCCCATTATTAAAAATAATATAAAAAATAAAAACCCGTTTAAAACCAATAAATTTAAAATCTAATCCAGTCCCTTGGGTATCCCTTGAAAACAATAAATGTATGCTTCAAATTAAGCTGGAATCTGATTACTACAAAGTAATACAGTTTTATTGGTATCAGTAGGGGGCAGCTTTATCACAACCTGTTTCTATACTTTTTTTTCGGACTGCCTATCTACCATACCATCTAAAGCTTATTGATGATTTTTTTTTACCCAATCACTTACCAAGCCAGATTGTTTTTAGCTTCTCATCTCAAAGAAAGTTGGCTGGATGCTGGCTCAAATAAGAACTGGAATTATTATTAAACTAGAAACAGCCATGGGATCTTAAGGGGAAAAGCAAGAAGTGAGCTTGCCAGCAAGCTAAGCTAACATGACATGCCTTTGCATATAAAAATTACAGAGCTCTTGTCAAGCTAGAGTGGAAATTGTACTTGGAAGACTCTTTGTGCACATATTTTTTAACTTTAACTCAAGATTGATGAGTGGCAGTCCAGCTTAACTAATAAAATTGTGCTGACATTTTCCAATTCAGGAGCTTCAATTTTTCTATTTGCCATAAAACTCCAGTGATGGTTTTGAATATTCTGCCCAATCGTTCAGTGCTCATCACTTCCATTCCAATGTCATTTTTCTCAACTGTAGAATTCATCCAAGCAGCTGCCAAGCCCTCCTTTAAAATCATATGCCTATTACCCAAGAGTACTGGGGGCGAAATGCTGCTTTCCGAATGCTGCTTTGTCTGACTCCGAAGGGAGAACAGACAAATCAAAGGCATACTGCATTTCTACATCAGTTGAATATTGAAGCAATAAATGCATCTTTATTTATAATACTAGCTTCAGAGCCAGCAGTTAACATTATATCCTAACCAGGGTGGGCTGCTGGGGGTTTGCAGGGATTCTGGTTTACCTCTAGCTAAGATTCTGTGCAGTTTGGAGAACCCCCAAATCCCACTCCTGGCTGGCCCTGCCCACCCCTCTCCTCCCAGGAG
This sequence comes from Ahaetulla prasina, assembly GCF_028640845.1. Classification (NCBI taxonomy): domain Eukaryota; kingdom Metazoa; phylum Chordata; class Lepidosauria; order Squamata; family Colubridae; genus Ahaetulla; species Ahaetulla prasina. The sequence goes on along the minus strand of NC_080541.1, from coordinate 209,068,695 downwards.
TCCCCATGTGGCCTGTTTTGGATGCAGGTAAGTGCAGGCGCGCACGGAGGCTTGGAGAGGGCGAAAAACGGGCCTACCAGAAGCTGGAAATGGGCCCGTTTCTGGCCTCCAGAGGGCCTTCAAAGCCTGGAGGGGCCATTTTTGCCCTCCCAGAGGCTCAAGGAAAGCCTCCAGAGCCTGGGGAGGACAAAAATGCCCCCCTGTTGTGGTGCAGGAGGCCAACTAGGCCACACCCACCATGGCCATGCCCACTCAGCAACCCTTGTTAAAATTTTTGAAGCCCACCGCGATCCTAATTGTAACCAACTGGCATTATGGGGGCATTGAGAGGAACTTCTGGGCTGCATAAACAGAGGGATAGAATCAAGATCACGTGAAGTGTTAATACCACTTTATAATGCTTTGGTACGGCCACACTTGGAATATTGCATTCAGTTTTGGTCGCCACAATGTAAAAAAGATGTTGAGACTCTAGAAAGAGTGCAGAGAAGAGCAACAAAGATGATTAGGGGACTGGAGGCTAAAACATATGAAGAACAGTTGCAGGAACTTGGTATGTCTAGTTTAATAAAAAGAAGGACTAGGGGAGACATGATAGCAGTGTTCCAATATCTCAGGGGTTGCCACAAAGAAGAGGGAGTCAAACTATTCTCCAAAGCACCTGAGGATAGAACAAGAAGCAATGGGTGGAAACTATTCAAGGAGAGAAGCAACTTAGAACTAAGAAGAAATTTCCTGACAGTTAGAACAATCACTAAGTGGAACAACTTGCCTGCAGAAATTGTGAATGCTCCAACACTGGAAATTTTTAAGAAACTGTTGGATAACCATTTGTCTGAAATGGTGGGCAAGGGGTTGGACCAGTGATTCCCAAAGTGTGAGCCGCGGCTCCCCAGGGAGCCGCGCTATCATGATGGGCCCATGAATATCTGCGCTGGGTCTGGCGCTGATGCACCATTTCTGGGCGTCTGCAGTTGCAGGTCGGATTTAGGAGCCATGGGAAAAGATTGGGAACCTCTGGGTTGGACTATAAGCCCTCCAAGGTCCCTTCCAACTCTGTTGTTGTTGTTATTATTATAACTTTCTTTGCAGTTTGAAGGAAATTGTAAGGTTACATTAAAACAACCATCAGCCATGCTATGACTGATGTACAATTGTTAAAAGTGACCGAGGGCCCGCAGGCCTATTGACCCGTTCCCATGCAAGGATGTTTCCTTGCACATTGCCTGGGGAAAAAGGTACAATTGGCCAACAGACACAAAGTTTAAACCTGGACTGCAAAATCCCAGATGACTTGGATGGCAGTAAAAAGTTACCCCATGACATGTGGAATCTGACAGCATAATAGGCAGTCAGTTGGATGAGGCCAACCTTTATCAGGATGCTGATAAAGATACATTGAAAATAGAAGCTTTACAAATTAGAAGGTCATTTGGAAGCAACCAGAAAATTCTGTGCAGAATTTCTACTTGTGGGGAGAGTAATTTCTACTCACAGGTAGGACTTTGCGGCTTTAAGAAACACTGTAAGAGCCAAGGTGGTGCAGTGGTTAGAGTGCAGCACTGCAGGCTACTTCAATTGACTGCTAGCTGCAGTTCAGCAGTTCAAATCTCACTGGCTCAAGGTTGACTCACCCTTCCATCCTTCTGAGGACCTCATCTGGTAAAATGAGGACCCAGATTGTTGGGGGCAACATGCTGACTCTGTTTGGAGAGGGCTGTAAAGCACTGTAAAGTGGTATATAAGTCTAGGTGCTATTGCTATTGCTATTCTTCTACAGCTAATCAGTAATGGTGTCTGTGCCCTGTGATAATAATACTTTCTTAGACAGGTGGTCTTCTCAGATGTCTCCTTTGCCTTTTACATCTTCCTTCGAAAAAGAAATTTTAAGAAAAATCTTAAAACTGAAGGGATCTAAGATTCCATTTTACATTGAATGCAAGTGAACTTTTCTCAATCATGCAAGACAGAATCTTGGTTCACTCACTTGCACATAAATCACCCAACTACTGTATTTCTCCCCTTATGAAGAAAGTGTAACTCTCATGCAGATGTTAGATATGAAAATGTTGAAATAGTTTTATTTTTAGAAGGTGGATGTTATGTTTGGGTAATGAGGAGACAGGAGATAGTCATTGGTGACAACAGCTCTTAAGTTTATTATGAGAACCCAGCAAAAGCAACTGGCAAACAGTCCTCCTTATATAGTATTTTGGCTGAGGCATCAGCCAATCAGAAACGGGCTTTTTCCCGCCCAAATTTCCCTCCAATAATTCAAATACATAACAGTTGAGAATTTAAAAATAATGTTTTATGAATTTATATATTCTTGTGCTACTGTTTTATTGCATTTGTAGAAGGTGTGCAAGGAGGTTTTGCAAAACTCTCTGGGATTATACACTGAAATACGGGCATGCATTTTAGAAACATAAAATAACCATCTAATAGACTTGCAGCTCAGATATCAAAGTTAATTTCAATCAAACAAAACTTTGGCTTATGGATGTGTTACATCAACTGGACTATTTTGTTACAATCATTGAGTTGTTTTGCATATTTCTGAGCTTTTTCTTTTGCAACCTTGGTTTAATCCAAGTAATATACAATAAAAGACATTGCAACTGAAAATCAAATTATAAAGCCACTCTAAAACTTGAATCAGTTTAAAATGACGCATGTTCATTAAAAAAAATGAATCGGAAAAACATTTCTCTGAAAATACAATATATTTTAATATATTTCAGGTGGTGATTCCATTAGGTAAAGGTTCCCCTTGCACATTTGTGCTAGTTGTTCCTGACTCTAGAGGGCGGGGTTCATCTCTGTTTCAAAGCCGAAGAGCCAGCGCTGTCCGAAGATGTCTCCATGGTCATGTGGCCAGCATGACTAAATGCCAAAGGCACACGGAACGCTGTTACCTTCCCACCAAAGGTGGTCCCTATTTTTCTACTTGCATTTTTTACGTACTTTCGAACTGCTAGGCTGGCAGAAGCTGGGACAAGTAACGGGAGCTCACCCCGTTACATGGCACTAGGGATTCGAACCGCTGAACTGCTGACCTTTCAATCAACAAGCTCAGTGTCTTAGCCACTGAGCCACTTAGGTAAGTGTTATTGCAAAGAATTTCCCCTCTCTATTGTCTGAACATGTCTCTGATCTTAGCAACAATCAAGATGTTTCTTACAGCAAGTGTATGTAGATACATCAGATGGGCATTTTTCTTTTAGTGTTGCAAAAATGTATTATAAATTTTTTTTGTAGACTTTTTGTAGACTTTAGTTCAGCATTCAATACCATCATTCCAGACATTCTTATAACTAAGCTAAACTAGCTACAGGTACCGGAACAGACTTGTAAGTGGATCACAAGCTTCCTAACAAACAGGAAGCAGCAGGTGAAGTTAAGCAAAATCACATCAAATACCTGTGCAATTAGCACAGGGGCCCCCCAAGGCTGTGTGCTCTCCCCACTTCTCTTCTCTCTGTATACCAATGACTGCATCTCCAATGATCCATCTGTTAAGCTACTGAAGTTCGCAGATGACACAACAGTGATTGGTCTCATTCGAGACAATGACGAATCCGCATATAGACGAGAGGTCGAACGACTAGCCTTATGGTGCAACCAAAACAATCTGGAACTGAACACACTCAAAACCGTAGAAATGGTGGTAGACTTTAGGAGAAACCCTTCCATACTTCCACCTCTCACAATACTAGACAACACAGTATCAACAGTAGAAACCTTCAAATTTCTAGGTTCTATCATATCGCAAGATCTCAAATGGACAGCTAACATCAAAAACATCATTAAAAAAGGACAACAAAGAATGTTCTTTCTGCGCCAACTCAGTAAGCTCAAACTGCCCAAGGAGCTGCTGATTCAGTTCTACAGAGGAATTATTGAGTCTGTCATTTGCACCTCTATAACTGTCTGGTTCGGTTCTGCAACCCAACAAGAAAAACACAGACTTCAGAGGATAATTAGAACTGCAGAAAAAATAATTGCTACCAACCTGCCTTCCATTGAGGACCTGTATACTGCACGAATCAAGAAGAGGGCCGTGAAAATATTTACAGACCCCTCGCATCCTGGACATAAACCATTTCAACTACTACCCTCAAAATGACGCTATAGAGCATTGCACACCAGAACAACTAGACACAAGCACAGTTTTTTCCCGAAGGCCATCACTCTGCTAAACAAATAATTCCATCAACACGGTCAAACTATTTACTGAATCTGCACTACTATTAATCTTCTCATAGTTCCCATCACCAATCTCTCCATTTATGACTGTATGACTATAACTTGTTGCTGGCAATCCTTATGATTTATACTGATATATTGACCATCAATTGTGTTGTAAATGTTGTACCTTGATGAACGTATCTTTTCTTTTATGTACACTGAGAGCATATGCACCAAGACAAATTCCTTGTGTGTCCAATCACACTTGGCCAATAAAAATTCTATTCTATTCTATTCTATTCTATTATTTCTTTTGTGTGTGTGTGTGTGTGTGTGTGTGTGTGTGTGTGGCAAGTGACATCACATGTGTCAGGCCAGCTGGGGAATTCTGAGACTTGAAGTCCACACATCTTAAAGCTGCTGAGATTGGGAAATGCTGGTATAGATAACGCAAATTATGTACTGTACATTATTCACATCAAGAGACCACTGATGTAAATGTCATAAAGCACACCATACAATACCATTGATTTTGTGACCTTTGTGGCCTCTCCCAGATGCCTCTGCTCCTTACTCAGAATATTTTTTTTTTCCTGAAAGGGCTATTTTTGTGCCACGTTAAAATAATTTTTCTGATGCACTCAGCAGGCTATGAGAATAAGAGCTGTTTTCTTTTTAAATCTATCGCCAACTCTTAGTCATTTGAACCAGTTAAACTAACATAATTAGCATATTCCTTGGGCTACAGATCAGCAAAAAGCACAAATGTTGATGCATGTTTCTCCCTAGAGCTTTAAGCTATACATTTGCAAGCCAGGTCCTCATAGCCCTTTGGCAGAAACCTTTCCAGTTTCTTCCAAACAGAAGAGATGCCATTAATCCTTGCTTGTCAACAACAACCAGCAGAGTGTGCAAAGGAGAAACTCAATATCCTATCCCAGAAAACTATTCAGAATATGTGGTATTTTGAGGTGGCATTCAAGCATGTTTTCTGTTGATCTGCAGCCCAAAGTGCAGGTTTCTCATAGATGTTCACTGGCTTAACAATGTTAGGTTTAGTGGTAAATATTTACAAATGGTTTGACAAAATGCTGTCAACATTAATCAGGCCTTTTAGGCTGTTGAAACAAATATAGCAAATGTACTCACTAATTTTAAAATAGCAATTCCAATTAAAACAGAAATGCAAAGACATTTGTTGATGGTTCTAGTAAGTTTGAATAGGGGACAAATGTCCTTCTTAAAAAAAAAAAGTTGCAAAAATGTGATAGATTTGAGGAAATATGTCAGAAGCATTCAATAGGCATCCATTTCAAGAGAATCTGAAAGTAGGAGATACATAGTAATTCCAGTATCTGAGTCAGAGGGGCAAGTTCAAAGAGAAGACAAGAATAAGGATGCAGAAATGGAGCAGAAAATGGTAGCGATAGCTGAAGCTGAGATGAAATATACAAATAGAATGAGACTATTGCCTTATACACTGTAAGCCGCCCTGAGTCTTTGGAGAAGGGCGGGATATAAATGTAAATTTTAAAAAAAAAGTGTTTAGATCTAAAACCAGGGGTGGGATTCAGCCGGTTTGGAGCAGTTCAGGCAAACTGTTAACTCCAACAATCAGCTGAAAGCGAACAGGTTCACTCCGATAATCATCTGGGCCCACCCGCCCGCCCCGCTCTATACCAACCTACATTTCCTTTGTTTGAAGGCCAGCTGATACATGCCTCACAGTGGATTGCCATGCCTCAGCAGTTTTATTCACCAGAGCTGCAGTAGAAGATAAGTTTTAGAGCTGAATGTGCATTCAGCGAACTGGTTGTTATACTAGTTGAATACTACCACTGTCTAAAACTATCCTATTCTTACCTCAGCAAAAGTGTTTAAGTATCTGAACAAGCTAGAATTTATTCCTCATTGAAACTGAGCATTCCAACCTCATAGTTATAAGGTAAAGGTAAAAGTTCCCTCACATATGCACACTAGTCGTTCCCGACACTAGGGGGTGGTGCTCATCTCCGTTTCTAAACCGAAGAGCCAGCACTATCCGAAGATGTCTCCATGGTCATGTGGCCAGCATGACTAAATGCCGAAGGTGCACGTCTTTGTAAGGTGGGCCCTATTTTTCTACTTGCATTTTTTTTAACGAACTGCTAGGTTGGCAGAAGCTGGGACAAGTAATGGGATTATGCAGCGCTAGGAATTTGAACTGATGAACCGATTGACAAGCTCACTGTCTTAACCACTGAACCACTGTGTCCCTCATAAATATAGTAGGCTGTTTCCAGATTAAAATTATTTTGCTTAGATCAGAATGGCTTGCTGTGATGCTAGTATACTTAAGGTTGCCATGTCTTGTTTTGGGATCAGAGCATTTTGATCTGGAAATATATCACACACCCGTAGGGATACAGGATGACTAGATACTAGTCTAGCAGCCTCTGATGGCCATCAGCAAAACAAGAAGGATAACATACAAGGGTGGAATGGAAAACATCAAGTAATGCAGTTCCTTCCTTCATTATTATAAGAAAATGCATACTTGCTCCACTAATTAAAGGGTACAGTCTCAAAGAGATGCCAACCCTTGTGAATTGCCAACCCTTGCTTATTGCAACTCTAAACAAGCCAAACAGCCTGTTACCACCTTCTCATAAGTCAAGATGAACAAACTGCTACCTTAGGCACTTTCTTGAATAAAAAGGGAAGGCACGTCAATTGGTGGTAAGCATTGGATTTACATCAGAGGTGGTATTCAGCCGGTTCGGACCGGTTCGCCTGAACTGGTAGCGGAAATCCGGGCCACCCACCAGCCCGGCACTATGCCATCCTATTTAGGCACGTGTTGTGTCTTGTCCGCTCTCACCACAGCCGGGGTCTGCTTATCTGCTCCCGAACACGGAGGAATGTATGCCTCCCGGCCCCAGTCCTGGCTCCATGCCCAGACAAGCTGCAGAGGAGGGGGCACCTCCCGGTCCCAGCCCTGGCTCCATGCCCAAGCAGGCTGCAGAGGAGGGAGCATCCCCCGGCCCCAGCCCTGGCTCCATGCCCAGGCAAACGGAGCAGCTAGACCCCTCCCCCTCCTCCACAGCATGTGAGCCTGAGGAAAGTTTACTTCCAACAGCTGATTGGAGTGACCCTCGCATCAGAAGATTGGATAGGCGGAGGCAACAGAAGGAAGGGAGGGGCAGGCCTTAATGAGTGCTGAGTCATGGAGCCACACCCCATGGCCTATATAAAGGATCTGCTTTCTGGCAGTCTCTGAGTCAGGCAAAGTCGAACTTATCTTGCTGAAGTCACTTACTGGTCTCCTGCCTGCTCTGAGGACTTTGCTAGGACTTTGGGCAGAGCTGCAGAGGCAAGCCTGATTCGGATTTCCCTGACCCGGCCATCAGCGGAGGAGTGGGACACGACAGCACGTTTTTGGGGCCGGGTGCATGTGCGGAAGGTCCATGAACAAACCGCATGCGCAGAAGGCAGGCACGTGCATGAACCGGGCACGTGCACACATAAAGTGAGCGTGCACGGTGAACCGGTAGTAACGTGATGTGAATCCCAGTGCTGATTTACACTGAAATAGTCCTAATTCAATGGCATATCTATGACTAGAATTTCAGAGAACCACAATCTATCTCAAAATGTTGGGATAAATGGTTCAGTGCTCTGACTCATAACACAGCAGCTTATTTTATTCCATGTTCTTAATATCTAATAAAGGAAAGTTGGGTGGGTTGCTTTCATTAGACCTAAAAGACTACATTTCCACAGATCTGGATTAAAGTGTTAGTTTCTTGATTACTTAAAAATAGAAATAACAGAGCTAGGTAGTTCTTTCCTTTCTTTCCTTGAGCAAGTGCTTGAGTTAATGAAACTGAGTTCATTCATTCATTCAATTAAGTAAGTAAACTCAATTGAGTTAAGTATATCTGTACAACTGTTGTCCATTTCATAAACCACAATGCACCTCTATTATCCTGGCATTTGTCTGGTCTTATATAAAATACATAATCAGCACACAAACGGTGGATACTTAGCAATGTCTGATGGTTCCTTTTTTGAAAGTCTAATTATACTGAAATTTCATGAAGGCCTCCACTTATCAGATTTTGTTTAAATTCAATTTCAGTCTATTCAGTTTACAGTCATAGACCAAATGATTGGTTAATTTTTTCTCCAATTAATTTTTCATGTATGTGTTAGCGTGTATGCCATTTTCTTTTTAGTATTCTTCTAAAGCTATAAATGTACCACAGTACCATTTAAGCTATGCGTATAAAATACCCTCTTGAAAAATGTTACTGAATGAGAGTTTTTGTATATTATTTTAAAAATCCATTAATGAGTTATGTAAATTCACTTAGAGTTTCTGCCTTGGAGTGATTTCTTAAAGCGTTTTTATTTTCATAGTTGAAACAAGTCTTAATGTTCCTCTTTTTTTAAAAAAAATCTGTTTAGAGCTGCTCTGGCCAAGCTAGACAAGAAATTTCTTGCATAAATGCAATTAAAGTACATGGTTTTCTATTATGTCAATAGCAGCCTAAGGGGAACGTGAGCTGCCAAGCAAACCCACAAGACTTGGAATTCCTACAAAAATGGTCTTCTCAATGATCTGAAGTACCTTTCAGTTTGTATTAACGGGAAGCTTCCTTTGAAATACAAACACCAGCTTGGGCCAAAATTAAATTGCTCCTTCTCATCCAAACTGGTTCTGAAATTGCCCGTTTAATTATTTAAACAGCTAGCATTGACTGCATTTATATGATTAATTTTGAATCTGATTTGACCCCCAAATAAATATATACAGAGTAAAAGCTGACTAGATGAATCTCCTAGTCAGTCATGCCCAACTCTAGGGGGCAATGCAGGGGTGAAATTCAGCAGGTTCTGACAGGTTCTGGAGAACCCATAGCAGAAATTTTGAGTAGTTTGGAGAACCAGCAAATACCATCTCTGGCTGACCCCAGAGGGGTGGAAATGGAGATTTTGCAATATCTTTCCCCTGATACGCCCACCAAGCCACACCACGCCTACCAAGCCACGTCCACAGAACTGGTAGTAAAAAAATTGAATTTCACCACTGGGGCAGTGAGAGCCAACATTCTCCAAAGATGTTGCACAATCATGTGGCCAGCATGATATCACGCTGCAGCACAGAGTGTGTGGAGAAACACACAACCCTTTTATCTTCCAAATAGTGATACCTATTTAAGCGATACCTACCACTCTATAAAGCCTTAGTAAGACCACATCTAGAATACTGCATGTTGTGTCTTGCCCGCTCTCACAGCAGCCGGGGCCTTCTTATCTGCTCCCGAACAGGGAGGAATGTATGCCTCCCGGCCCCAGTCCTGGCTCCATGCCCAGACAAGCTGAAGAGGAGGGGGCACCTCCCGGTCCCAGTCCTGGCTCCATGCCCAAGCAGGCTGCAGAGGAGGGAGCACCCCCCGGCCCCAGCCCTGGCTCCATGCCCAGGCAAACGGAGCAGCTAGACTCCTTCCCCTCCTCCACAGCATGTGAGCCTGAGGAAAGTTTATTTCCAACAGCTGCTGATTGGAGTGACCCTCGCATCAGAAGACTGGATAGGCGGAAGCAACAGAAGGAAGGGAGGGGCAGGCCTTAATGAGTGCTGAGTCATGGAGCCACACCCCATAGCCTATATAAAGGATCTGCTTTCTGGCAGTCTCTGAGTCAGGCAAAGTCGAACTTATCTTGCTGAAGTCACTTTCTGGTCTCCTGCCTGCTCTGAGGACTTTGCTAGGACTTTGGGGCAGAGCTGCAGAGGTAAGCCTGATTCGGATTTCCCTGACCCGGCCGTCAGCGGAGGAGTGGGACACGACACTGCAGTTTTGATCACCACACCATAAAAAAGATGTTGAGACTCTAGAAAAAGTGCAAAGAAGAGCAACTAGGATGCTAAAGGAGGCTAAAACATACAATGAACAGTTTCAGGAACTGGGCATGGCTAGCCTAGTGAAGAGAAGGACCAGGGAGACATGATAGCAGTCTTCCATTATTTGAGGGGCTGCCACAGAGAGGAAGGGGTTAAGGTATTTTCTGAAGAACCTGAAGGCCAGACAAGGAATAATGGATGGAAACTGAACAAGAAGAGATTCAACCTGGAAATAAGGAGAACTTTTCTGACAGTGAGAGCAATCAACCAATGGAACAGCTTGCTTTCAGAAGTTGTGGGAGCTTCATCACTTGATGCTTTCAAGAAGAGACTGGACCACTGTCTCCTGCTTGGGCAAGGGGTTGGACTAGATGAACTACAAGGTCCTTTCCAACTCTGTTAATCTGTTAATCTATTTACTCTATCTACCCACATTTTCATGCTTTCAAACTGCTAGGAGCTGGAGTAAGAACGGGAGCTCATCCTGTCACATGGCTTTTGGGTCTCAAACCCAGGCTCTCCAGCTGACAAGTTTTGCTTCTTAACCACTGAGCCATTGCACTCTCCAATATTATACACAAGTTTGTCCAACAGCAGTTCCTGATTTTAAAAACAGATTTGACAATATTGTACACAATTTGTCAAGAGAGCTCCACATGTGTGTTCAGGAGTATAAAACATATGCTGTGCTTTATGATCTGGCAAGCACTTTCAAAATGATTCATTTCCATCTGCATTGGGCACAGCATAGGTAACTGAAAGTTTCAAAATCCACATATAACCTTATCTTCTTCTCTCTGACCTCAGTATACGCATAATAATAGATTTTGCTGCCTAAATCCAAGTCCCAGTGGACCTGAAACATTTGTTCATTACATTGAAGCTTAATGAAGATAAATATTACCATCAGTAATGTTACAGGATGAAATGTGGAGTTTGTGTTTTGTTGCGTTATTGTTTCAACCATTTTAGGTATTCAGGGCAGATATGATAAAGTAAAGCTAGCATTTTTACCTGAATGAAAAATGACTCTGAATTTTAGGCAATCCCCCTAGAAATAGTAGTAAACTGCTTTTTTAAAAAAATAATGAACACAGGCATAAGCCTATGCAATGCACTATTTCCTAATTAACCCAATAATGTCAATAATAGTTAAAACTAGTCCTAGTGATTATCACCACATTCAGTAAAAGTGTACTTCTGATATGCTTGTGTATACATGTATTCCTACATGTAAGTATGGGTGTATACACATCCGTAGACATAGACACTTACCAGAAGCCACACAAACACAATCCCAAACCACATACACAATCCCACAAAAGGCAGCAGGTCTTTTGAGGTCTTCATTTAATTCATGTTGTGGCCAGCCGGCAGCCAGTAGAGCTGGTAGCAGAGTTGGACAGTGAGGAGGTTGGGGAGGAACTTGGGCCCATTCTTGGGGCTGGGGAAAGCTCAGATGAGGACTCTGCATTGGAGGCAGCGAGGCAGAACAACAGGTGGAGCCCATTCCCATGCATGCGCAGAGCTACCAGAAGACAAGAACAACTCAGAAAGCAGGGTTGACTCAAGAGTAAAAGCCACACCTTAGAGGTGATTTGGCCCCTCCCATAGGAAATAAAAGAGGTGCGAACAGGGAGTGGGCTTTTGCAGGAAATAATTCATTCCGTGACTGAGATATTCTGTTCCAACTTTTGTCTTGTACTGCTGTTGGAAACAAGTTACGTGGCAGCTTGCCAAATGAGATAAAGTGTGTTGAGAAATATTCCTTTGAAAAACTGTTTGGGTAAACTTTGTTGACTGTGAATAAATGTAATTCACAGTCGTGTAAATAAAAGAGGTTTTGCCAGTAATTCCTGCCTCCTGCTTGTTGAGCCCAGGTCACAACAATTCAATAGTGTATGAAATATTATTACAAAATGAATTCATCCCTATCTACCCCCATCTATTATTATTCTTATTCTTTTCCTGTTACAAAGAGAAACAGCAGCTCTCACTGCCTTTTATATCCTGTGGGGTGTGGCTCCATGACTCAGCACTTCCTAGGCCTGCCCCACCCCTGCTTCTGTTGTTCCCTCCTCTCCTGCCTACGAAACCTAGGGTCCAACCAAGCCTGATTGCCGTCAGCTGGGTCTGAAGGCATGGCCTGGTGGGGGGGGAGTAAGAGTCAGGGGATGGAGGCCTCATTATTTCTTCCACCTGGCCTGCTTCTGGCTCCTGGAGCTGAGCCAGGGAAGCGGGTGCTCCCGAGGTAAGTCCTGACGGCCCTTCCCCCTCACTTTCCAAGTCACTTTCTGGCAGCAGGCCCGGCTCCAAGTCACTTTCTGGCAGGAGGGCCAGCTCGGGGGCACAGACACAACAATTTGTCTCGGAACTTGTTAAGTGAATCACACAGTTGATAAGCAACTCTGCCACTTTCCTTGTCAAAAGCCATCTGGGAAGGTCACAAATGTCAATCACATGACTCTGGGAGATTCCAATGTTCATAAATTATATGCCTGTTACCAAGTGCCCGAATTATGATTACATTGTAACTTTGGTTGCTATAAGTCAATGGTTGTAAATCGAGGACTACCTGAACACAACTATAAACGTGTAGAGAATGCAGTCTTTTCTCTCTTTCTAGCAGAAACAATGCAAAATAAGGAAAAACTGGGATTAAGAAAAAAAGATAGCTGGATAGAGAAAACGGTAAGCAAAACTTTGAGGACACAAAGAGAAAGAACTGGACAGGGAAGGAAAAAAGAAAGAAGCTCATGTTATCCCAAAGGTGCTTTTTTTCAAGAGGCAACTGGACTTTCTGGTTTTTCTTTGAAGATATTTCACTTCTCATCCAAGTGTCAGGGTTCCAAGTAACACTCCCAATGAAAGAAGACTCCAAGGCTAGAAGTTCCTCAATGTTCCATTTTACTAGAGATGGCATATTGGCACATCTGGGAAAACCCGAATGTGAAAGCTTCCTGGTTTTCCACACCCAAAAGAAAGTCAAAGTCCCTTCCCCTGCACCCACATGTCCATCACATGCTCCAATCAATCCACTGTCCCAACTGGAGATGCCTCCTAGTCACGCCACTCCAGGTGCAGGCTGAATGTCCTTGACTCCAATAGAAAAGAATGTTGTTATGGCTAGATATCTCTACAACTCCATGCAATCTCCCCCCCCCTCAGTTTCCCACAGGACTAAGTGTGGCAGCCCTGAAGATCCAAAGGAAAAGATTGCCTCCATGGCTGACACCAACATTTATACTCCTTGCAGACAGATGGTCATTTGCATTCTTTTAATGAGTCATTTAGGCCACCTGTAGGTTTATCTATCAGGGTCGCCTCAGTAGTGCAAATGGTTGTGGAGCCTTCTTGAAACTGTTGAAAGGTCTGTGTTATAGACTGGAGATAGATGATGTGGCCTCAAGACTCACTAAAAGAATGCAAATGACCAGCTAACTGCAAGGAGTATAAATCCTTCCATTCCCCACCATCCAGTCAGAGCTGAAGAAGCTTCTCCAGCTCTGAAGAAGAAACATCTTTAAAGAAAAACCAGAAAGTCCAGTTGCCTCTTGAAAAAAGCACCTTTGGGACAACTGTGGCCTGGATGACTGAGACTCTCCATAGACATGAAACACAGGTTAGTTATTACACAAAGGGTTCTTTTAGAAGATAACTTAATTCTCCAGTGTCTCAGCTAATTTTTGATGAATTTTCCATCCAGTCTTAACTAGCAACACTTCAAGATATTTTAATATCTTTCATGCTGAGACAATATTGTTCTAAAGTTCAAAAATGCCCTCCAATGTGATTGCACTAACGAGGCATGTTGAACCAGAAAGTCTAGCTCACATCACATCACGATGCAACACTGAATGATGCACCACAAAATATGTTCTACGTGTTGCTTGCTTCATGTCATGTCATATGTCCTCTATATTGCATGCTCATCCAGTTTCCGGGTCCAAAAGTGTTGCCGTGCATGAGCCCTGCAGCATCTTCTTCAGATCCCTCCCAGCTTTTGGAATTCTTTTCAGCTTCCTAAAGGACTAAGCAGCATCTTATTGGAGAAGCAGCAAGAGACGATGCCAATAATATATTGATTTTAGTCATTCTCTCTTTGGTTTAATCCATAGGCTCTCCACAGCATAGCTAAATTTGTTACCTGGATTTCTCCCTCACTTTTTACATATATCCCATCTTCTATTTTCTTTCTATGGCTTCAGTTCCTTTTTGAAACAGATCTTACTTTCATTCACTGTTACATCTATTAACTTGTAGTTGTCTTTCTGTAGTGAGAGCTCAAGCTTTTCTAACCTATTTCCCATATCTGAGCAAGGTCAAAGATTATGAACTTTATTTATTTATTTATTTATTTGTCACAACAATATATATAGGCATCACACAAAAAGATTATACAGTATATAAACATATATATGAGGAAATATAAGAAAATATAAGAATATATATATAAGAAGAAAAAGAAAAACAATAGGACAGGAACAGTAGGCACGTTTGTGCTTTTATGCATGCCCCTTATGGTCCTCTTAGGAATGGGGTGAGGTCAATAGTAAAAAGTTTTTGGTTAAAGCTGTTGGGATTATGGGAAGAAACCACAGAGTCAGGTAATGTGTTCCAAGCATGATGATTCTGTTACAGAAGTCATATTTTCTGCAATCTAGATTAAAGCAGTTAACATTAAGTTTAAAATTATTGGTTGCTCTTGTATTATTGCAATTAAAGCTGAAGTAGTCTTTAACAGGAAGGACATTACAATAGATGATTTTATGAGTTAAACTTAGGTCTTGTCGAAGGTGACAGAGTTCTACGTTTTTTAAGCCTAGGATTTCAAGTCTGGTGGGATAAGGTATTTTGTTGTTTTCAGATGAGTTGTCGTGTCCCACTTCTCCGCTGACGGCCGGGTCAGGGAAATCCGAATCAGGCTTGCCTCTGCAGCTCTGCCCAAAGTCCTAACAAAGTCCTCAGAGCAGGCAGGAGACCAGAAAGTGACTTCAGCAAGATAAGTTCGACTTTGCCTGACTCAGAGACTGCCAGAAAGCAGATCCTTCATGACTCAGCACTCATTAAGGCCTGCCCCTCCCTTCCTTCTGTTGCCTCCGCCTATCCAGTCTTCTGATGCGAGGGTCACTCCAATCAGCAGCTGTTGGAAATAAACTTTCCTCAGGCTCACATGCTGTGGAGGAGGGGGAGGGGTCTAGCTGCTCCGTTTGCCTGGGCATGGAGCCAGGGCTGGGGCCGGGGGGTGCTCCCTCCTCTGCAGCCTGCTTGGGCATGGAGCCAGGGCTGGGGCCGGGAGATGCCCCCTCCTCAGCCTGTCTGGGCATGGAGCCAGGGCTGGGGCCGGGAGGACATTCTTCAGCGTTCGGAAGCAGATAAGCAGACCCCGGCTGCGGTGAGAGCGGGCAAGACACAACAGGAGTGGAGAACTCTTCTTGTAAAATATTTCTGGAAACGTTCAATTGCATTGATGTCAGAAATGTGGTGTGGGTTCCAGACAGGCGAGCTGTATTCTAGAATTGGCCTAGCAAATGTTTTATATGCTCTGGTTAGTAGTGTAGTGTTTTTGGAAAAGAAGCTACGCAAGTTTAGGTTTACAACTCTTAAAGCCTTTTTTGCTATGTAGTTGCAGTGGGCTTTGGCACTTAGATCATTTGATATGAAAACTCCAAGCTCTTTAACAGAGTGGTGGTCATCTTTAAGGTAATGTCCATCAAGCATGTACTTAGTGTTTGGGTTCTTTTTTCCAATATGTAGGACTGAGCATTTGCTGGTTGAGATTTGGAGTTGCCAAATTTTAGACCAAGCGGTTAGATGATCAAGGTCTTTTTGAATGGTAGATGTATTGTTGGTGGTGTTAAATAGTTTGACATCATCAGCAAAGAGAACACAATTACTTGAGTTATGGTCACAAAGATCATTTATGTATAGTATGAAGAGTGTTGGTCCAAGAACGCTGCCTTGAGGAACGCCACTCTTGACAGGAACAGGATTTGATAGAGCATTGGCAATTTTGACCACTTGTTGTCTGTTAGGCAGAAAAGCAGATATCCAATTGTGAAGGGGTCCTGAAATGCCATAGGATTTTAGTTTTAGGAGAAGTTTATCAAGTACTACTGAGTCAAAAGCTTTGCAGAAGTCTATGTAGATTGCATCTATTGTTTTGCCTTGATCAAGTTCATTCATAAATATAGTTCATTTATGAATGAACATAAAATCTTTCTGATTTTTCCATGAGTGCTTTAATATGTCCCATTATGGCAACATTTCCCTTAACTTTCTACAAACTGCAAGGCCTTATCCGAGCACCTATTTCAGGCCTTCTACTTCCAACCTCTTGAAGTTCAATTTAAACTCCTGATATACTTTCACTAGTCTTTGCGATGTGCGATTTATTCTGTGCCAGTAGTCCATCATCCAGATAACTCAGACTATGATCCCCAAACCCTAATCTCTCTCTTTCTGTTCAAGGACTGTCTAAGGAGAGCATCTGAACCCTAGCATCTTGAGCTTCTTTCTCTTTTTTAAAATTGATTGTAATACAGTTGCATCTGTATTTGTCACCACATGGATTAGCAGAAAGGGATAATAGTCAGTGGACTTTATAAATAACAGAAGTTGTTGCCTCAAAGTTGCTTTTTCATAAGGCAGCTGGACTTTCTTTCTTTTTCCTTGAAGAGAGTTGTCTTCTCATCCAAGAAACTTCTTCAGTTCTGAAGAAGCTTCTTGGATGAGAAGCATAACATCTTCAAGGAAAACCAAAAACCAAAAACAAACAAAAATCCAGCTCCCTTTTGAAAAAAGCACCTTTGGGACAACCATGACCTGGATGATTGACAATCTCCATAGACAAACAGAAGTTGTTCTTTCATATCACTGATCTTTAGATTTGATAGGCATCACACTTTGTGAGCTAACGAATCTGGTCACCATAGTATTCTAGCTCTTTACAGCAGGCTGTGGCTCTTCTACTTGCACTTTTAAAGATGCCAATACATCTCCCCTAAGTTTCAGGAATCCATCATCCTATGTCCTAGTCTATCATTTCTCTTTTTCCTCCTTGCTTTTTTGCACAACAGCTTCAAACACATTTTAGACTTTCTGAGTTCCAGCAGTTCAGAATATCTTCTAGATTTCTAACTTGTAGTCGTTGCTTTCATTCATTCTCTTCGAATCTCTAGAGTTGCTTTTTTGGGGGCAGTTTCTATTCAGGTGTCTCCTTTCTTTGATCAGATCAATCCTCATTTTCTTATCAAATAGTAAGGTCACTACTACTCCAGTACTTTCACTGTGTCATGAAGGATGCTTGTTGCAAATACGTATCTATTGGTTTTCAAGGAGAAACACAACTGCTGAGACCTCTTTGTTCATTTTCATTTTATTTCCTAATATTTCAGCAATAGAGGGCTTAGGGGATAATGATTGTTTTTGCATGCCAGCCAAATGGTTTTCAATAATTATATGATTTACAGTATAATGAAAGCAAACCTATATGAAATCCACATAACAGAAATGTAGAATGAAAACCAATCTATGTTTTTATTGACCTAATATTCAGGTTTGTTTGGGATTTTTGAGATGGTGACACAAAGTCAGAATTGACATTGGATAAAGACTAGATCTGGAACACTATTTTTATAAAAGTACATCAACAATACAAATGACATAATAAGTATTTGAAATGATAACCTGTAGGAAAGAAATCCTTGGCATAACAATCTTGTCAAAGTCTAGGAACTTTTAATCAAGTATATATTTTTCTCATTTTATTCCTAGTAAGTAAATCATAGACTCACTTCATGAAAAGTGCTCACTCTAGAACATTAGATTCTTCTTTAATCCATCCTGGGGAATTATTCATCAAAGGTATTGTTGTGTGGATGGATTTGAGCAAATGTATTGTAATCTGTTTCATAAGATACTTCACAAAGTCTGAATGAAGCAATTCATTCAGTCAAAACCACACTTTTTTCCTAACAAAGGAATTTCTCCATAATAAAGTTGAACAGAAATTGTATCAGAACTTTAAAAGTGGTCCACATCTGGTTCAGCTGTTTGAAAAATTAGAGGATCTGTGAGGCTGCATATCCTCTGGCAACATCAATTACTTTTTTCTTTCCCAAATGAATTCTTTTCTCTTTTTACCTGAAAAGCAGCAGACACATAGATGGATTCTTGTCTTATTCAGAAATCAATTAATTTTATCTCTTCAACCCCCAAGTGTCCTAGGCAGTCCAAAAGATCAATGGTAGTGAATGCTTCTGAAAGATCCAAAAAGAACCATGATACTCCACCATCCACAAAACTGCAAATTACATCCCATGCTCACACCTAAACCCTGACTGAAAAATGTCTAGATAATGTATTTCACGTTGGGTACTCTTCAGATATTGTGCCAGCACTTTCCCCAGAACCACCCACAGGAATGATCAGTGAGATGATAACTATCATAGTTGGATCTAAGGGGGATGGCTTCAGAGAGAGCAAATAAACACTCACCCAAAGAGCCGTTAACAATTTATTTGATTGTTATTTGATTGATTATGTCCCCACCAGCTTCCTGAAGGACTTGCTAGGCAAAGAACTGATCACATGTGATGGAGCTACCAGCACCCAATCCATATAACAAGAGGGAAATAATCCAAGGTAACAATACAAGGTTCTATGTTTCTCACCATACAGTTCAGACCTGGAGTCCAGATCAGAGCTAATTTCAATGACTATCAGAAAAATGTTGCCTAAATAAGTCACAAAGACCTATAAACAATGCTTTTTGTAGCTCTTTCCCCCACAGAGAGTTTTTTTTGTGGTCTAATGTCTGTCCTTCTTAAAGTAGAATTCCTAATAGAAAGGATTTGGACACAAGTAATTTTTTGTGTCAAGATTAAACTTGCGGGACAAAATACAGCCAGAGGTATGAGACAGTTAGCTTCTCCAACATCCAACAGGCATTAGAACAAGTTTTTCCAGAAGCTTAAACCTGTTAAAATGCTTCAACAATAAACTTCCATGAAGGAAAGTCATACTTAGCCTAATAACTAGTAAAAGAAATATCTTATGGATTGACACAATCAGAGGTGGGTTTCACATATTTTCGCCGTGCATGTGCACGCTCTTCACACGTGCATGTGCCTTCTGCACAGGCACCCGGCCTTCCACATATATGCTTTGCTCGTGCGAGTGCCTGCCGCAATAGGACGGTGTAGGGCTGGGGCGGGTGGGCTGGCCCACCCACGATCTCTGCTACTGGTTCGCTCAAACCAGTCCAAACTGGATGAATACGACCACTGGACACAGTGGACATTCTTTTGACAAATTTCAGAATATACTGATTACAAAAATCAGTCAAAGATTTTTGTTGTTGCTGCTGCTGCTATTGTTTTTAAAGTTTCCAGCAATATAAGGCATCATCATTGAGAATATTGCATGCTTTAAAGATAATACACTTTCCTTTAAAATGTAGAAGAGCAAGAAAGATTAACTACCAAACAGAATTCCCCTGTGTTTCTTGAAATAGCAAAACAAAAAACAAAAAAGTTAACTCGCATTTCATATGAATCTTTGAGTTTCAGGGAAGAGAATATCAGCTACTACTTTAAAATAAGAATTAGAGCTGATGAATTTCTACCAAAGAAATAACTTCAAATATAAAATCCATGATCAGTTTTTCCCTTTACCCCACAAAAAGCAATAACTGCTTTGGATTCTAATTTAGAAGCACTTAGCTCAATATTATTGTTCTTCTTCAAGATTAAAGGGGGGGGGGAAACTACCAAGAAAGTAAAATAGAAAATTATTTAAAGATGTTTCAATTGGCCAATAATGATCAAGATAGTTTGAACACCTCCAATACTCATGGGGAGAGAGTAGAAAAAGGGAAAGAACTTACTCAATATTAAAAGAGTTTCCCAATTAAATGTTTGTAATTTTCAGTTTTTAATATAAATTGAACAAGACTAACAGTGGAAGCTAAGTGCAGACTTTTGAGCAGGATTCAGGCGAATATAGTCATTTGTGAATCTGTTGAATTCCTTTTGTCAGGGTTCCAAGTAATAGAGCTAAGGGATACCCCCTCTCCAAAGTCCCATGGCCCAATTAAGACAGTATCCGCTGGTCTGGTGACAATACTCCTCCTTCCTCTGGCCAGATGTGAAAACATCCTTGGTTCCCAAGAGAAAGTAATTTATTTTGACTACACAGCCCCAGCTAGCTCTAATCCCACCTCTCTATCCCTCAACTCTAGTGTGGCAGCAGTGAAGCTCCAAGATGGCTTTGACCAGGCCAGCTTCAGGGTTGACACCTTTTTTTTGAGAAAAAGGTTGGGGGGGGATGACATTTGGAGGTAGTAAGGGATGGTCCTAGACCAGTGATGGTGGAGATGTGACATGCACAACACAGGTAACCCGCCATGCGATTTTTAGCAACATACTAGGCCTCTGGAATTCATCCAAGATGGCCCTGCTGTTATGTAGTGTCTGGAGCCACTAAAATCATGCAAGCATTCTTGTGAGATTTTCAGAGGCTCCAGGGACCGTGTCAAAGCAGAGCCCTCTCATATGACATGTAGAAGCTCTGAAGGCCCTGCTCTTGCAGCTCTGGAGTCTACAAAAAGTGCACAAGAATGAGTTGTATTTTCCCACTTTTCTTGGAGACTGCAAGGCCACACAACAGTTTTCTCCAAAGTTTCCAGGTCTTGTGTGATCTGGCACGCTTAATATACAAGTTCTGAGGTGCTTGGGTTTGGGCAGCTTCTCTTGAATATTACTAAATGTCCTAAAAATGTCCAGAAGTTTCAGTTGCAAAACATAGTAGTTAACCTATTAAAAAATCCAAGTGGTTGGTGATGTCTTCACTGAGAAGTTTACACTAATTGCCACTTGCTTTGCAGGTATGATTTAAGGTATTGATATCAACTTTTCAAAATTAGGGCTTTCTTGAAGACTGATTTCCCCATTACAAACTTGTCTCCCCGTTAAGATTTGTACGAACAACTTTTTTGAAGATGTTCCTTCAGTTGTATGATCATAATCAATGAGAAAATTGATTATGTGCCATCGAATTGTTTTTGACTCCTAACAACCATATTGATAGTTTTTCTCCTTAAGGATTTATATCTAACCTGTTCTTTCAAGTCTCCCGTGGGGCATCCACCACCAATGTAATTGAGTTGATCCACCTTCATCCTCTTCTTTCTCTTTCTTTCCATCTTTCCCAGCATTATAGCTTCCCCCCCAAAAAAGCTGGGTCTTCACATATATCAGAGTAAGTTAGTTTGAGCCTGGTCATTTGTACTCAAAGGAGAACTCTGGATTGATTTGTTCAGTGATCCATCAGTTATTTTCCTGGATATCTGCAGTATTCACAGGAGTCTTCTCCAGCTCTAAAGTTCAAAGGCATTAATACTTGTCCTATCCTGTTTCTTTGAAGTCCAATGTTCAGTTCCATAGACTGAGACAGGGAACACCATGGCTTATCTGATTCCAATTTTGTAAGTATTAAATCATATTAATTTTGCAACATGAAACACCTTGTTGAGGTGAAATACAGTCACCTCACATGAACCTAACCATAGTCAACTCAGATCTGTTTTCTGTCACTGAGGAACATAAGTATTCCTTTTAAATTAATTTATTTCTTTAATTTCCGTATTTTTGAACTAAAGAACATAACCCAATTGCTTTGCTCTCTCTTTCTCCTATGAGAATTTTGCTAATTTTTAGAGATTTATGGTGGCCACTCTTGCTTGGAAATAAAGAACTTCTATCCTTCTGTATCATGTAACTACTAAATATATTTCCAAAACCAGATTCTCTGTTTATTCTTTAAATTCTTCCTGGCTTCAAAGCAAGTAAGACAGCTTGTAACTCACCATCTGTTAGAAATTTGAAGGGATGGCGACCAGTGCTTGAAAACTGCAGGAAATTGCTGCCAACAGATGGGGATGTTGTCATTTTTAGCCAGAAAACATCTGTCCTTCCCACTTTCCCTGCCAACCACTTTGCCTCTAAAGAGAAGCAAAGGAAACATGTAACACTGACAGCTTTCATTTTTCAAAGGCATTTGTATGTTAGTTTTCAGAAAAGAGACAGGAGGTCTGTTTGCAATGGGGTCCTGGAAAACCACCAAGAACAGAAAAAAGAAAATAGGTTTTTTTTTTTAAAAAAAAATCAGAACTGAATATTACAGCCTGTAGCAGCTCTACAAGCATAATCAGAAATTAGTTCCCAGGAAATAGAACAGCTGCTTTGATAACTTTCCAATCAGCCCACCTACTTTCCACCTTGCCATTTTAATAAAAGCAATTTGCTCACCGCTGAGGAACATTTTAAACATTTTTTTTTTGACTAAAGAATGAAGATTGCACGGTTATGTCAAAATCTAAAAGAACT
Source organism: Ahaetulla prasina (assembly GCF_028640845.1). NCBI lineage: Eukaryota > Metazoa > Chordata > Lepidosauria > Squamata > Colubridae > Ahaetulla > Ahaetulla prasina. The sequence goes on along the minus strand of NC_080541.1, from coordinate 209,046,231 downwards.
TCAGATATTTCTGCGCCAACTCAGAAAGCTCAAACTGCCCAGGGAGCTGCTGATCCAGTTTTACAGAGGAATTATTGAGTCTGTCATCTGCATCTCTATAACTGTCTGGATTGGTTCTGCAACCCAACAAGACAGACAGAGACTTCAGAGGATAATTAGAACTGCAGAAAAAACAATTATTAACAACCTGCCTTCTATTGAGGACCTGTATACTTCACAAGTCAGAAAGAGGGCTGTGAAAATATCTACAGACTCCTCGCATCCTGGACATAAACTGTTTCAACTCCTATCCTCAAAACGACGCTATAGAGCACTGCACACCAGAACCACTAGACACAAGAACAGCTTTTTCCCGAACGCCATTACTCTGCTAAACAAATAATTCCCTCAACATTGTCAAACTATTTACTAAATCTGCACTACTATTAATCTTCTCATTGTTCCCATCACCCATCTCCTTCCACTTATGACTGTATGACTGTAACTTTGTTGCTTGTATCCTTATGATTTATATTAATATTAATATTGTTTCCTGATTGCTTATTTGTACCCTATGACTATCATTAAGTGTTGTACCTTATGATTCTTGATGAACATATCTTTTCTTTTATGTACACTGAGAGCATATGCACCAAGACAAATTCCTTGTGTGTCCAATCACACTTGGCCAAAAAAAATTATATTCTATCTATTCTATTCTATATAACAATTCTTGTGTATTATTTGATTACTAGAAAAGCAAAAATAAGATTTACTCTGTACTTTAGTAATCAAAGATGCAACTGCATTATCAAGAGTGTAACAAAGGAGATTGCGATGATGCTACTTATTATCATATATGGTGGACTTGTAAAAAAAATCCAAGCATTCTGGATAAAAATTTGGTGGATAATGCAGAATATCTTGAAAAAGAAGATAAAGTTTACACCACAGTTATTTTTATTGGGTATAATTACGGACTGTACAGTAATAGAGACTAAGCTGATTTTAAATTTAATATCAGCAGCGAGACTATTGGTTGCGCAATATTGGAAGAAAGAAGACTTGCCTACAATTGAAGAATGGACACTTAAAGTATCGAACTTAGCAGAAATGGCAAAAATTTCAGCGTATTTGAAAGACTATTCACAAGAAAGATATATATTGGAATGGAGACGTTGGATTGATTATATTCAGAACAAATATCAGACTAAAAAGTATCAAATAGCTTATGAGTGATTGTAGGAATTGTACTGTATTAGTGTATTTGTTTTAATGAGAAAGGGGAGGTAAGGTTGCAAAGGGGAGAGGAGAAGTTATGGGTGATGGTTTATTGTTGTATTTTAGCTTATGATTGTTAGATGTAATACCCTGTATTTTGCTCTGGGAAGTCTCGGGTGGGGGGGGAGGAAGAGTGGAGCGGAGGTGGGGGAGAAGGTGGAGGGAGGTGGGGGGGAATAATTGTTGAAAAAAAATTTTCTTTGTAAAACTTTTTCAATAAAAAAAAAGAGGAGTGTAACAAAGGAGAAGAAAACAACCTAAGCAGCGGCTCAGGAGAGGTGGAGACTGTCAGTCACATGCTCCTTAGATGTTCCTTTTATATGGAAATTAGGGGGGAAACCATATTAACATAACATAACATAATAACAGAGTTGGAAGGGACCTTGGAGGTCTTCTAGTCCAACCCCCTACCCAGGCAGGAAACCCTACACTATTTCAGAAAAATGGCTATCCAACATTTTCTTTAAAATTTCCAGTGTTGGTACATCTGCAACTTCTGCAGGCAGGTTGTTCCACTTATTGATTGCTCTAACTGTCAGGAAATTTCTCCTTAGTTCTAAGTTGCTTCTCTCCTTGATTAGTTTCCACCCATTGCTTCTTGTTCTACCCTCAGGTGCTTTGGAGAATAGCTTGACCCCCTCTTCTTTGTGGCAGCCCCTGAGATATTGGAGCACTGCTATCATGTCTCCCCTTGTCCTTCTTTTCATTAAACTAGACATACCGAGTTCCTGCAACCGTTCTTCATATGTTTTATCCTCCAGTCCCCTAATCATCTTTGTTGCTCTTTTCTGCACTCTTTCTAGAGTCTCCTCATCTTGTTTACATTGTGGCGACCAAAACTGGATGAGGTATTCCCAGTGTGGCCTTACCATGGTATTACCAGTTAATACCAGTGGTATTAACAATTATTTATTTATTTATTTATAATTACATTTGTATACCGCCCTTCTCCCGAAGGACTCAGGGCGGTTCATAGCCAGTTAAAAAATACAATAAATACAAATTAAAAACAGAATAAAATTAATATAAATAGTGGCCAAAGTACTAAAACTAACAATAATAAAAACTAAAACCCCATTTAAAATTACTTATTCAGGCTAGCCCAACTTGATGGAATAAAAAAGTCTGCAACTCACGGCGGAAGGTCCGAAGGTCGGGGAGTTGGCAAAGCCCCGGAGGCAGTTCATTCCAGAGGGCAGGAGCCCCCACAGAGAAGGCCCTCCCCCTGGGGGTCGCCAGTCGACATTGTTTAACCGACGGCACCCCAAGGAGGCCCTCCCTGTGGGAGCGCATAGGTCAGTGGGAGGCTGTTTGTGGCAGTAGGCGGTCCCATAAATAGCCCAGTCCTAAGCTATGGAGCACTTTAAAGGTGGTAACCAACACCTTGAATTGTACCCGAAAGACCACCGGGAGCCAGTGCAGTCCGCGCAGGAGAGGTGTTATATGGGAGCCACGAGGTGTTCCCTCTATCACCCGCGGGCTGCATTCTGGACCAGTTGGAGTTTCCAGGTGCTCTTCAAGGGGAGCCCCATGTAGAGAGCATAGCAGTAGTCCAGGCGGGATGTAACGAGGGCATGGGTGACTATGCACAGGGAAACCCAGTCTAGAAAGGGGCGCAACTGGCGAATCAGGCGAACCTGATAAAAAGCCCCCCTGGCGACGGCCATCAAATGGTCTTCTAGAAACAGCCGTGCATCCAGGAGGACGCCTAAGTTGTGCGCCCTCTCCGTGGGGGCCAACAACTTGCCCCCAACAGTCAGCAATGGAGTAAGCTGGCTGTACCGGGAAGCCGGCACATTTCACGTGATCTTGATTCTATCCCTCTGTTTATGCAGCCCAGAACTGTGTTGGCTTTTTTGGCAGCTGCTGCATACTGCTGGCTCATATCTAAATGGTTGTCCACTAGGACTCCAAGATCCCTCTCACAGTTACTACTATTGAGCAAGGTACCACATATAATGTACCTGTGCATTTTGGGTTTTTTTTTGCTGAAATGTAAAACCTTATTTTTTTCACTGTTGAATTTCATTTTGTTAGTTACCGCCCAATTTTCAAGTCTGTCAAGATCCTTCTGTATCCTGAGCCTATCTTCTGGAGTGTTGGCTATTCCTGCCAGCTTGGTGTCATCTGCAAAATTGATGAATTCTCCATCTATCCCCTCGTCCAAGTCATTGATGAAGATGTTAAAGAGTACTGGGCCTAAAACAGAGCCTTGGGGTACTCCACTGCATGCTTCCCTCCATGTGGATGTAGTTCCATTGAGGACTACAAGTTGAGTGTGGTTGGTTAGCCAGTTTCGAATCCATCTGGTGGTGGTGCTGTCTAACTCACATTTTTCTACTTTATCTAGTAGTAGGTTATGGTCTACTTTATCAAATGCTGTACTGAAGTCCAAGTAAATTATATCGACAGCATTCCTCTGATCCACTAATTTTGTCATTTTGTCAAAGATTGCAGTGAGATTAGTCTGGCATGATCTGTTTTTGACAAACCCTTGTTGGCTTTTGGTTATTACTTCATTTCCTTCTAGGTGCTCAATTATTCGTTACTTGATTATCTTTTCCAGGATCTTCCCCGGTATTGAGGTCAGGCTGATAGGTCTGTAGTTTCCTGGATCTGTTTTTTTTTTCCTTTTTTGAAGATGGGAACTACATCAGCTCTTTTCCAGTCCTCTGGCAGTTCCCCTGTGCTCCAGGATCTTTGAAAGATATAGTTCAGTGGTTCTGAGATCTCGTCTGCCAGCTCCTTCAGAATCTTGGGGTGTAATCCATCCGGTCCTGGTGATTTGAACTCATTTAGGGTAGATAGGTGTTCACTTACCATTTTCTTCCCTATTTTAACTTGTGTTCCTAATCTGTTTTTTGTGGTGCTGTTTTTGATAGATTGGATTGTTTTTTCATTTTGTGTAAAGACAGATACAAAAAATGAGTTAAGTAGATCTGCTTTCTCCCTGTTGCTTGTCACCTTCTTGCCACTTTCTCCCAGCAATGGGCCAATTGTTTCCTTGACTTTTTTCTTGTTTTTAACATGTTGGAAGAAGCTTTTTTTGTTATTTTTTACTTTTGTCACTAGCCTTTGTTCGTTGTGAGCCTTAGCTTTCCTCACTTCATCTTTACAGGCTCGGGCTATTTGCTGGTATTCTGCCTTAGTTATTTGCCCCTCTTTTCACTTTTTATATTTGTTTTTCTGCCTTTATTATTATTATTATTATTATTATTATTATTATTATTATTATTATTATTATTATTATTATTATTATTATTATTATTATTATTATTATTATTATTATTGGCAATATTCTGCCAATAACTGCTAGGTATCCTAGCCGTTCCAACATTACCTATCCTCAGTGGCTGCTTAAGGATGAATAGTCCATAACTACAGCACAGGTGGCCAGATTCTGTGCAGCAGCACTGGGGATTTGTCGCAAACACGTGTCTTCTCCACCATAGCGATGTTATATAACAATTGTGGCAAATCCTTCGCACTGCTTAGTCATTTCCCTTTTAGCGTTGAACCTACAACGAGCCACACAGTTTAGGGATTGCAACTATCATATACTCAGACCATTTATAATTGACACTGGATTTTATTATAGATTTTAGTTGTTATTTATTGTTTTATACTAGAAGTTTTAAGTGTATATATACTGAGTGCTTTTATTTGTTCTGGTCTAAGACTGTAACAATAAATTGAAATTGAAACCTAAGCAAATATTGCACAATATTATATTTTTCTAAGTTTCGTAACTATTATCTATTCTTGAAAGTCAGCATGATTGGCTGTAAGAAACCTTTTAGTGGCTAAAAATTTTGAGTACGGACACAAATTCTCTACAGAATGTAGCTTGACCATTTGCACTGTGGCAGCTGAGAAGGTGTTTTTTGACATTTTAACCGTCTATTGGACAGGTACTGTATGTCTTTCTAATATCCTTAAGAACAAACAAAATGATTTTCACTTTAAAAAGAAAAACCATGAACAGTAATCTGTTCTGGGATTTTCATTACACCTGTAATCTTACATGAGCAATAAGTGCCATTGGACACAGGGAACTCATTTCTGAGAAGACGTACAAATATAGGATTATTCTGCAGGCAGAAATATTAGAGAAATCCATTACTAATTTCTTTTCTGGCAAAACTGTGCAAAAAGAAAAGGAGAAAGAACTCAAAGGAAATCTCAATTTGCAATTCTTAAAGAAAACCTCTCTAGATAAAGAAACTGCAGCATGAGCATATAGCTTCATAGAGCTGGAGAAATAACAAGGAGATTAATCCTAAAGAAGAAGGCTATGACAAGCTTGGACAAAATCAGAATGAAAAAGGTTATTTCAATGACAATAAAAAACAGAATAGTTAAAGCAGCGGCCTTTCCGTCTTTATGGGCATGAAAGCTAGACACAGAGAAAGAGTGAGAAAAAGGTCAATGCCTCCAAATGATGGATCTAGAGATGGTTACTGTTAAATATACAACAGAAAACCTATCTATCTCTTGATAAGGGCCAAGAAAATAGACGAGGAAGACATTAGATGTGGATGTGAGTGAGTTCAAAGTTGTTACAAGGATGCAGAAGAGCTAGGAATTATTGCTGAAGACAGAGCATGAAGGTGAATATTTAGATAGAAGAGGACCTATGTAGCTTAGGGTGGAGTACTTACCTGATTAGGTAATAAACATATGCAAGAAAACAGTTAAGCTCAGAGAGAAGCAATGGACAAGGACTCAGACATGATGACTGTGACTGTGAGAGGGAGCTTAGAGTCCTGGTGAACAATCATTTAAATATGAGCCAGCAGTGTGCAGCAGCTGCCAAAAAAGCCAGCACAGTTCTAGGCTGCATAAACAGAGGGATAGAATCAAGATCGCGTGAAGTGTTAATACCACTTTATAATGCCTTGGTAAGGCCACACTTGGAATACTGCATCCAGTTTTGGTCGCCACAATGTAAAAAAGATGTGGAGACTCTACATAACATAACATAACAACAGAGTTGGAAGGGACCTTGGAGGCCTTCTAGTCCAACCCACTGCCTAGGCAGGAACCCTACACCATCTCAGTCAGATGGTTATCCAACATTTTCTTAAAAATTTCCAGTGTTGGAGCATTCACAACTTCTGAAGGCAAGTCGTTCCACTTATTAATTGTTCTAACTGTCAGGAAATTTCTCCTTAGTTCTAAGTTGCTTCTTTCTTTGATCAGTTTCCACCCATTGCTTCTTGTTCTACCCTCAGGTGCTTTGGAGAACAGCCCGACTCCCTCTTCTTTGTGGCAACCCCTGAGATATTGGAACACAGCTATCATGTCTCCCCTAGTCCTTCTTTTTATTAAACTAGAAATTAGAAAGAGTGCAGAGAAGAACAACAAAATTATTAGAGGACTGGAGGCTAAAACATAAAGAATGGTTGCTAGAACTGGGTATGTCTAGTTTAATGAAAAGAAGGACTGGGGTGACATGATAGCAGTGTTCCAATATCTCAGGAGCTGCCACAAAGAAGAGGGAGTCAAGCTATTCTCCAAACCACCTGAGGGCCGGACAAGAAGCAATGGGTGGAAACTAAGCAAGGAGAGAAGCAACTTAGAACTAAGGAGAATATTCCTGACAGTTGGAACAATTAATCAATGGAGCAACTTGCCTCCAGAAGTTGTAAATGCTCCAACACTGGAAGTTTTTTTAGAAGAGATTGGATAACCATTTGTCTGATGTGGTGTAGGGTTTCCTGCCTAAGCAGGTGGTTCGAATAGATGACTTCCAAGGTCCCTTCCAACTCTGTTATTCTATTCTATTCTATGACTTCAAACTACAGTACTGCATTAATTAACTAATATCTACTTTCCTTCCACATATGTGGAGGTCATTCAAGTATAATTCAATTTTCCACTGAATCAATAGGACAAATTAATCAGGGGTCAATTCTATTGTATTCAGTGGGAAAAAAAGGTTCAGCTTAATTATGTTCAAATGTACATTATAATAAGATATGGCAGGCAGAAAATGGAGAGGATATGGTTTGGATCATGATCCTTGTATTAAAAATAGGCATTCAGTTATAGATAATTCATTGGTCAGGGGAATAATACATATTTTGCTTGTAGAAAAATCATGTTTAAATATTATGTAGCAATTCTGGGAGTTTCAATTGCAGTACAACCAGAGAGTGTCACAAAGTCTGCTACAGAAAACAGTTTTAGAAAAATAATAAAGAACCACAACAAATGCATCTCCAGATAACTTTTGAAAGGAACCAGCCAGGATCGATTCATTTTACATAGCAGTGTTCAGTTATACAGCTAGCAATATATATATTGCTTTTGAGGTCCCTCTAATTTTATTTTTCTGCTTAATAGTTCTATTCCAGCATTTGAGGTCAATTCACAGCCATAAAATGGCAAATCTTATAATTACATCTGGAGATTGTAAAGGGAATAACCCTGAATCTTGAATAGATGGATAATTTGCCTGCAGAAGGAAGGTGCATTTGAGAACCAGGCATTTAATTAAGAAATTTTGTATCAAGAAATGTGTCTTTCCTTAAACATGGCATTTACTAATGACTAAACACCGAATGCAGTTAAAAGATGAGAAATTATTTTCCTCTGAAAGCACCACAAATAATGTATAAATCAGAAATATGTTGGTATTGGGTTAAAAAAAAATCCTCAAATATTTTTATTCTGTTCCCCCCCCCTTTCATATTTTCCATTTTAAATATCCAGGTGAAAACCATTTCCCTTAAATTCTTAATTAAATTAAGCATAAAAGTACTATGCTTAATGTATGAAGAATGATTTTTTTAAATTTGAATTTATATCCCGCCCTTCTCCGAAGACTCAGGGTGGCTTACATTATGTTAAGCAATAGTCTTCATCCATTTGTATATTATATACAAAGTCAACTTTTATTGCCCCCAACAATCTGGGTCCTCATTTTACCTACCTTATAAAGGATGGAAGGCTGAGTCAACCTTGGGCCTGGTGGGACTTGAACCTGCAGTAATTGCAAGCAGCTGCTGTTAATAACAGACAGACTTAGTCTGCTGAGCCACAGATTCTGTGGCTGTCTATCAGACTGGCTCAGCCTTTCTTATGTACCATTTAAGGGGCGTGCATAAGAGCACAAACGTGCCCACCGTTCCAGTCCTATTGTTTTCTTTCATTATATCCAATTAATATAGTTATTGCATGCTTATGCTTATATATATAGGCTTATATATTATATAATTACTTTCATGCTTATGCTTATATATACTGTTGTGACAAAATAAATAAATAAAAATAAATAAATACATTTAGGAACAAAAGAAATAGGTTCAGTGGTGGAATTCAACTAATTTAACAACTGGTTCTCTGCCCTAATGATTTCTTCAGGCAACCAGTTTGCCGAACTGCTCAGAAAGTTAACAACCGGTTCTCCCGAAGTGGTGCGAACTGGCTCCCACCACTGAATAGGTTGGAATTGTACAACCTTTTTCCTATTTCTCATTTCACTGAGATGGAATATTAAAAATAATATTTCATGGGAATTTCTTGTTCTTTATTTTTTTTCCCAGGCTTGTGTAATTGAGGCATTAACATACTTAATGCAAACTGGTTTTGTTGTGTGTGAACTGAAGAGCCTCCACAATTTATTATCATTGTTTTCCCCTCAAATGTGTCCTTTTGCAATTAACGGAGAGTGGAGTGCAAAGAGTCTTTTGAAATTTCCAAATAAAGTCAAAGATGTTGGGTGGATGTTTTTCCCAGAGAAAGGACAGATTCTCCATTCATTTTAAGGATGGGATTTCCCCTGGGTGCCTGATAAAGTAAACAAAAATCCACAATAAAATGCAAACAAATAAAAAACAATATAAAAAATGTAAATAAAGAAGATGGAAAATCTGGATAACCCGTTCAAAAACATAGGCAATAGGTGTCAAGCACGTCTAATATTTTTAGAATTGTAAGCCACCCACAGTCACTTACTTGAAATTGAATCAGTAAATGAGTAAATAAAAAGAGATCCCATCCACTCTAATCCACAATATGGGAGAACAGTCATCTTTACTGGAATACCATCACGGTAGTGGTGGGATTCAGCCGGTGTCGGGCCAGTTCAGTTGAACCGGTAGTTAAATTGCTGGCTGGCCCTTCCCCTCCCCATCCCTTCCACATTTTGGCTCCCAGGTAAGTGCAGGGAGGCCTCCTAGGCCTGAAATGGGGCACTGGGAAAGCACCCCCCGTGACCCATTTTTGCTCCCAGGTGGCTGCAGGGAGGCCTACTAGGCCCAAAATGGGGGGCAGGGGGGAAGCGTGTCCCCCTGTGCCCCATTTTTGCTCCCAGGGGGATGCAAGAGGCTGAGTGCTGCCTGTCACACTCTCTGGCCGCACCCATCATGGCCACACTCATGCAGCTGGTCATTAGGGAAGAGAACCGGTTGTTAAATTATTTGAATCCCACCACTGCATCAGGGTGGGAGCCATTCACATTTCAGGGAGTGAACTTCTGAGCATTAGGCAATGGTCAGATAAAAGACAACTGGGCCTAGGAATGAATGAGAATATGGCAAATGTCTCAGTAGGGACATTTTATTGTTTCTTGGCCTGTAAAGATCAGATGGGAGAGATGTATTTTCAGATTTCCAAGTTTCTATTAATATAGCATTATATTAAAGTTAGAGCTAATACTTCTCTGGGTGTCCTTCTTGTCTGGACTACCTCACAGGGCTGACATCAATCTTGCAAGTTTGGCCCCATTCCTGTCTCTGTTGCCTAGTCTGTAACTTTTCAATTTTTTACCTTACCAGGTGGCTTCTGACAAGCAAACTAAATCGGGGAATTCACTTACCAGCCCATTTACTTTTACTGTGATAAAAATGGTCACAAAATTGTGTTCAGTCGTGTGAAATTCTGGTTCCAATTGTGGTTGTTAGTCCAGGAGAAAGATAAGGGGTTGTAACTAATATGATTAAAGGCCTGGAGAAAAAAAAAAGCAGATGAAGAATGGTTGCAAGAATTGAGTGTGGCTAGTCTAGAGAAAAGAAAGACTAGGGATGACATGATAGCAGTATTCCAGTATTTGAGGGGCTGCCACAAAGAAAAGTGGAGTGAAGCTATTCTCCAAAACACCAGAAGGCAAGAAAAGAAACAATGGATGGAAACAAATCAAGGAGAGAAGCAACCTGGAATTAAGGAGAAACTTCTTAACAGTAAGAACAATTAACCAGTGGAACAACTTGTTTCCGAAAGTTGTGAGTGCTTCATCACTGGAGGTTTTTAAGAAAAGACTAGACAGCCACCTGGTATAGGGTCTCCTGCTTGAGCAGGGGGTGGACCAGACATCCTCCTAGATCCTTTCCAGCTCTATTCTGATTGATTAGGGGAACAACTGTCAGGTATAGAAAAGAATATTCTTTAGCCCAGTCAAACCGTGTCAATAACACATTGCAAAGCAAACATACCAGGTTCAATTAAGATTCTAGCGTCAATATCAGAAAAGCCAATTGGGGCTCACCATCAAGGTAAAAAGTTTGGTGTCTCTGTATACTAATGGATTCATACTTCAACATGTCTATCATAATTTGCAATACATTGCTTATATTTTATGTTTTCGTAGCTTCTTCTGTATCTTTATGTTACAGGATCAGGGGTGGGCTGCTGGGGGTTCGCAGGGGTTCGGGAGAACTCTAGCTAAGATTCTATGCAGTTCAGAGAACCCCCAAATCCCACTCCTGGCTGGCCGCATCCACCCAACTCCGCTACTCCCAGCAGTCCCCATGTGGCTTTTTTTGAATGCAGATAAGTGCAGGCTGTGCACGGAGGCTCGGGGAGGGTGAAAAATCTGGCTACCGGAAGTTCGGGAAGGCCAGAAATGGGCACCTGGGGAGGCCATTTTTGCCCTCCCAGATGCTTAAGGAAGGGGCAAAAATGTCCCCTCATGGTGCAAGAGGCTGACTAGGCCACGCCCACTATGGCCACACCCACCCAGCTATCAGGCAGAGAACCCCTTGCTAAAATTTTTGAAGCCCACTCCTGTACAGGCTACCTTGAAACAGAACAAGGCTTAGACAGAGAAAACAAACCACAGATCTAATTCATTTCAGAGACTTTTCTGTAAGCATCAGTGAAATTAACTACCTGATTTATGCTAAAAGAAAATAGCCTGTCTACTGTGTTGCACTTCATAATATAAAAGATGAGCATAAAATTATCTGCCATAATTTCAATTTAGGAAAGGTTTCAGACAGGTCCATTGATACTTCAACATGCTTAAAATGCAAAAATCAAAGAAAGTAGTTTAGGAATCAGGTAAAAGTTGACAGGCTTATTCTGTAAAAAGGGGTCTTTTAGGGTTGTTGTTGTTTTTTTCCTCCTCCATAACTTGCAAACTCAAAGGAGTGTCACTGGAGACTTCTAAAGAACCTGCAAAACTGATTGATTTTACTTCAACCCATAGTACTTTAACAACTGGAATTCAAAGCTGTATTATTTTTCCCCCAGGTTATTTGAATTTCTGTAGAAATATTTTTCATACTACCCATAACTGGCTAAATTGGGTGGGATCATTCAACAGGTGAGTGGATGTTCAGAGGACTGTAAGCTTCATGATGCATTCTTGAGATCATTTAATGTTTGGATGCCACTTAAATTCTTTAATATTGATTGATTGAGTGGGTTAACATATAGCACATGACTCAATTTAATCAGTTTAAATAAAACATAACTGGCTCAGAACAACCAGAATAAACTTTAATTTATGAGTACAAGTATCGGCTTTTCATTATCTGCGAAGACAAAACCAAATCACATCTGGATTGGGGTGCCTAAGATGCCCTCATTTCCAGATGATGTCTGCCTACTCAATCCAGATGTTCAAAGAGCATTTGCTGAAGATCATCTACTGTTGTGAGGGACAACAGGGAAAGGCATGATTGCCATCACAATCTGTGAGGTTTTTCTCCTCTGAAATGAAGAGAAAATTGTCTACACTCACTCTAGGCAAGAATTCTTCTACTTTTTTCTTGAAGCTCATTTAATTTGGTTTCTTTTTGAAGTAGTGAGTACTGAGTAGTGTGGACTTACTGATAGAAGAAACGGTCTTTTTATTCAATCGATTGTTATTGTGCATTATATTTAATATTATTTAATTCTGCTTACTACACATTGCCTAGAGGCTTAATGGACTGAGATGGAAAATAAATCCATAAATTGTGCTTTACTGCAATTTGTGTACAAAGTAATTAATTATTCTTATTAAATGAGACCAAAGTCCAACAAGCTCATTGTGCTTCAGTCTAATCCACCTTCCTGAATTATTGTATATAGAAAATTGGTCAAGAATATAGTAGAGAATCTATCTTGACATTTATGTGGAAAATGCAATATATATATATAATGCCTTAATGCAAGCAGTCTTTAGTTTATAAATGCAATTGGGACTGGAAATCTGGTCATATGTCATTATAGGTGTAAATTCAGGCACCTGTGTGACTGGAAGTCATTGTACAACCTATTTCATGGTGGCTGATAAGCAAAAGTTGTAGTTGTTAAACAAACCTATTCATTTAAATGGGCATTTTTTATCGGAAACTGGCAAAAACATTGTGAATCGCAGTCATGTGACTATGGAATATTTTGACTGTAAAGCTGACCCATGTGACCTGTGGGGCAAGTTGACCATTTACAGGCCCTAAAATACCCATGACCATTTGAACTTATGACAGCAAAGGAATAAAATAAAGGTCTTAAACTGAAAACAATCTATAGATGTACTATATGTAAACAAAAATCTGCCAGTGTTTCCTAAACATACATTAATCCGGGGTAAGGTTCAAAAATTTTAGCAAGGTGGTCTCTGCCCAGTTGCTGGGTGGACGTGGTCATGGTGGGTGTGGTCTAGTGGGCCTCCTGAACCACAGTGGGAAGGTGTTTTGGCCCTCCCCAGGCTCCAGAGGCTTTCCCCATGCCTTCAGGAGGGCGAAAACAGCCTTCCCAGGCTCTGGAGGCCCTCTGGAAGCTAGAAACAGGCCCATTTCTGGTGTTTCCGAACTTCTGGTAGGGCTGTTTTTCATCCTCCCCAGGCCTCCGTGCATGGCCTGCACTTACTTGCAACCAAAACAGCTTGCGTGGAGACTCCTGGGAGGGGTGGGGCAGGTGGGCAGGGCCAGCCAGGAGTGGGATTTGGGGGTTCTCTGAACTGCACAGAATCTTAGCTAGAGGTTCTCCCGAACCTCTGCAAACCCCCAGCAGCCCACCCCTGCATTAATCTCCATGAGTTTGGAGGTCAACAAGAATGCACATGAACACCAAAGTACAGTGTTTCTCAGTCTTGGCCATTTTAAGACACATGGGCTTTAACTTCCAGAATTCCTCCAGCCAACCATATTTATCTTAAAACATGCACATATTAAAGTGGCCAAGATTAAAAAGTGTAAGGCTTTCATTCCAGAGTGCTGGATATGGAACAGTGGGTTGGACCCACAAGAAGACAGATATTACCTAAATATTAGATTAAAAAGAAAACCTTCCCAACAGTAAAAGAAACATTTAATATATTTTAATATTTATTTATTTGTCACAACATCATACAAAAAGATTATATAGTATATACACATATAAACATATATAGGAAGAAGAAAAGAAAAACAATAGGACAGGAACGGTAGGCACGTTTGTGCGCTTATGCACGCCCCTTATGGTCCTCTTAGGAATGGGGTGAGGTCAATAGTAGAAAGTTTTTGGTTAAAGCTTTTAGGATTATGGGAAGAGACCACAGAGTCAGGTAAAGTATTCCAAGCACTGATGATTCTGTTGCAGAAGTCATATTTTCTGCAATCTAGATTAAAGCGGTTTACATTAAGTTTAAATCTATTGGTTGCCCTTGTATTATTGCAATTAAAGCTGAAGTAGTCTTTGACAGGAAGGACATTACAATAGATGATTCTGTGAGTTAAACTTAGGTCTTGTCGAAGGCGACGGAGTTCCAAGTTTTCTAAGCCTAGGATTTCAAGTCTGGTGGGATAAGGTATTTTGTTGTTTTCAGAGGACTGGAGAACTCTTCTTGTAAAATATTTCTGGACACGTTCAATTGTATTGATGTCAGAGATGTGGTGAGGGTTCCAAACAGGTGAGCTGTATTCTAGAATTGGTCTAGCAAATGTTTTATATGCTCTGGTTAGTAGTGTGGTGTTTTTGGAAAAGAAGCTACGCAAAATTAGGTTTACAACTCTTAGAGCTTTTTTTGCTATGTAGTTGCAGTGGGCTTTGGCACTTAGATCATTTGAGAGCCAACCCCCCAGAGAGATGGTTGCCTACCTTCACATGGAAATCCTAGACAACTTCAATACTTGGCATGTTTTAATTTAGATTCTTACAATAACCAGAGCCGGGCATTAATGCTCCCTTTGAAGTCCATGGTTCTATAGTCAATGTGCAGAGCAAAGGGCCTGAGAAGGCTTCTGGACAAGGCAACAATAGTTGCTAAAGCCCAAAGTCTTCGTTTCTCTTCCTGGCTTTCTTAGCATCCCTTCAGGAGCCAGACAAAGTTCTTAGGCCAAACAATGTTAAAGGGAGGATTTGTTGCTGCAACTCCGGACAACAAGGCAGCAGGAGATAGCAGAGAAAAAGGCAAAAGCAGGAAAACTGGAATTACTTGCAGATAAGACCTTTGCTAGACAAATGGTGAGTTCTCAGTCAAGCAGTCCAAGGTCAGGCCAAAGATTTACAGAGCCAAGTCAAGGGAAGAATGAAGTCCAAGTCAATTAACTAGCCAGGGTGATAAATAACAGGTTCCTTGTAAGAGTCACTGAATGTGAAGCTAGATGTTCAAGTTGCTTCTAGCGAGGGAAAACTGTTACTGTGAGATTTAAATTTCCTCCCTACTAAATGTGCATGCCAATCTTTCCTTAAGCTTTGCTATTCAGTTCAGTGCAATGGTGGAATTCAAACTTTTTTACTACCGGTTCTGTGGGCGTGGCTTGGTGGGTGTGGCGTGGCTTGGTGGGTGTGGCTTGGTGGGCGTGGCAGGGGAAGGATACTGTAAAATCTCCATTCCCACCCCACTCCAGGGGAAGGATACTGCAAAATCAGAGGTGAAATGCTCCCGGTTTGGACTAGATCAGCCAATCTGATAGAGATTATGGTAGCTGAACCGGTAGCGATGGCAGCGCGAGGCTCCGCCCACCTGCCTGGTTGTCGTTAAAACATGTGTTTTTTAGCCTCTGCGCATGCGCGAGGCACATGCACTTCTGAACCGGTCAGGAAGGTAAGTAGATTTCACCCTTGTGCAAAACACCCATTTCCTCCTGATCAGCTGGGATTTGGGAGGCAGAGAATACAGTAGATGGGGGCGGGGTCAGTCAGAGGTAGTATTTACCGGTTCTCCGAACTACTCAAAATTTCCGCTATTAGTTCTCCAGAACTGGTCAGAACTTGCTGAATACCACCTTTGGCAGGTGCAAAGATCCCAGGAGGAATGGGAGGGAGAGGAGTAAAGGCATGAAGCAGCCTGACTCCCAGGGCATGACATTTTGCCTTTTAATTGTAATATTGTATAGTTTTTAATAAATGAACTCTTTTCTCATATATGGAGCTCACTGCATAACTTTAGATCTTGTTCAACCAACATCATAAGGTTGTTGTGAAAATATAATAAGCCAATAAATCCTTGAGGACTTCTTTGAACTCAAGAGAGAACTACTGA
Organism: Ahaetulla prasina; assembly: GCF_028640845.1. NCBI lineage: Eukaryota > Metazoa > Chordata > Lepidosauria > Squamata > Colubridae > Ahaetulla > Ahaetulla prasina. The sequence continues at coordinate 209,030,294 of NC_080541.1, read as the reverse complement.
ATAAACAAAACCTGGGTGTATTAAATTTGTTTCAACCAATTTCTTTTTCTGTTTCTAATTTTACACGGGAGAAAACCCGAACAACCAACCAAGCCCCCACCCAAACAGGACACACCCCCAGCCAATCAGAGCAAAAAAAAACCTCCATCCAATCAGAGCACAGCCAAGCTCCCACCCAATCAGTTCAAACCCCCACTAGCAGTTAAAAGGAAGAAACAGCTGCATCACACATTGCTCCCAGAAGCACGGTTGAAGCCTGAAGATGACGAATGAGACTTCACAAACGCTGCCAAGACATTTCCAATTTTACAGGAGAAAACCCAACAACCAAAGACATATATATATATTTTCTGAGGTTTTCACGGTGTTTGTATATAGGTCTGTGTGTGTGTGTGTGTGTGTGTGTGTGTGTGTGTATATATATATATATATATATATATATATATATATATATATATATATATATATATATATATATATATATATATATATATATATATATAACATAACATAACATGAATGTTGGAAGGCACCTTGGAGGCCATCTAGTCCAACCCCTGCCCAGCCAGGAAACCCTACACCATCTCAGTCAGATGGTTATCCAACATTTTCTTAAAAATTTCGAGTGTTGGAGCATTCTCAAGCCAAGTCGTTCCACTTATTAATTCTTCTAACTCTCAGGAAATTTCTCCTTAGTTCTAAGTTGCTTCTTTCTTTGATCAGTTTCCACCCATTGCTTCTTGTTCTACCTTCAGGTGCTTTGGAGAACAGCCCGACTCTCTTCTTTGTGGCAGCCCCTGAGATATTGGAACACAGCTATCATGTCTCCCTAGTCCTTCTTTTTGTTAAACTAGACATACCCAGTTCCTGCAACCGTTCTTCATATGTTTTAGCCTCCAGTCCCTAATCATCTTTGTTGCTCTTCTCTGCACTCTTTCTAGAGTCTCAACATCTTTTTACATCGTGGCGACCAAAACTGGATGCAATATTCCAAGTGTGGCCTTAGCAAGGCATTATAAAGTATATATATATATATATATATATATAGAGAGAGAGAGAGAGAGAGAGAGAGAGAGAGACTGTGGGATTTGATCCAGTGTATTATATCATCTTGATATACAGATCCAAACAAAAATCTCCAACTAATAAAAACATGAAATATATAATCATTGAATTCCTGTTTTGGGCTTGCTCAAGCAAGTACGATGACAGTTTGTTACTTTCTTCCAATATTTTTTCAAACACAGATTCACTCGAAGACGTCATGCTGTCTTGGATGTACAATGATTGTTCTTTCAAAAGGTACAATTGTATATGGTACATTACTCACACCCCAAGTGTTGCGCACTTTTGCAGAGTTGCTAGTGTGAGATGGATGGCTTTATAAATTGGAAATATAAATAAATAAGCCAATCAACCATTGTCAGTCATTCCAGGAAAGCAGAACTATACAGCCTTGATATTCATTTCAAACTTTTCTCCCTGTAATCATCCTACATTGGAAGATCTCTTTAAAAATAAGGGTTAAATCAATGAATTCTGAATCAGGAACTTTATAAAGCTGAATGAACCCCAGCAGCTGAATAGGGTGTCAATTGTTATGATTCCTCTCTGAATTCATTTCTCAAAATTAAATAAGAAGACTGCCTTCCTTTATTTTTGCAGGATGGAGGTAATTTAGATTCTGACAATAAATTTGGGGCAGGAAAGAATAGATTCAACCTGCTCAGGCAGTGATCCTGTTGAGTCTCATTAATTCCTGCTTATAATACCTGTTGCAAAGTAAGCTCCTATGGGTAACACCTGAAGTGCTAATTCCTCTTTGCTGGAATCAGAGGAAGTGGATTTGTAAGCTATTTCCACTTCCGTAACCTTCCAGTCAAACACTGGTATTAGTTCTTTCTGTCACTCTCTTCAAGGCTGTTTTCACAAGCCATGTCTTACTGCAGAAGAATAAATACTGCCTTTTTCTATGGGAATATATATTTTAAGAGCAGCAGAGCCCACTCAATGTGAGCCTTTATCTTAGATGACTTGCATATTATAACAAGTTCCTCAACTGTTTCACTGGAAATTTACATTTTCTCTTACAACAATTGAAATTGCCCAAAAGGCCCAGGCTACTACCGTTTAAATATGGAAAGAATAGTCACAAAGGCTGCCATATCTAAAAAAAAAAAAAAAGATAATATGAGTTATAACTTCAGCTTTTTTTTTACATTTGCTAGAGCAAAACATACTCAATTGGTTGAACCTGACATTAACATTTTCCAAACAGCTCTATTATTACGTAGCTCAGTCTTTTGTTACCTTCATTATTTTTACAGCCCTGCATGTTCCATTCCTTTCATTTACATTCTCGGTTTTCTTACACTGTAGCTAAGGAGCACATAGTTAACTCTTCAGTAATTCTAAGCAGATACACACTTCCTTTTTGGCAGACATCCTAAACAAACCAGATCTTTGTTTCTTTCTTTCAGATTCATCTGATTCACCGTGAGCCATGCTGGCGCAGTGGTTAGAGTGCAGTACTGCAGGCTACTTCTGCTGACTGTCGGCTGACTGCAATTTTGCAGTTCAAATCTCACCAGGCTCAAGGTTGACTCAGCCTCCCATCCTTCAGAGGTGGGTAAAATGAGGACCCAGATTGTTAGGGGCAATATGCTGACTCTGTAAACCGCTTAGAGAAGGCTGTACAGCATTGTAAAGTGGTATATAAGTCTAAGGGCTATTGCTATCTGATGTGGAATTCAATGGAATAGTTGTGAACTAAAGCACTCTCCCCACACCTTGCTCCTTTACGCACTCCCTCCTGAAAACACAGTCGGAGTAAAAACACATTTCACTCAAAAGACATGTAAATAAACTGAATTTTATCTTAGTCCTTCGTGCTGAACAATTTAGAGCTGTGTTGTGCTGAGCATACATCCTATCTGGAGACTTCAGCACAAATCCTTTTCTTAAATTCAGTTCATTTTCTCCTAGTATCATTTCTGTGAGGAGCAAATAGAGGAGGAGAACAAAGAAGCTGGAATCATTTAGCAAGCCTTGTCTTTACTCTAAATTGAACTCTCTTTGAAGCTTACAGATGTAAGTAAATCTCTGCAGTGATACCTACAGTATTTCCATCCACTATGTGAATGCTGATTTTCAGGGGGAAAAATCCACAAGATGGTTCATCAATCTTTGCCCTCACTCTTCCTGGGTTTTGTTGTCTATAAAGCACATTATTATATATTTAACTTTTTTGGGTGATAGTCGTTAAGCAAATCCATGTATTCCTATGTATTCTATGTATATGTACTCTATGAAGAATGGTTACAGGAGCTGGGCATGGCTAGTCTAGTGAAGAGAAGAACCGGGGAGACCTGATAGCCTTGTGTTCTGTCTCCGTCCTCACTTTGGAGTAATGAGCTGGCCTACAGCCAGTGGTTACACGGCTCCTATCAGTCCTGGCCAAGAAAACGCAGCTGCCTGCCAAAAAGTTCAAACAGATTAAGACTTCAACTCACTTCGACGCGGTTCAGCTAATTTGCTTCCCGTAGAAGTGAGAGCAGTCCCAAAGCTCCTTATATATCCTGTGGGGTGGGGTTCTGCCCCACCCTTTCCTTTGATGACACTGCCTCTCTAATCTTCTGAAGCGTGGATCGGTCCAGGCTTGATTAGTATGCTTATCAGCTGCATCTGTAGGCGTAGCCTGAGGAAGGGAGGAATCAGGGGATGTCGGCCTTATTACGTCCTCCAACTGGCCTGGTTCTGGCTCCTGGAGCCGGACCAAAGGAATCGGTGCTCCTGAGGTAAGCCTTACCAGCCCTTCCCCCTCACTCTCAGAGTCACTTTCAGGCATGGGACCAGGTTCGGGGGCTGGAGCCACAACACCTTGTTTCAATATTTGGGGGGCTGCCACACAGAGGAAGGGGTCAAGCTATTTTCTAAAGCACCTGTAGGACAGACAAGGAATAATGGATGGAAACTGAACAAGGAGAGATTCAACCTAGAAATAAGGAAAATTTGTTCTGACAGTGAGATCAACCAGTGGAACAGCTTGCCTTCGGAAGTTGTGGGAGCTTCATCACTGGAGGCTTTCCTGAAGAGATTGGACTGCCATTTGTTGGAAATGGTGTAGGGTTTCCTGCTTGAGCAGGGGGGTTGGATTAGATCAGGGGTCTGCAACCTTGGCAACTTTAGAACTTGTGGAATTCAACTCCCAGAGTTCCTCAGCCAGCTTTGCTAAGGTTGCAGACCCCTGGACCTATAACAGTGATGGCTAACCTTTTTGCCATCGCGTGCCAAAAGCGGGGGGAGTGCAGGGGGGTGTCGCGCATGTGCCCACACCCATAATTCTATGCATCCTGCCCACCCCCCACATGCGCAGGTGACCCCCGCGCTCCCCCCACACTCCCCCCACATTCCCCCCGTGCTCCCCCCACGCTCCCCCCACTTTTGGCAAGTGATGGCACAATGGGCCTAGTAGGCCCGTTTTTTACTCTCCCCAGGCTCCAGAGCCTTTCTAGGAGCCTGGGGAAGGCAAAAATGGCCCGGTCCCACTGGAAGTTGGAAAACGGGTCATTTTTGGCTTCCAGAAGGCCTCCAGGGGGTTGCGGAAGGCCGTTTCCTCCCTTCCTAGGCTCCTAGAAAGGCTCTGGAGCCTGGGAAGAGTGAAAAATGGGCCTTCCAGTCCCACCAGAAGTCGGCAAATGGGTCATTTCTGGCCTCCAGAGGGCCTCCAGGGGCCTGAGGAAGGTTATTTTTACAAGCCAGAGCTGAGATCACATGCCCACCTATATGGCTCCGTGTGCCACCTGTGGCACATGTGCCATAGGTTCGCCATCACAGACCTATAATGTCCCTTCCAACTCTGTTAATCTATCTAATCTATCTATCGAATCTATTTTTGTAAAGAAATTAGCCATAAATGATTATGGAAACTGGCAAGGCAAATCATAAATCATGATCATGTAACCACAAGAATGCTGCAGTCAGCTGTAAAGGTGAACCAGCTGCCAAGTTCCTAAAATGCAGCCGTTTGACTGCTGAGCTGTAAGAACTCCAGGATTTTTTTTGCAGCCATAAGAACTCCAGAACTGGGTCCTAAGGTGTGATGGCTGTCATTCAAGTCTAATAAATACATAATAAATAAATAGTAGATTTTGGGGGGAGGGGGTCCACCATAACTTCAAATAGTCATTGCCTGACCAGTCATTAAGCGACAAATACCTGTATGCTTTATCTGTACATAGCTAAAATCTTTAGGTATGTTATGCCTATTTTTTCTCTTCTGCTCACTAATACTATGCCTCTGTTAGTTTTAAGGTTGTTTTTTTTTTTTAGCTGTTTCTGTCTTTGGTTGCCCTCCCAACTAAGAAATGAGGAGAAGTGTAGTTTTTCAATCCCTGTCCCATCCTTCAGCTGCCTTTGGTTTGGCTGTGCTAAGTCTGGAGTTTTTGAGATTCTCTGTCTGTTCTCCCAAATCTTGGCTTAAATCCTGAATTGCTACTGGGATCATAGCACCCTCCTCACCTTTTCTCTTAAAGGGTTTGGGGCAGGGGTGCTACTCGGCAGGTTCTGACAGGTTCTGGGGAACTGGTAGCGGAAATTTTGAGCAGCTCAGAGAACCAGTAAATACCACCTCTGGCTGGCCCCAGAGTGGGGTGGGAATGGAGATTTTGCAGTATCCTTTCCCCAGGAGTGGGGAGGGAATGGGGATTTTGCAGTATCCTTCCCCCAGGAGTGGGGAGGGAATGCAGATTTTGCAGTATCCTTCCCCTGCTATGCCCACCAAGCCACACCATGCCCACCAAGCCATGCCCACAGAACCAGTAGTAAAAAAAAAAATTGAATTCCACCACTGGTTTGGGGGTGGGCAGGGAGAGAGCATGTTCATCACCAGCATGGGTTACCTGTAGCTGCTGTTGGATTTAAAATGCTGCTACTGCTCATGGTTGGCAACTGCTTACATTCCTGAAGACGCCCCTATCGTGATCTCCTGTCCAGTCCTGCCATCTCAGTGTCCCTAACTCTTTTAAGGGGTCCTTGATGCTCTCTGAGCTTGCTTACAAGTAAGCAACTATTTATTTATTTATTTATTTATTAATTAAACTTTTATACCGCCCTTCTCCCGAAGGACTCAGGGCGGTGTACAGCCAAGATAAAAAGCAATAAGTATACAAAGTTAAAAATCAATTTAAAATACCTATTCAATAGTGGCCGAATTAAAACCGTCAAATTGACCAACCTAAAATACCCCATATAAAATTACAGAAGATTTAAAAATTTAAAATTTAAAATTTAGAAATTTAAAAAATCTAAAAAATCAGTCCAGTCCCGCTTGAATGAATAAATGAGTTTTTAATTCCCGAGAAAGGTCCGAAGGTCAGATATTTGGCGCAAACGGGGGGGAAGGTCGTTCCAGAGAGTAGGTGCTCCAACAGAGAAGGCCCTTCCCCTGGGGGCCGCCAGCCGGCATTGCTTGGCCGACGGCACCCTGAGAAGACCCACTCTGTGAGAGCGCACGGGTCGATGGGAGTCATAAGGTAACAGCAGGCGGTCCCGTAAGTACCCGGGCCCTAAGCCATGGAGCGCTTTAAAGGTGGTAACCAGAACCTTGAAGCGCATCCGAAAGACCACAGGTAGCCAGTGCAGACTGCGCAGGAGTGGTGTTACCCGGGAGCAACATGGTGCTCCCTCAATCACCCGCGCAGCTGCATTCTGGACTAGCTGAAGTCTCCGGGTGCACCTCAGGGGTAGCCCCATGTAGAGAGCATTGCAATAATCCAGGCGAGAAGTGACGAGAGCATGAGCGACCGTGCATAAGGCATCCCGGTCCAGAAAGGGGCGCAACTGGCGAACCAGGCGAACCTGGTGGAAAGCTCTCCTGGAGACGGCCGCCACATGGTCTTCAAACGACAGCCGTCCATCCAGGAGAACTGCAGCCGCGGTTGACTGTTGGAGGCGAGTTATTGGCCCCAAAGGATAGGGTGCGCAACTTAGGTGTCCTCCTGGATGACCGGCTGTCGTTTGAAGATCATTTGACGGCCGTCTCCAGGGGGGCCTTCCACCAGGTCCGCCTGGTTCGCAGTTGCGCCTTCCTTGATCGGGATGCCTTGTGCACAGTCACTCACGCGCTGCTACCTCTCGCTTGGATTATTGTAATGCTCTCACATGGGGCTCTTGAAGTGCACTCGAGGCTTCAGTTAGTCCAGAATGCAGCTGCGGGTGATAGAGGGAGCTGCGTAGCTCCCACGTAACACCGCCTCCTGCGCAGACTGCACTGGCTACCTGTGGCCTTCCGAGTGCACTTTAAGGTGTTGGTTACGACCTTTAAAGCGCCCATGGCTTAGGGCCTGGGTACTTACGGGACCGCCTGCTGTTACCATATGCCTCCCACCGACCAGACGCCTCACAGAGAGGGACTTCTCAGGGTGCCGTCCGCCAAACAATGTCGGCTGGCGGCCCCCAGAGGAAGGGCCTTCTCTGTGGGGGCTCCCACACTTTGGAACGAGCTTCCCCCAGGCTTACGTCAAATACCTGACCTTCGGACTTTCCGCCGCGAACTGAAGACATACCTTTTTATTCGCGCGGGGCTGGCCTAAATTTTAAATTTTATATTTTAAATTTTAAATTACATAAATTTTATAGATTTTAAATTTTCTACTAATTTTAAATGGGGTTTGGTTTTATAAATTTTAAGGTTCTAGGCTAATTATAATAAGTTTTTTAATTCGTATTTTAAATTGTATATTGTGGTGTTTTTGTATTTTATTGTTGCCTGTACACCGCCCTGAGTCCTTTGGGAGAAGGGCGGTATAAAAATCAAATAAATAAATAAATAAATAAATAAATAAGTTGCGCACCCTTTCCGTCGGGGCCAATGACTCACCCCCAACAGTCAGCTGCGGTTGCAGCTGACTGTACCGAGATGCCGGCATCCACAGCCACTCCGTCTTGGATGGATTGAGTCTGAGTCTGTTTCTCCCCATCCAGACCCATACGGCCTCCAGACAACGGGACAGCACTTCGACAGCTTCGCTGGGGTGGCCTGGGGTGGAGAAGTACAGCTGAGTATCATCAGCGTACAGATGATAGCTCACCCCAAAGCCACTGATGACCTCGCCCAACGGCTTCATATAGATGTTGAACAGGAGAGGCGAGAGAATCGACCCCTGCGGCACCCCACAAGTGAGGTGCCTCGCGGTCGATCTCTGCCCTCCTGTCAACACTGTCTGCGACCGGTCAGAGAGGTAGGAGGAGAACCACCGATAAACGGTGCCTCCCACTCCCAACCCCTCCAACCGGCGCAGCAAGATACCATGGTCGATGGTATCAAAAGCCGATGAGAGATCTAACAGGACCAAGGCAGAGGAGCAACCCCTGTCCCTGTCCCTCCAGAGGTCATCCACCAACGCGACCAAAGCTGTCTCCGTGCTATGCCTGGGCCGGAAGCCGGACTGGAACGGGTCTAGATAGACAGCTTCCTCCAGGTACTGAGGAAACTGCCACGCCACCACACTCTCTACAACCTTCGCGATAAAGCGAAGGTTGGAGACTGGACGGTAATTACCCAAAATAGCTGGGTCCAGGGAAGGCTTCTTGAGGAGGGGTCTCACCACCGCCTCTTTCAAGGCGGCGGGGAAGATCCCCTCCATCAAAGAAGCATTTATAATCCCCTGGAGCCAGCCTCGTGTCACCTCCTGAGTGGCCAGCACCAGCCAGGAGGGGCACGGGTCCAGTAAACATGTAGTGGCATGCAGCCTCCCCAGCAGCCTGTCCACGTCCTCAGGAGTCACAGACTCTAATCTCGGAGACCATCAAGAATTTCTCATTTCAACCCTGAGCTACAAATATTCTCCTTTATTGGTAACTCATTAAGGTCAGCAGCTCCCATCCTACATACTTATCAGATGCCAAGGTTCTTCCATCGCATAGTAACTCTTTCCTACTGCACATCCATATCCATGTATCTACAAGAGTAATTTTTGTATGATAGATCAGAGGCTAGAGTCTTTAGCTTGTGGCTAGACCAGGGGTCAGCAATCTGTGGCTCTGGAGCTGCATGTGGCTCTTTCACCTCTCTGCTGCGGTTCCCTGTCACTCAAAATATGTGTCACAACCGCCAATGTGCGACACCTGCCGACATGCAATTGATTGAGCTTTTCAACCCCCGGTAGGCCAACCATGGATAAATACAATTGTTTTGTAGCTGCTCAAGAAATAGTCAGGCATGGGAAGGGTTTTGTGGCTCCCGGTGTTTTCTGTGGGAAACGAGTCCAAATGGCTCTTTGAGTGTTTAAGGTGGCAGAGCCTGGGCTAGACTAAAGACTCAAGAGTTGCAAACTAGGGAGGGAATACTAATGCTTAAAATGTGGAAATGTCATGAATTAAAATGAAGGTAGATTGTTGTACCTTTTTAAATTTGCAAAAGAAACAATACCCTAAGGGTTCAGACTTTAAACTAATTTGGATTGTATGATGCATAGGACATTAAAACTAATTTGTCTATCTCTAACTGCAACACATACAGCAATGGTGTTTTTCAAATTAACCCGAGGGCAATTTTGTGCAATATGGTAAGTCAGATTAGGAAGTGATTTCAAGCATATTGCAAAGAAAGAATATGGTTGCATGCATGAATTGTTTCTTTTTCCCACCAGAGATGAGAGCAAAGATGATCTTTAATCGGCAGGTCCTTCTTGTGCCTTGCTCCATTTGCTTCCTGTCATCCTAATCATTGGGCTTTATGATGTAAAATAACTTTGATGTTAATCGCACAATATTTTCTCCTTGACTTATTTCCTTAGGTCCTGATAAAGATCGCCATGTGACAATTAAGGGATGTGTCATCTTAGTTTATTTCAGTTGTGTCAAAAGACCAACAACTCTGGAGTGGCTTACTTCAGGCTTAGCAACCCAAAAAGAACTTCTTATTAATTGGGGAAATGATAACCTTTATAAGAGCAAACAAAATCATAACATGATATGCACACAATATGGGAAAATAAAGGAAAGCCAGAGTACTTTTCAAGATTAAAATATTTCCACTGAATAAAAGTTAGGTGTTATCAGTCTTCTACAAACTGGTGTCCTTCAACTATATTCTGTAATTATAACTCTAGTACCACGTAGGAGGAAATTAGAAATTGCTGACTGTTTTCAAAAGAGACAATAGGTTTGTTTTCAAAATGAATTTTTACCAAAACACAATAGTTCCTGTCTCCATTTTTCTAGAAATTGGTATTAAAAATGTAAGAATATAATAAGAGCATTACTGAATTAGTGTTCTGACATAGGCCTCCCAAGATCATGAAGCAGACTCCTCATCCTGATAAAACCTCTTTTATTTAGGTTAAAGGGAATTCCTCTCCAGCAAAATCCTGTCAAACAGTCTTTCATGAGATTTCACAACTACAGACCTTTATCAGGCTTGGAGAGTTGCCAGGCCAATATCTTCCTTTTTTTAAAAAAAAAAAAATTTATTACTTTTTTTCTAACATTACAAACAGAGGAAAAAAAAATACATTATTCCACCCTTGTGCTATACATAAAAAAGGAAGATTTGGGTCTTCGGATATGTCCTCATGATTGCCAAAATCCACGTTCTCGAGGTACAGGTACCGAGGCATCCAATTTTCCAAGCGCATAGTCCACGAATGGTTTCCAAATCTTCCAGAAAGTATCTTCTTTATACACACCACTTCTAATTTTAATATCACATGTCATTTTATCATTTAAAGCTAATTTCCACATTTCAGAATTCCACTCTTCTATTCTAAAAATCACATCTAGTTTCCAATATCTAGCTATTATAATTCTACCTATTATAATCATAATTCTAATCAATTCTTTTTCATATTTTGTTAATTCTATTTCCTTAATTACCAACAATAATATAGTTTCCACTCTCAATATTATTACTTTCCCCATCATTTCAAATATCATTTTCTCCAATTGTTGCCAAAACTTTTTAACCTTATCACATTTATACCACATATGTTCATAAGTCCCCAATTCCATCTCACATCTCCAACATTTTTTACTAATTTTTTTATCCATTTGTGACAATCTTACTGGAGTCAAATACCATTTCCAAACAACTTTGTAATTATGCTCTTTAATCCTTATAGATAAAGTTCTCATAATTCTACTATTCCAATTCACATTCCAATCTGACTCTGGTATTTCAATATTAAGATCTTTTTCCCAATTTGTCCTCATCACTCTTTGTAATTTTTCATCAGAATTTATAATCTTATAAACCCTGCTAACGAGTCCCTTTAGCCCAATCTCATCTTTCATAATCCGAGATACTAAATATTCAAATTCAGTTTCACATCTATTTATCGAATAGTTTTCCCTTAATTTTTTTGTCCATTTTTCTATCTGTATTTTTTCAAACCAACTTAACCCTAATTTTTCAATAATTTCTTTATTCCTCCTTTCATTTTCTAAAACTTTTAACCAATCTATAATAGTTTCTATATTTTCATCTTTAATCACTTCATTATGTCTTATATTATTTTTAATCGCCAATTTCCAATTGTCTTCCCAAAAGATTATATCCGAATTAAAATTTTAACAAATTTATTCCACATTTTTACTTAATCCTTTAACCAATAACTTCTAATTACACATTTTGAGTTTGCTTTATCTAAAACCACCTTGATCCAAATTTCTATATCCCTTAACTCTAAATCTCTCCAATGATTATCTTCACCTTTAAGTATTTTTACCACTATCCGGATACCATATGCACAGTAATAATTAAATAATTTGGGGATTCCTAATCCACCTTCCTTTTGATTTTGATACCACATTTTCTTCACTAATCTAGGTCTTTTCCCACCATTGCAAAATTTGTCCAATTTTTCTGATATCCTTCAATATCTTTCTCTGTCAAATTTAGTGGTAGCATCTCGAATAAAAAGTTGAACTTGGGCAGCAACATCATCTTACACATTGCAATTCTACCAAACCAAGACAACTTTAACATTTTATATTTATCTATCTTCTTCTCAATTTCATTAATCACCACATCATAATTAAGTTTTTCAATTCTTTAACCTTGAGTGAAAGCATTATACCCAAATATTTCAATGTATTTTTAATCCTTATCCCAAATTGCTCTTGCATATTCTCAGACTCATTACCATTACTATCCATCAATAATTCTGACTTTGACCAATTTACTTTCAGACCTGTCATTTCCTCAAATTCTATCAAATGCTTATTTATCTTTTCAGGTCTTTCTCTATATTTTCAAAATAATTAAAGTATCATCCGCATACAAATTTATCTTATACCCTTATATCCTTCTAATTCTTCATCTTTTCTATCATTTTTGTCAAGATTTCCATAGCCAATAAAAATAATGTTGGGGACAAGGGACATCCTTGTCTCGTACCCGCTTCTAATTTTATCTCTTCAGTTAATATTCCATTCACCTTTACTCTTGCACTACTTTTTTGATACAATTTTGAAATAACATGTATAAACTTGTTACCAAAGCCTAAAGCCTCCACAATTACTTTAATAGCTTCCCATTGTACAGAATCAAAAGCTTTAAAATATCCAATGATACTATACCAATTTTATCACCATTATATTCAGCTACATCTATAATATTTAATACTCTTCTAACAATATCACTCATATATCTGCCCTTCACAAAACCTACTTGGTTGTAACTTATATATCTATCTATAAATCTACTTAATCTATTACTTATAATAGCAGTAAATATCTTTGCATCCTGATTAATTAAAGAAATGGGCCGGTAGGACTCAATCCTTTCTAAATCTTTATCTGGCTTAGGAATTAGGGATATCACCGTTCTATTCCATGACGAAGGAACTTCTCCACCATGTAATATTCCATTAAATAATTTCTGCAATCTTGGTATTATTAATTCTTTAAATTCTTTATAAAACTCAGCAGGTAATCCATCCTCACCTGGAGCTTTCCCTAATTTTATTTTTTGTATAACTCCATTAATCTCATTTTGTGTTATATCTTCTTCCATCAATTCTTTATATGTTTGATCAATTTTCGCCACATATTTTTCTAAATAACTTTGCAATTTTCCCCGATTGACTGGTTTCTTTGAATATAGATTCTACCAGGCCAATATCTTCCAAACTCCATGGTGTAGCAGCAATTACTTGCCAAGAAATCAGGAATAGATCTTCACCCTAATGAACTGAACTAATTGTCTCCTGCAAACTTCCCTCCCCTTTGCTCCTCTTTATTCCCTATGGGAGGGGCCATTCACCATCCACCTGTGCCTTTACTCCTGAGTCGGCCCTTGTTCCTTAGCTGTTCCCTTCTCCTGGCAGCGCTGTGCATGTGCACATCGGGAACAGGTTCCAGCCGTTCTTCTGCCCCACTGATATCCAATTCCGAAGGCAGATGATAACTATTGGATGCCCTGGCCCATTCTCTGCCTCCGATGCAGAGCACTCATCAGAGCCTTCCCCAACTCCAGGACTGGCCCATGTTCTTCCCCAACCTCCTCATTGTCTGAGTCTGCCTACCAGCTTTGCTGGCCACATGCATGCCACAACAATTAGATCCCTGATGTATCTAGTCCAGTCCAACCAACCTGCATAAGTCTCCCAGCAGAAGGCCTTCAAAGGAAGTCATACTGCCATTGAGGCTAATAGCTTTTAATCCTTATGACTTCCCTGAGGTGATCCAACTCTCTTTTGAAGCCTGACTGGTGCCAAACCACAAAGTTGATGAATTGTGCAGGTGAAAAAAAAATCCTTTTGTCTTTCCTGATTCTTCCAGGATTTAATTTGATTGATGACTTCCAGTTCTAATATTTTTGGAAAGGGAAAATAGCAATAGCACTTAGACTTATATACTGCTTTACAGCCCTCTCTAAGTGGTTTACAGAGTCAGCCTACTGCCCCCAACAATTTGGGTCCTCATTTTACCCACCCCGGAAGGATGGAAGACTGAGTCAACCTTGAGCCTGGTGAGATTCGAACTGTCAAATTGTAGGCAGCCGGCAGTCAGCAGAAGTAGCCTGCAGTACTGCACTCTAACCACTGCGCCACTATGGCTCAAAATAATAATTCTTGTCTCTTCGTGTCAATCATCTCTCTTCTCTGGTGCATACTGTGATCATCTCAGCTACTTCCTTCTCAGCTACCTCCTGCCTAGATTAAAAAGCCCCAAGAGTCACCACCTTTCCTTGGAGAGAAGCTGATCCAGCCCTTTGATCATCTTACTTCTCATAAAATGTTTTATGACATCACATCATCGATTTATATAAGGGTTTTCAGATGTAGGCTCATCCTATTCTAATTACAAATGCAGGGGGATTTTTTTCCCCTGTCCTGAATATGAGATGCATATTCAATTGTGAAAATGAGAAGTTTCTTTGTAGAAAGCTCTTTCTTGTCAGAACATGTTGCTCAGAAACATTTATCTTAACTCCAGACCTGTATTCTTATTGCTCTTATTTTATTTTATTTTATTTTATTTGCTTTATACATGTTTATCTGGTTTCCTATTCTCTATCTAACATTGAAAACAACTAAAAATAACTCTTCATTTCCTGGCTTTGCTTGAGGTCCCCCCCACCCGCCCCACCACACATCCACAACTCCAGTGCCCTCAAACAAACAAACAAACATCACTTCCCACACAAAACCTGACCCTTTTTCCTTCCATTGTCACTCAGGGATCAAGTGACTTGTCTCTAGACACACAAGGTTGGTTTGTTATTTAAAGGTCCAGCTGCTTCCATCACAAGTAGTGAATAGAGGTTTATTTTACTTACACACACTTCAACCCACACACAAACACACATTCCATTTATCCACTGTCCTAGCAACATAATACAAGAGTTGGAAAGGAATAAGAAATAGTCAGCTAAAGAAACTAAAGTCATCTGATAAGAGAAATAAAAGAAAACAGGGCTAAAATCAGGGGTGGGCTATGCTGGGGGTTTGCAGGGGTTTGGGAGAACCTCTAGCTAAGATTCTGTGCAGTTTGGAGAACCCTCAAATCCCAGTCTTCCCTCAGATGTGCAACATGTAAACTAACGTGTAAGCCGGCAGAAGCTGCATTATATTATACTATAGCCCCATATTTGATTTAAATAAGTAAGTAAGTAAGTAAGTTCCCTAGAGTTGGGAACGACTAGCACATATGTGCGAGGGGAACCTTTACCTTTACCAGGAAGAAAGGAAGGAAGGAAGGAAGGAAGGAAGGAAGGAAGGAAGGAAGGAAGGAAGGAAGGAAGGAAGGAAGGAAGGAAGGAAATCAGTGCCAGCTGTCACCCATCTACTCCTACAAATACTGTAGATGGTTGTATTAAATGACATATTTTAGGAAATTGTCAATAAGCATTTTATTGAATGTAGAAAGTTAGCATGCTCTGAGATTCCCTGTATCCCTTCACTGGAAATTAATAGGTTGTTCAGTACAACTACAGTACAACAATAAAGTGGAAGTGCCAATATTGGTAGATTTGGAAAGGATATTAAACTTGACTGTTGCATTGCTTTAAGCTTCTTAGGGTTCATGGTTTCTACTCTAGCAAAGTGACTAAATCCCAGGATGCTTGATAACGCAGTAGAACTTGCTTTGCATAAGCTCTGCTTTTAATTTTTAAAAGTCTGAATTTTTGGCTGCAGTGCCCAGTCAAGTTCTCAAAATGAAGTCGTAGCTAAGCTGGACCTATATGATTAGTGGACTGAATAGCAGTACAAGGATAGGTGAGCTCCAAGTCTCCTCAATAAAATGTTTACACCTTGTGGAACTAAGGACCTGCGCCTTCTCTGTGATAGCCTTTGTCCAGTGGAACTGCAGGCCCCCAGACATATGTATGCCATTTTCTGGAGTTCTAGGAGATCTTTAAGACCTAGCTCTGTTCTCAGGCCTGGGGCTGATGTATCTATCGCACTCTTGTTGTGTTTATTATTTTAATTATTTTATTGTTATTTACTGGGCTTTCAGATTTTGTTTCATGCTTCTGTCTTAATTGTATATTTGAATACCGTAAGCCATCAGAGTCTTTTAGAGTGAGTAACCATCATAAATTTAAATAAAAGGAAAAGCCTAGAAGCAACGCTTTTAAAAAAAACAATTTAAATGTTGACAAACAAACCCATATCAGCAGTCAGTTTCTCCAAATGAGATGCAGATTTATTTTTCCAATGTTGTTTAACAATTCTTTTGGCTATTCATCGTTTGGAAAAAGCAAACAGTTCTGGGGATATAGCCAAGAAGAACATATGTATCGTTTGAGATTTAGCCATCCATTTAAATTTATATTAAAAATCCTGTCAATTTCAGACAAAACCCAGACTGTGCACGTTGGTTTCCAATTGCTGAATTTTATCATCAGAAGTAATATGAGTGTGACCAGTCTTTATTAAACATTCTCTGAGATTCCCAAAAGTATGAAACAAATTTTTTATTCAACCTACCTTTCATTTGCAAACAAAATAGAGCATCCAAATTTGTTCCTCCAGTTGCCATATAAATAAATAACTGATATCAGTTTCAACCATTTCTATCTCTTTTTATAGAAACTCTTACTTACTTCTTTTTAGAATTGACTTCGTGTGTCAGAGACTCCTGATTTATCTTCTGTCCTCAGGTGATAAGAGCTGTTGTGGCACAGTGGTTAGAATGCAGTAGTGCAGGCTAACTCACTGCTCACTCCTGTCAACTCTGAAGCAAACCTGGCTGAAGCCATCTTGTGCTGCCTCATAGTTGCCACGAAGCCTGAAAGAGGAAAGGGAGGGGGGAAGTAGATAGCCCAGCTAATAGTCAAAATAAAAAGGTTTTCCTGTGGGAACTAAGATCATCGTAACAGGTGGCTGGTGAAGGAGGAGAGGAGCCTGTCAGCTGTATTCATTGGACAATGTGACTGATGACACCTGGGATGGGGAAGTTTTACTCTTTTAATTAGGTGAAAACCGCAGGAACTTTCAGAGTTGGTTTTCACTGGCTGTGCCGATATGATGTATCCAATAAACATGTTCTTTGAGGAATCTACCTGCCTCAGAGTTCTACTTTCAACGGGTGTGTTACTTGGACTGCTGACAACTCCAGGAGTTCGAGTCTCACCGGCTCAAGTTTGATTCAGCCCTCCAACCTTCCAATAGATCAGTGAAATGAGGATCCAGATTGTTGGGGGCAATATGCTGATTCTGTAAACCGCTTAGAGAGGGATGTAAAGCACTATGAAGCTGTATATAAATCTAAGTGTTATTGCTCTGATGTTGAAGATGGTGGTGATGATAGGAAATAGCTCAGATCTGATGTTAACTGGAGAAACCTTCACTATTTTTGCAATGCAGCTAGCAACTTCAGGGAATTTGGCTATTTTTCTATTATGATTTTTTTAATAGAAATCCATTGGGATGATCATTGGGATGTAGAAAATATAAAGTAGAAAAATGTGGGTTAGACAGCACCATCACCAGATGGATTCATAACTGGCTGACCAACCGCACTCAACGTGTAGTCCTCAATGGAACTACATCCATATGGAGGGAAGTATGCAGTGGAGTACCCCAAGGCTCTGTTTTAGGCCCAGTACTCTTCAACATTTTTTTTTAAATTTTATTTGAATTTATATCCCGCCCTTCTCCGAAGATTCAGGGCAGCTTACATTGTGTAAGGCAATAGGCTCAAGTTACAGAAAGATCTTGACAGACTTGAACATTGGGCGCTATCTAACAAAATGAAATTCAACAGTGAAAAAAGTAAGGTTCTACATTTAGGCCAAAAAAACAAAATGCACAGGTACTGGAAATGTGGTACCTTGCTCAATAGTAGTAATTGTGAGAGGAATCTTGGAGTCCTAGTGGACAACCATTTAGATATGAGCCAGCAGTGTGCCGCAGCTGCCAAAAAAGCCAACACAGTTCTGGGCTGCATAAGCAGAGGAATAGAATCAAGATCAAGAAGTGTTAATACCACTTTATAATGCCTTGGTAAGGCCACACTGGGAATATTGCATTCAGTTTTGGTTGCCACGATGTAAAACAGATGTTGAGACTCTAGAAAGAGTGCAGAGAAGAGCAAGAAAGATGATTAGGGGACTGGAGGCTAAAACATATGAAGACCAGTTGCAGGAACTCGGTATGCCTAGTTTAATGAAAAGAAGGACTAGGGGAGACATGATAGCAATGTTCCAATATCTCAGGGGTTGCCACAAAGAAGAGGGAGTCAAACTATTCTCCAAAGCACCTGAGGGTAGAACAAGAAGCAATGGGTGGAAACTAATTGCTGGCTGGTAAAGGAGGAGAGGAGCCTGTCAGCTGTATTCATTGGACAATGTGACTGATGACACCTGGGATGGGGAAGTTTTACTCTTTTAATTAGGTGAAAACCGCAAGAACTTTCAGAGTTGGAGAGAACCAACCTAGAACCAACCTAGAACTAAGGAGAAATTTCCTGACAGTTAGAACAATTAATCAGTGGAACACCTTGCCTGCAGAAGTTGTAAATGCTCCAACACTGGAAATTTTTAAGAAAATGTTGGCTAGCCATTTGTCTGAAATGGTGTAGGGTTTCCTGCCTGGGCAGGGGGTTGGACTAAAAGACCTCCAAGGTCCCTTCCAACTCTGATGATGATGATGATGATGATATTATTATTATTATTATTATTATTATTATTATTATTATTATTATTATTATTATTATTATTATTATTATTATTATTATTATTATTATTATTATATGTTGTCTGCATATGGCACTTGAAGGGACCTGCATAAAGGCCCACATTAGAAGTATACATGTTTAATAGCAAGAGCCGTAGCACTTGGAATTATATTACCTGTCCTATAGTGCACTTGCTGGGCAGTTTACAATGTCAGCATATGTTGTGGCCCACCATCTGCCAGCAAAGCTGGCAGCAGACTCAGATGAGGCTGCAGAAGAACTTGGGCCAGAGCGGAGCCTGGGGAAGGCTCTGGTGGATGCTCAGCATTGGACACTGTGAACATCACAGACCAAATCCAAGAATGCTAGGAAACTCCTGGAAGCTTGACATTCAGACAAATTAGCCATCAACAGACGCATAAAAATAATTTACACACCATTCAAAATAGGCAATAAAAAAGAAACAAAAAGAAACAAAAAGAAACAAAAAGACCAGAAAACATCTTCTACAGCAGCCTACATCCAGATAACCACTCATTAACACCAGGCAAATAATCAAGCAGAAAGCAATATTCTAATCAAAGAACTGCCAAGGAGAAAACCCAACCCCACCAAAAGTAGCAGGGCAAGCTACTGCCCATAAATTAAGAGTAAACCCACACTCAGTAGCACTGATGATGTGATCTAGTTCACTAATGAAACATCTGCAAGCAAACAAGGTCAGAGAATAACTGAGGATATATTTTCGAAACTCAGTCCCTCATTTTCTCAGCATTGTACAGCTATTTAGTAGCTCAAAATCTAAGTCTGAGCTCTTGAAAATCACGTTTAATTTTCCACAACAGCAATGCAAAGGCACAAAGTCAAGAGTTTGTGGAGTTCTAATCTCTGCATATTGGAGCCCACTTTGGTTAAACCATCTATTGTATAAATTATATCTCTTAACAATTTTCTCTCTTCTCCACTTTTTCCTTAACCCGGACCAGATGTTTCATCACTTTCAAGCATGAAACATTGCTGATCCTTTTATAGAAACCTACTTAGCTTTTTATCCATTTGATTACATTTGTCTCTTTTAATGTGGTTCAGGTTTTCAATCTATATCACTTGGAGAGGTGCTCCTCTAAAATAGGCTTGACATGGCATCCAGTGCTCAGAAATGTAAAAAAGTTGAGTGATTTTTTAAAATCATTTTTCCTCTCAGTGTAGATGTAGGTTAACACAATAAAGGAAAGCATAGTTATATAGATTCTCTCAGTAGGATCTATCTAAGAGATAGCAGCATTTGAAGACCTTGGAAATTAGAAGCAATGATCAATTGCTTGATCATTGCTTCTCATCATCAGGGGTCGGTTCTCTCGCCTCTCCTGTTCAACATCTACATGAAGCCGCTGGGTGAGGTCATCAGTGGTTTTGGGGTGAGTTATCAACTGTACGCGGATGACACCCAGCTGTACATTTCCACCCCGACCACCCCAATGAAGTTGTCGAAGTGTTGTCTCGGTGTTTGGAGGCCATGCGGGTCTGGATGGGGAGAAACAGGCTCAAGCTCAACCCCTCCAAGACAGTGGCTGTGGGTGCCGGCATCCCGGTACAGTCAGCTGCAACCACTGCTGACTGTTGGGGACGAATCATTGGCCTCAGTGGAGAGGGTGCGCAATCTGGGTGTTCTCCTGGATGGATGGTTGTCTTTTGAAGATCATTTGGCAACTGTCTCCAGGAGAGCTTTTTACCAGGTTCACCTGGTCCGCCAGTTGCGCCCCTTTCTAGACCGGGATGCCTTATGATGGTCACTCATGCCCTCATCACTTCTCGCCTGGACTACTGCAATGCTCTCTACATGGGGCTCCCCTTGAGGAGCACCCAGAGGCTCCAGTTGGTCCAGAACGCAGCTGCGCGGGTGATAGAGGGAGCCACTCGTGGCTCTCATATAACACCTATCCTGCGCAGGCTGCACTGGCTGCCTGTGGTCTTCCGGGTGCACTTCAAGGTGCTGGTTACCACCTTTAAAGCGCTCCATGGCATAGGACCGGGATACCTTCGGGACCGCCTTCTGTTACCACATGCCTCCCACTGACCGGTACGCTCCCATAGAGAGGGTCTCCTCAGGGTGCCGTCAGCCAAACAGTATCGGCTGGCGACCCCCAGGGGAAGAGCCTTCTCGGTGGGGTCACCTACCCTCTGGAATGAGCTTCCCCCAGGACTTCGACAACTTCCTGACCTCCGGATCTTTCGCCGCGAGCTGAAGACGTATCTATTCTTCCGAGCAGGACTGGCTTAACATGGGTTTTTAATTGGATTTTAAATGGGGTTTTATATTATATTATGTATTTTATATTTAATTTAGGCTATATTGAATAAGTTTTTTAAATAGTAATTTTATTGTAGTGTATTGTATTGTTTTTATCTGGCTGTTCACCGCCCTGAGTCCTTCGGGAGAAGGGCGGTATAAAAATTAAAATATTATTATTATTATTATTATTATTATTATTATTATTATTATTATTATTATTATTATTATTATTATTATTATTATTATTATTATCAATCCCAGAATTCAGTATTTCCATTTTTTTGAATAATGGGAATCTGCCCGTGAATATTCAAATTTGAGAAATCTAATCCTGAAGGCTTTTTTTTTTTTTTAATATAATAAGAATGAAGCTTTTATTAGGTTGTATTTATTGCTATTCAATGGAACATTTAATGCAAAGATGATATTCCTATGAAACATCTCTTAAAATAAAGTGTGCTATTAAATATGAAACTGTTTTAAAAGGAGCTTCGTGCTTCTGGGAGCAATGTGTGATTGCAGCTGTTTCTTCCTTTTTAACTGCTAGTGGGGGTTTGAATTGATTGGGTGGGAGCTTGGCTGTGCTCTGATTGGATGGGGGGGTTGTGCTCTGATTGGCTGGGGGGGTGTCCTGTTTGGGTGGGGGCTTGGTTGTGCTCAGATTAGTCTGAGTTGCAGGGGGATTTGAGCTGGTGAGCTGCATTGCTGTTGTTTGGCTTCGTGTTCGTGGTCGTGCTACATCTTCATGAAGCTGAAGCCTCAAGATGACGAATGAGACTTCATCGAAATGTCGCCAAGACACTTCCAATTTTACGCGGGAGAAAACCCGAATAACCAAAGACCTACATACAAACACCCGCAAAATATTCAATATATATATATTGAATAAAATGAAATGAATGGCTTTACAGCTCATTTTCCATTGCTGTTGCATCATTCACATATCAGGAAAGCGAAAACAATTTTAATACTTTCCTCTTTTTCTCAAATGGTCTTTATAAATGCCAAATGATTCTTATCAACATGGGCATGGATGGGTGTGAGTGTGTGTGACATCTGTAGTACTTTTGGAATTTATAAAAGAAAAAAAGCTAATGCAATAATGATGCAAATAAGCTCTGTTTTTATGGCCTCTCATGGACTTTATCTTGATAATGAGTGACAGAAGGGATAGTTGACTGTTTAGTAAATAGTTAACAGAAAATGAAGAAGTTAATTGGCTGAAGAGAACTGGTTTCCCACAGATTTTCTCCAAAGTAACAGTAAAATACTTTGAGCTAAAATTCCCCCTCTGAATTATTTCTCTGACTCATGTGACATGCTGAATCTTGACCCAATTAGGCAGGTTATATGTATGGGACCAGCATCAGTAACTCTCCTGGGATTCAGTAGAAAATTGTAAGCCAAACTAATCCGGTCTCCAAAATCAACACCGTGTCATAAGGTCACTGTGAACAATAAAAGTGACTTTCCAGTTATACAGTCTGGGAAGAAGTTGCTTATAAAAGAGGAAATCTACCAGATATACCTTTCTCCCAGCCCTAAAGTTTGTATTGGTTTTATCCATCATCCATAAACTTTCATCAAAATGATCCTCAAAACTCTTGGACAGAGACAAGTCCCAAAAAAGGGGGCTTGGGACAAATGCAACTTGCCACACCTGCCTTATGCTATTGTACTGTCTTTCAGTCTTTTTATTGGCATTATTTGGCCAATGTGGTTTTGGACTACAATATCTGAAGGGCTGGTTAAAATTTGTCCAGTCTGACAAATTTTAGTCCAATTTTAATGTAAATTCCAATTAGAAGAAATACACAGCAGGAATAATAAAACAAGAATGATTGCTTCTATTCCCAAAAGATAGGCTCAAGATCCAGATGGATGTTGAAAAACTTGAACACTGGGCCCTATCTAACAAAATGTAATTCAATGTACAGAAAAGTAAGATTTTACACTTAAGCAAGAAAAACCAAATGTACAGGTACAGATTAGGTTAAACCTGGCTCAAAAGGGATCTTGGAATCCTAATGCACAATCACTTAAATATGAGCCAGCAATGTGTGGCAGCGGCCAAAAAAGCCAATGCAATCCTAGGCTGCATTAACAGGGAGATAAAATCAAGATCACGTGAAGTATTAGTACCACTTTGTAAAGCCTTAGTAAAGCCACATTTAGAACACTGCTTCAAGTTTTGATCACCATATTATTAAAAAAAAAAAGATGTTGAGACTCTGGAAAGAGTGCAGAAAAGAGCAACAAAGATGATTAGGGGCTGGAGGCTAAAACATATGAAGAATGGTTGCAGGAATTGGGTTTGTTTAGTCTAGTGAAAGGAAGAACTAGGAGAGACCTGATGGCAGTATTTGAGGGGCTGCCACAAAGAAGAGGAGGTCAACCTATTTTCCACAGCACCAGAATCCAAGACAAGAAACAACGGATGGAAAATAATCAAGGAGAGAAGGAGAAATAGAACTAAGGAGAAATATCCTAACACTGAGAACAATTAACCAGTGGAAAAGTTGTGGATGCTCCATCACTGGAGGCTTTAAAAAAGGGACTGGATAATCATTTTCATTTCACAGGTGGCACGCAAAGCCATATTAGTGGGCACATGAGCATTGCCCTAGCTCAGCTCCAGTGCCAGTCAGCTTATTTTCAAGCTTTCCGGGCCCACCGGAAGTCAGGAAACAGGTTGTTTCCAGCCTCCAGGGGGATGGGGAAGGCTCTTTTCGCCCTCATCAGGCTCCTAGAAAGCTTCTGGAGCCTGGGGAGGGCGAGAAATGGGCCTTCCAGTCCCACCGTGCCATTGCATGCCAAAAGCAGGGGGAGCACAGCGGAATCACGTGCGCATGCGCAGAGGGGGCAGGTGCATTGAATTATGGGTGTGGGCACACGCATGTGATGCCCCCTGTGCTCCCTCCGCTTTTGGCACGCAATGGCAAAAAGGTTAGCCATCACTGGTATAGGGGCTCCTGCTTGAGCAGGAGATTGGACTAGAAGACCTCCAAGGTCCAGTGGTGGGATTCAGCCAGTTCGCACCTATTCGGGAGAACCGGTTGTTAACTTTCTAAGCAGTTCAGAAAACCAGTTGTTGGAAGAAATCTTATTTTGTTTTTTTCTACTTTACAGGGCTAATTCTGTAAGGAAGGCAGGAAAAAAACATTCGTGGTGGTGTTTCTAGTGTAATCTTTACTGCCCTGCTTACAGAAACTGCCTCTCTGGTTAATCCTTATTACATTGTAACAGCTAAGGCAAAGTGCTCATCGACGTGAGTGACGTTGAGTTGACCACACCCACACGGTCACATGACCACCAAGCCACACCTACCCAGCTGGTCATTAGGTCAGAGAACCAGTTGTTAAATTATTTGAATCCCACCACTGCCAAGGTCCTTTCCAATTCTGTTATTCTGTCACATATCTGTTATTTTTTCTGTTTTTACAATTTAAAATAATCTATGCAACATTTTCCTTATTCTGCTCTTTAGTCAAACGTAAGAGTTGTACTAATATTCCTCTGGATTCTAAAGGAAACACCATTATGTTTTTGAAAGAATTTTTGCATTCTCGCAGCACTTTCTTTTTAAGGCCACAACTGCAGTTGAATGCATAAAAGACTTCATTCTGATAAAAAAGTGTGTTCCGATAAAATGTTCTGAAGAAAATGTCCTTCCAATTACAAGAGATTAAGTGTCTGTCTATATATGAGTACTATGTGTCTATATGTAAGGTTATGGATACGAAGAAACCCATACACACTTATACAAGAACAATGGGGCAGCTTATATGAGGGGTGTGTGTGTGTGTGTGTGTGTATGAATTGTATACTGCTTATATTTTAAAATCTGTAGGACAAAAAGTCTTAGCAATATGTAAGCACTGAGGATCAGGGATTTGGGGACTTGATATTTAAATCCTATTTACAATGTGCTTTCAATCAATAGTATATGAATTTGCTGGATCTAATTGTGGTGGAATTTAAGTCCAGGTTCCCAGGAGGTGGTTTAATCTGAAAATAGTTGTGGCATAATTCCCGACCCATTTTTCTGGAGCAAAGTCTCACTGAAACCAATGGAATTCCCTTCTAAATAGAAGGCATCGGTTGCCAACATTAAAGAAAACTATTGCTTTTCTTGGTCTTTTAGCTCCTTCAGTCTTCTGAAGGCAGATTTCATAGTGTCTGCTGAAGTGGTGTTGTATGTCCCAGCTCCACCAGCTATTATTTTCATACCTGAACCACAATGCCAAATGCCCGTTTTTGTTCTTTTCATTTTGGTATTTCCACAGAAGGAGCATGTATACTTAGCATGTTGGTAAATTACCATATTTACCTGCAATCCCAGCCTTCTTTTTTAAGAAAAAAAATTATTAAAGTTTTTTTTTTTAAAAAAGAAATTTTTACAATTTTCTTTTCAACATTTTCACATCAGTAAACATTTCTTACATTTTTCCCCCTTACTTCAATTTGCCGTTTATACATATGATTCTAATATTGATTTATATACATAAAGATAACAATTAGTATGCTTGTCATTAATAAACATGAAAAAGCCACACAGTTGATAATTGCTTCACTTACAAAAGCTTTTGTGCAGAGTTTCACTTTTGGTTGTATTTATTTCTCAGAAAAAGACCCACACAATACATGAGACTAAATTCAGGGTTAGGCTGCTGGGGGTTTACAGGGGTTTGGGAGAACCTCTAGCTAAGATTATGTGCAGTTCAGAGAACCCACAAATCCCACTTCTGGCTGGCCTCTTCCTCCCCACCCGCCCCTCCCAGAAATCCCCACATGACCTATTTTGGAGGCAAGTAAATGCAGGGTGCACACAGAGACTTGGAGAGGGCGAAAAATGGGCCTACTGGAAGTTTGGGAAGGCCAGAATGGGGCATATTTCCATTCTCCAGAGGGCCTCTGGAGCCTGGGGAGGCCATGTTCACCCTCCCAGAGGTTCGAGGAAAGTCTCCAGAGCCCGGGAAGGGCAAAAATAGCCCCCCATCCACCATGGTGCAGGAGGCCAACTAGGCCATGGCCCACCCAGAAACAGGTCAAAGAACCCCTTACTAAAATTTTTGAAGCCCACCCCTGACTAAATTCCTTAGAGAACAAAGTACTTTTTATTTTTTATCAAATGAAAATTTAATTAGAATCATGTATGTTCCAAAGAAAGTAAAATAGCGAAAGACTGCAAATAGCAAGACTTGATGCCACATATCAGTGAATAGATTCTAAGCCTTATATCCTAAATTAATTCTATATCAGAAAAGAATAATAATATTCTTCACAATACAGCCCAACTGTATTGAACAGTGCCATAAATGTTACCGCTTCACTTTTTTGTGACCCTTGCCATTCCTTCCTTTTTATAATTGAGTCAAAGAAAATTTCAACTCTCTCTGTGCAAAATTTGCAAGCAGAGATAACTCTGAAGGAACTTCAAACTGTTTACCTGGAAACAATAAACTCAATTTTCTGGCTCTCCAATGAGGTGATTTCTGCTTGGGTTGTTATCCAAGCAGGCTTGCTGCTAGACAGTGTAAGACAGTGTAACTAAGTCGGTGTGCTGTGTTTTCACACCTTTCTTATCAAAGAGCTCTGCAGGATTGTGTCTGCTTTCCATAAAAACCTAGCTCAACCTAGCTGGTGCTTTAGAAAATGGTTGATGTGTTGTCTTTTTATGAATGATATTGACAGCATGTGGAAGAAGAATCAAACTACTGAAGACAATAGTTTCCAAGGATCAAGACACGACTTCTGCAAATAGTCAAAATACGGAAACAGTGTTATTGACTAGAATCCAATAGAGCTACAGCTCTGAAACTACAAAAGCAATACATGTTACAGTTTTACGGTGTAAAAATGGGCAATTTTATAAAATTACCGAGAAGTTTATAACTTCAATGGGGATCCCAGTTTTCCTTCTTGGAAAGTATGACTGGTTTTATCATTGAAAATATTCAAATAGATTTTAAACTCTCTGGTGTTCACATCCACTTAAACAGATTAATGGCACTAAGCTAAGCTTTCAAGTTATAAATTTAACTTGATTTTTTTACAAGTAGTTTGTAAACACATGGTTATTATTATTATTATTTTATTTACACAAAATGACAGTATACACAGCAAACAAGATAACTATGCTGGATTTCGTATCACAGATCACTAGTCGAACACTTCCCAAGCATTTAGGACTGTGTTAAGTATCGGCGAATTATGCGAGCAGATCCCAGTAAGGTGGCATTCTGCAGTTGAATAAGAATAATAATAATAATTATTATTATTATTATTAAAATTAAAATTAAAATTAAAATTAAAATTAAAATTATCTTGATATTTTAGGTTATAAACTAATGTTATAATTGAGCTTAACAAACAGATAAAATTGAAAAGCACCAAGCTCAAGTGACATATAGACTCTTCTCCAAAACCCTTTAGAGTATATTTGATACAAGCCCAGAAATGTATAATTTATCATCAATTAAACAATGGATGAGGTACTTTTATTATATCTAGAATGCCCAACAAATACATTTTGTTTGCTTAGTGTTTTTCAATTTGCCATTGGACATAGGACTTTTTTTCTAGAATTGGTTCTTCAGCCATAATTGCTGATTAAATTTGGTAAACTCTGCAAGTTACTTGAATATACTTTTCTTCCTAATATTCTATTTGAAACACCTCAAAATAATCTAGTAAACTCAATGCCTAAACATACATTTTCTGCTTAGGTAAAATAAAACATCAGTCAATTATTAGACATTCTGGATATGCCATTTGATTGCCATTTGGTATCTTGTCCTGTTCCAAGTCGAAAGCATTTCAAAGTTCTGAGATCCCATGGGATCAGATGCGATTGGCAGTTAAACTGATTTTGGCTGAGTCACGCTGAAACCTGAACTGCAAAAGTAATTCTGTAGCTAAACCTACACTATAATTTTCAGATAAACCTACAGTGGGAAACTAAAGTGAAACTGATTTACAACTGTACATTTTCTCCTAAGCGAAATGACATTGGGATGGAGTTTGTACTAGCCCTATCATGCCGCCAATCAATCTTTCCATGCAAGAAGAAGCGATGATATGTTCCATGCTAAAAGAGACAATGATATGTTTTACTAGTATGGAGAGAGAGAGGGAGGAGGGCGGGAGAGAGAGGGAGGGAGAGACCCTTTTATGTGAGACATTGTTGTTTTCTTCATCTGCCTGATGATAAACTGGCTTATCTGTAGATGTTTCCAGCCTTTCTTTTTACACTGTAGGACCCTTTTTTGGTTGTTCCATTTTTCTTACACTGGGGAAATAAATGAGTTGGAGAAGACTAGCTTACGTAGGGTCTCTTATTGGAGTAACTGGAAACGCAATCCTTGCTTAAGCTACTGAAGAAAAGAAAATTGAGTTTGAATGATATGTCAGAGAGTTCTGTTGATTGAAATATTCATATCCCCATTGTAGATTATATACTGAAAGGCAAGGATAAGATAAAAAATTGTGTCATTCTATCAGTTTTGTAGGGGACGCGGTGGCTCACTGGCTAAGATGCTGAGCTTGTCGATCGAAAGGTCTGCAATTCAGCGGTTTGAATCCCTAGTTCCATGTAATGGGTTAAGCTCCGGTTACTTGTCCCAGCTTCTGCAGTTCGAAAGCACATAAAAAATGCAAGTAGAAAAATAGGGACCACTTTTGGTGGGAAGGTAATAGCATTCAGTGCATCTTTGGCATTTAGTCATGCCGGCTACAGGACCACTGAGACGTCTTTGGACAGCACTGGCTCTTCAGCTTTGAAACAGAGATGAGCACCACCCCCTAGAGTCAGGAACGACTAGCACATATGTGTGAGGGGAACCTTTACCTTTATCAGTTTTGTAGGGACATCAACTCCATTACTTTCCTCAGCTTTTACCAAGTATGATGGAGTTTCTTCAAGGTGCTACAGATAAAGATGACACGAGAAGCCAGCTCATTCCACTCCTTCTTCTGAAAGACCAGTTCCATGAAGCTTCCCTTTTCTCTGAATTGTATGTAGCTGGGCCCACTAGTACATGACAGCTTAATACTGATTAAGAATTGTATTCATTTTTCAATTATTTCTTTTACTAGCTCCTATGTATATGGAAATAATTTTTTCCTGTAATTAGGTATGTTTCTCTTCTGCCCCATGGTGTACTTTTTGTGATGTGTGACTTTGCTTAGTTAGTTAGTTAGTTAGGTTTTTTTAAAAAAAATAAGAAATCTATTTAACACAAAATTCTAGGGATGATATGTTGTGGACAAGTACTGTTGCTGTTAATAGTGTATTCTAACACATAATAATTATTCAAAGTCAGCAGGAAACCAGCTCATGGTGGTGGCAAATTATCCAAGAAAATAAATAGAAGAAAAGTTGTTGGCATTGCTGATGCCCAATTGAGCAGTCTCTTTCTTCCAAAAATAATCAATGGGTCAATTGGAATAAATAGGAATAGCAAATTCACCCCCACCTGACATTGTGGCTATGGTACTCACCTTCCACCAGTCCATCTGTTACTTGGCAAACATATTTCTTACAAATTGGTGCTATTTCAGTTTTTTTTCTCCTGCTTCTGGATCATGTGCAGGCTTTCTGTATGGAATGTCCTTCTCAATGGCAAAGGGTCTGCAGAAATTTGACCCATAACTATGGACCAGTTGGATGAATGACATGACACGGGTGATCTTAAAGCATAGCTACACATGTCACTGCTCCTTTCTCCCATATTTCACCATAAATTGAATACTTGAAATAACAACTGCAGAACTAATTTTACTTTCAGTCAATTAACTATCTTCCTGTTGTCACCTATTGGCTGCCATCCTGTCCCGCAGCCGAATCAAATGAGGAGGCAGCATGGGAATCAGGCCAGCAGAAAAAACAATTGCTACCAACCTGCCTTCCATTGAGGACCTGTATACTGCACGAGTCAAAAAGAGGGCTGTGAAAATATTTACAGACCCCTCACATCCTGGACATCAACTATATCAACTCCTACCCTCAAAACACTACAGAGCACTGCACACCAGAACAACTAAACACAAGAACAGTTTCTTCCTGAACACCATCACTCTGCTAAACAAATATTCCCTCAACACTGTCAAACTGTTACTAAATCTGCACTACTATTAAACTTCTCATCGTTCCCATCACCCATCTCCTTCCACTTATGACTGTATGACAGTAACTTTGTTGCCTGTATCCTTACAATTTATATTTATATTGATTGTTTCCTGATTGCTTATTTGTACCCTATAACTATCATTAAGTGTTGTACCTTAGAATTCTTGATGAAGGTATCTTTTCTTTTATGTACACTGAGAGCATATGCACCAAGACAAATTCCTTGTGTATCCAATCACACTTGGCCAATAAAAAATTCTATTCTATTCTATTCTATTCTATTCTATTCTATTCTATTCTATTCTATTCTATTCTATTCTATTCTATCAAAGCAACCTAAGGGGAAAAGGGATTGGGCTGTCAGAGATAGACACAGAGGCAGAGTCTGGGCCATCCATCAGCCCTCAGATGGAGAATCAACAGCCCCCAGGTCTGGAGGTGGCTGATGAGGAAGAGGAAGAACTGCTGGATCCAATGCCTGATGTGCATATGCGCAGAAAGCAGATGAGAGGAGAGCAGTGGAAATCTATGGGCCAATCCTTGGGATGGAAGAGCCACCATTGCTAGCAAAGCCCCACCCTAGCTCTGGGGATAAAAGGCAGGGGGAGGAGATGAATACGGTGGCAGACAACTATTCATCTCCCTGCCAGACAGATTTGTTAGCCTGCTATGTGTGAGAGAGAGACTTTTGCCGGGCGCTCCTAATAAAGGAATAATTAATTTAACTACAGAGGGTTTGTAGTGTTTGGGAGCCAGATTAGAACAGTTCCATCTAAGTTTTAGAGAAATCATGATTCTTAAGATACACTGGACAACCTTTAAATGACCAGGGACAATACATAACATTTGGGTGGAAAGCAAATTATAATGGGTGGAGCAATGATGGAAAGTAGATATTTCAGTGAGTAAGAAAAAAAAATAGAAAGCTTTGCGTCCACAATTTTCTGTGGGGTAGAGTTAGCCTGGGTTTGGGAAACTATGTGTATTTTGTTACTTTCATTTTAAAATGTATTTGTGCATCCTAAGCCTGTAGCAGTTGTCCAGTGTTTCTAAGTCCAAAATGGTAATAGTTGCATGTCAATTACCCCGGTACCTGGATGAAACTGTCTATCTAGACCCGTTCCAGTCCGGCTTCCGGCCCGGTTACAGCACTGAGACGGCTTTGGTCACGTTGGTTGATGATCTCTGGAGGGCCAGGGATAGGGGTTATTCCTCTGCCTTGGTCCTATTAGACCTCTCAGCAGCTTTTGATACCATCGACCATGGTATCTTGCTGCACCGGTTGGAGGGATTGGGAGTGGGAGGCACCGTTTATCAGTGGTTCTCCTCCTATCTCTCTGATCGGTCGCAGATGGTGTTGACGGGAGGGCAGAGGTCGACCCCGAGGCGCCTCACTTGTGGGGTGCCGCAGGGGTCGATTATCTCACCCCTCCTGTTCAACATCTATATGAAGCCACTGGGTGAGATCATCAGTGGTTTCGGTGTGAGGTACCAACTGTACGCTGATGACATTCAGCTGTACTTTTCCACACTGTGAAAGTCTAAACAGATAGTTCTTCCATCTTCCCTTACAGGAAATGCTCCCTGTCCACTTCCATTTGCAATAAAAAAAGCTGGACTGCCTGAAAAATGTTACTTCTTCACTCAACAATTCCATCATATTGCTCTATCCTTTATCCAAAGTTGAAATGCCAGCACCCAGCTAACCTGGAACCTAATGGGCATTGAATGGAGAGAAATCATCAGAAGTTACTGGTACAGCATTACTGCCACTTTCCTAATGCTGATACATTTTTTGCAGATATGAACTTGTCAAAAGAAAGATGATAATTGCTGCCAAGGCCTGAAGACTCTTACTGTGAGGTAAGCATGTAGAATAAGGGGCTTTACAGTTTTATGGCTTGAATCAAATCCATTTAGTGCAAACAGAATTGTGTTAGTAGAGGCTCTTTCTTAATGTATCTTTCAAGTTTTATGTAAATACTGGAGCAAAATACCCTTCCTTTATGCTATTTCTATGGTGTTTCATTTTTTTGTTGAACAACTAATGTAGCCAGCTACTATGACAACAGCATGTATCCAGTTAAACATTTCTTCATGTCTCTGGTGTTCCAGTTGTAGTTCTTAATGGTTAGATGCTGAAAACATACATAGGTATTCTCTTTTTAAAAAGAAAAACAACAATAGTTTGGCATCTGTAAATATAAAATATCAAGTAGTATACAAATAGTTCAGTGGCCCAAATCATTGGAAAAGACCTGATGTTGGGAAAGGTTGAAGGTAAAAAAAGATTTGGAATGGCAGAGGATGAAATGGTTAGATAGCATCATTGATGCAATGAACATGAATTTGGTGGTTAGTTAGAGTCATTGATGCAATGAACATGAATTTGATGGTTAGATAGTGTCATGATGACCAACCTGCCTTCCATTGAGGACCTGTATACTGCACGAATCAAGAAGAGGACCGTGAAAATATTTACAGACCCCTCGCATCCTGGACATAAACTGTTTCAACTCCTACCCTCAAAACGACGCTATAGAGCACTGCACACCAGAACAACTAGACACAAGAACAGTTTTTTCCCGAAGGCCATCACTCTGCTAAACAAAAAATTCCATCAACACTGTCAAACTATTTACTGAATCTTCACTACTATTAATCGTCTCATAGTTCCCATTCTAATTCTAATCTATTCTATTCTATTCTATGATGCAATGAACTCTGGAAGACAGTGGAGGACAGGTTGGACTGGGATGCTATGGTCTTTGGGTCAAAGAGTCAGACATGACTTAGTGACTGAACAACAAAAAGAACCAAATCGCTGGCTTAAACAGCTGACAAACAGAGATACTGCAGAATTCCAGATTCCATAAATTTGGATTACAGATCCTAAACTGTAATTTCTGGAATAAAGTGTGGGGTGGAACTTGTTTTCACGCTTCCAAAATGAAGCATCCAACATTATCTTTGGCAAGAAAAGGTATAGAAATGCACTTAAAATATGTGTATTTTGAAGAAAATAGGCTTTTGGAGCAAGCGCTTCTAGATTATTTTGTATATACACACATGCATTTATTTATAGTGCAATATTTCATTTCATTTATTTGATTTTTCATTTTTTTTTCATTTATAATACAATATAAACCAAACCTATGAAGAAATGAGAGAAGAGGCAAGATTAAGTGACTATTTGTGACACTAAACATTAAAATGTTACCTTACAGCCTGTAATTGAGGAAAACCAAATGGAGTTTTGTAGCCATATGGGGTAATCTAATCTATGTTAACATGATACCTTGATCTATTAAATAAGTGTGGTGACTTTGATAGTAGAGTACAGTATAGACTAGTAATAGAAGTATAATATAGACAAAACTATCTTCAACTTAAGTCACAAGTAACTTCCTTGAAAGAATACAACAATTGGAATTATTATATAGTTAATTCTAGTAAAAAATAATCTAATGTCCATGTCCATGTACAAATATATACATATACACACTTTCTGTATTTGATTTTTTATGATTCTTACAGGACTTTGAATAAAAGATGCATAGATCCTATCTATCTCACCATGTTTTGGCTTACTGCCAGGGATATTAGGAAGGAAGAGAAAGAGAAAAAGACAATTTTATTTATTAAATTTATATTCCATCTTGATTTGTACAACTCCAGACAGTGTAACACAATATTCCTACTTCTTATTTTCCCCCATATTTGCCTCATTACAATTTCCTATGAGAGTGAGTTAGAGGCTTTGGACAGGCCCCAAGTCATCCAGTTTGATTTTTTGACTAAGGGGAGACTAGAATTCAGAGTCTCCTGCTTTTTAACACCAAATTAGCTCTCTAAGAAAAGAGATGGTAAAGATAAGAACAAATAAAGAAACAAAACTTCACATTTGTTAGTGTAGGCTAATACCAGTCACTTTCATGATAGATGCACTATATCTGGGCTGAATGCCACTAAATCAAGGATGTCAAATTAGAACTGCAGAAGAAACAATTGCTACCAACCTGCCTTCCATTGAGGACCTGTATACTGCACGAGTCAAAGAGAGTGCTGTGAAAATATTTACAGACCCCTCGCATCCTGGACATAAACTGTTTCAACTTCTACCCTCAAAACGACGCTATAGGGCACTGCACACCAAAACAACTAGACACAAGTACAGTTTTTCCCCCGAATGTTTTTTTATATGAATGAATGAATTTTTGAATATCATTCAAAAAGATAATAAAAAAATAAAAAAATAAAAATAAAAAAGATAAAAAAAATATGAATGAATGAATTTTTGAATATAATTCAAAAAGACCTTGATCATCTAACCACTTGGTCTAAAACTTGGCAACTCCAAATCTCAACCAGCAAATGCTCAGTCTTACACATAGGAAAAAAGAACCCAAACACTAAGTACATACTTGATGGACATTACCTTACAGATGACCCCCATCCTGTTAAAGACCTTGGAGTTTTCATGTCAAATGATCTAGGTGCCAAAGCCCACTGCAACTACATAGCAAAAAAGGCTCTATGAGTTGTAAACCTAATCTTGTGTAGCTTCTTTTCCAAAAACACCACACTACTAACCAGAGCATATAAAACATTTGCTAGACCAATTCTAGAATACAGCTCGCCTGTTTGGAACCCTCACCACATCTCTGACATCAATACAATTGAATGTGTCCAGAAATATTTTACAAGAAGAGTTCTCCATTCCTCTGAAAACAACAAAATACCTTATCCCACCAGACTTGAAATCCTAGGCTTAGAAAACTTGGAACTCCGTTGCCTTCGACAAGACCTAAGTTTAACTCATAGAATCATCTATTGTAATGTCCTTCCTGTTAAAGACTACTTCAGCTTTAATTGCAATAATACAAGAGCAACCAATAGATTTAAACTTAATGTCAACCGCTTTAATCTAGATTGCAGAAAATATGACTTCTGTAACAGAATCATCAGTGCTTGGAATACTTTACCTGACTCTGTGGTCTCTTCCCATAATCCTAAAAGCTTTAACCAAAAACTTTCTACTATTGACCTCACCCCATTCCTAAGAGGACCATAAGGGGCGTGCATAAGCGCACAAACGTGCCTACCGTTCCTGTCCTATTGTTTTTCTTTTCTTCTTCCTATATATATATTGATGCTTATACCTCCTAATATTTACTCATATATATGTTTATATACTATATAATCTTTTTGTATGATACTTACATATATTGTTGTGACAAAAATAAATAAATAAATAAAAAGAATACCATCACTCTGCTAAACAAATAATTCCCTCAACACTGTCAAATAATTTACTAAGACTGTATTACTGTTATTCTTCTCTTCCTTACTAGTATCTATCTCTTCCCACTTATTACTATAACCATGTTGCTTGCATCTTTCAATTTACACTGTTTTTGTTTCCTAGTACGATTTGGTAGCTTATTTGTTCCCTATGACTATCATTAAATGTTGTACCTTATGATTCTTGATGAATGTATATTTTCTTTTATGTACACTGAGAGCATATGCACCAAAGACAAATTCCTTGTGTGTCCAACTTGGCCAATAAAGAATTCTATTCTATTCACTCACGTCATCATGGTGGCATCACATGATGTATCAGGACTTTTTTTCCCCTTTGCTAAACTGGGCATGGCTGTGGCCAGTGAGTGACCCATCCAGCTTGCAGGCCGCAAGTTTGACAGCCCTGCGCTAGATGATAGCCAAAAGATACAGAGAGTTCTCTTTTCTGCCATCTGGTGGTCTTCTGGACTTTTGTAGGCCAGATATAATAGATCTAATTTAGAATATATTCCACAAAGAATTTTGGCACTAAGTTATCATGCTTAGTGATCCTTTCACCAGAATATTATATAAAAGAAATCATTTCTTTCTGATTCCCAATCTTAGTTGAAATGTAAGAGTTATTGAGTATGATGAAATAAAAGGATAGAACTTCAAAGTTGTATGGGACTGTCAGGAAATTGTTTTGCTTAACTAGTTGGCCAGGCAATATATAAACTAACTATGTATGTTTATAGAAAGGCATGATATTGCTTTAAGGCTGTGCTGCATCATGCAGGCATCCTGATTGGTTGAGCTCTGTAGCCAATGTATAAAAGGACTACTAAATTATAGCTTGTTGGGGAATCAACAGAGTTGCTACAGCATTGTAAGCTGAAGACATGCTGCAACTGTATATTTGAGCTTTATGATCGTTGCTTGATCATGGCTAGTTACTGATTCCTCAAGATACTAACTGTTGTGAATTTTACTAAACTGAAAGAAGACCTTGTTTGTTTTACAAGTCTACATTGGTAAGAAGACTGACTGATTGACTCTTCAACATTTTCTTTGGCTCAGTTTTTGTTAACTCCGACAACACATATCCAACATTCCACAAACGAACCAGCAATGACTATGATGATTTAACTCATATAGATTTCACAGAAGACAACGTTAGTAAAGCTCTTCACAACTTAAAACCATCGCTTTCTATTGGACCTGATGGTCTATGTGCATATTTCTTAAAAAAACTTTCCATTAATATAGCTGAACCCCTAAGTATTATCTTTGATAAAGCTTTCACTACCAGTTCTCTTCCCAAACTTTGGTCACTAGCCACAGTCATCCCCATCTTCAAAAAAGGAGACCCCAGCTTAGTCGAAAACTACAGACCGATCTCCCTTTGCTGCGTCACCTGCAAAGTCATGGAATCTATCATCAATCAATCCATTACCTCACACTTAGAAACTAACAACCTACTCTCCAACAAACAATTTGGTTTCAGGAAAAAGTTATCATGTAACTTACAACTTCTCCACTGCAAAAACATATGGACTTCAAATCTAGATCAAGGCAAATCAATAGATGCAATCTACATAGACTTCTGCAAAGCTTTTGACTCAGTAGTACACGATAAACTTCTCCTTAAACTGACATCCTATGGCATCTCAGGACCCCTCCACAAATGGATATCTGCTTTTCTGTCTAACAGACAACAAGTGGTCAAAATTGGCAATGCTTTATCAAATCCTGTTCCTGTCAAGAGTGGCGTTCCTCAAGGCAGCGTCCTTGGACCAACACTCTTTATTCTATACATTAATGATCTTTGTGACCATATCTCAAGTAATTGTGTTCTCTTTGCTGACGATGTCAAACTATTTAACACCACAGACAACACTTCTATCATTCAAAACGACCTTGACCATCTAACCGCTTGGTCTAAAATTGGCAGCTCAAATTTCAACCAGCAAATGCTCAGTCTTACATATAGGAAAAAGAACTCTAAAACTAAGTACATACTAGATGGACATTACCTTACAGACGACCCCATCCCGTTAAAGACCTTGGAGTTTTCATGTCAAATGATCTAAGTGCCAAAGCCCACTGCAACTACATAGCAAAAAAGCTCTAAGAGTTGTAAACCTAATTTTGTAGCTTCTTTTCCAAAACACCACACTACTAACCAGAGCATATAAAACATTTGCTAGACCAATTCTAGAATACAGCTCACCTGTTTGGAACCCTCACCACATCTCTGACATCAATACAATTGAGCGTGTCCAGAAATATTTTACAAGAAGAGTTCTCCATTCCTCTGAAAACAACAAAATACCTTATCCCACCAGACTTGAAGTACTAGGCTTAGAAAACTTGGAACTCCGTCGCCTTGACAAGACCTAAGTTTAACTCACAGAATCATCTATTGTAATGTCCTTCCTGTCAAAGACTACTTCAGCTTTAATTGCAATAATACAAGGGCAACCAATAGATTTAAACTTAATGTAAACCGCTTTAATCTAGATTGCAGAAAATATGACTTCTGCAACAGAATCATCAGTGCTTGGAATACTTTACCTGACTCTGTGGTCTCTTCCCATAATCCTAATAGCTTTAACCAAAAACTTTCTACTATTGACCTCACCCCATTCCTAAGAGGACCATAAGGGGCGTGCATAAGCGCACAAACGTGCCTACCGTTCCTGTCCTATTGTTTTTCTTTTCTTCTTCCTATATATGTTTATATGTGTATATACTACATAATCTTTTTGTATGATGTTGTGACAAATAAAATAAATAAATAAATAAATATATGTGTATGACCTGGAATTGTTTTTTGGACTATGACTTTGCCTTTCTCCTAAAAGTAAAGGAATATCAAACCCCAGTTTGTCTGTGTAGTGACTGTTATTGTATACAACCAGTCTCAGTCGTTTTCATGCGTAGGGTTCTCTGCTCAACAGTCCACAACCTTAGTTGTGAACCCAGATTACCCTTAACAGAGACTATTCAGGAATTACCATTTATCTGTTTAACCTGATTCAAGAGGAGGAATAACAAGATACACTCTTGTTTTCTAGCTGTATTGATGCTATAAATAATCAGTTTCTATGCTCAAGGATTGATTGTTTGCAGTGGAGAGCCTAGGACTACATAAAATCACTTCCAGTGAGCTGGAACTCTAAAAGTGAAAAGTTGTCCTCTTTTCAAACAATTGTGTGGGGACAGGTCTCCACTTGTGTAATTAGCACAACTAGGAGAGGAGGTGGTTCACTGTTTTCTTGAATGTTAGTTAGATTGAAAATGTGAAGGTGAACCTGAACAGGGCTTTAGTGACTTGCAATATAGTTAAGATATTCCCTTTTCCCTGAAGTGCCAACAATCTCATTTTTTAAATACTTTTTATACTTTCTTTGCATTGTTTAGAAAAACATCGATCCTGTTTAATCTCTCTCACACTCACTTTTTCTAACTTTAGAACATGGTGGGTTGCTACCGGTTCACTCTGGATCAGGCGAACTGGTAGTGGCAGCGGCAGGTGGGCAGAAGCTTCTACGCATGCGCAGAAGCGTCACACGCATGCATGAGAACGCCCACACCCACGAGCAAACTAGTAGCAACAGGATTTGAAACCCGCTTCTGCTTTTAGAAGATACCCCACAAAGTTTATTTCTATTGTGAATGGTCACCTAACCTTTATGGGGTCATGTGATCATTTTTTGTGAACTTCTTACAAGCAAAGTCAATGGGGAACCCAGATTCATTTAACAACGGTGTTACTAACTTAACAACTGCAGTGATTCATTTAAGAACTGTAGCAAGAAACTGCAGAGCTTTTAAGTGCTTTAACAGATTAAAGGTTATCACATAGACTTAAACTGTCTACAAATGAAGTTTTGTTTTATTGCACCATCATTACCAACAATGCTAAGGCTGCATAGCAAATCTTCTATGTATTATTTCATCAGTCTGTTGCAGAAAATATTTCAGTCATTGCTTTTCTGTGAATATCATAGTAAAAATTGTTCCTTTTCAAGTCTGTGGCTCTTGGATTATTCTAACATTGAAGTGGTCATCTAATTTTATAACCTGGACTTAATGCTTTTATTGGGACTCTCTTTAGACTTCTTTTCTGTATGTCACATTTGGGAATAAATATAAACTTTATTTTACAAAATTTGATCTACAGTTGTGTAACATGATTGAGTGAGTTCAGAGGTATTTTACGAGAAGAGTACGCCACTCCTCTACTCACAATAGAATTCCCTATGCCACCAGGCTTAACATTTTGGGCTTGGACAATCTGGAATTGCGCTGGTCCAATTTAAACATAATTGTGGTCCGGTTTAAGCACAGTACATGAAATTGTCTGCTACAATATCTTGCCTGTCAATGACTTCTTCAGTTTAGAGGAGAGGAGGTAAGGTATGGGAAATAAGAGTAAGAGAGAAGGTCAGATAGGGAGGAAGTTGGGCGGCGGAGGAGAAAGGAACTGGAAGTAGAAAAGGAATAGGAGAGGAGAGAAGAAAGGAGGTACGAAGAAAGGAGGTAGGGAAAGAAGTGAAAGGAGAAGGAAGGATTGCTGTGAAAAGGAAATGGAGGAAAGACAATCCCGAATAAATAATAATAATAATAACAACAACAACAACAACAACAACAGAGTTGGAAGGGACCTCGGAGGTCTTTTAGTCCAACCCCCTGCCCAGGCAGGAAACCCTACACCATTTCAGACAAATGATTATCCAATATTTTCTTAAAAATTTCCAGTGTTGGAGCATTTACAACTTCTGCAGGCAAGTTTCCACTGATTAATTGTTCTAACTGTCAGGAAATTTCTCCTTAGTTCTAAGTTGCTTCTCTCCTTGATTAGTTTCCACCCATTGCTTTTTGTTCTACCCTCAGGTGCTTTGGAGAATAGTTTGACTCCCCCTTCTTTGTGGCAACCCCTGAGATATAGAATTTTATTGGCCAAGTGTGATTGGACACACAAGGAATTTGTCTTGGTGCATATGCTCTCAGTGTACATAAAAGAAAAGATACGTTCATCAAGGTACAACATTTACAACGCAAATGATGGTCAATATATCTGTATAAATCATAAAGATTGCCAGCAACAAAGTTACAGTCATACAGTCATAAGTGGAAAGAGATTGGTGATGGGAACTATGAAACGATTAATAGTAGTGCAGATTCAGTAAATAGTCTGACAGTGTTGATGGAATTATTTGTTTAGCAGAGTGATGGCCTTCGGGAAAAAACTGTTCTTGTGTCTAGTTGTTCTGGTGTGCAGTGCTCTATAGCGTCGTTTTGAGGGTAGGAGTTGAAACAGTTTATGTCCAGGATGGAACATATTGGAACATTGCTATCATGTCTCCCCTAGAACTTATTTTCATTAAACTAGGCATACCGAGTTCTGCAACCGTTCTTCCTATGTTTTAGCCTCCAGTCCCCTAATCATCTTTGTTGTTCTTCTCTGCACTCTTTCTAGAGTCTCAAC
Source organism: Ahaetulla prasina (assembly GCF_028640845.1). NCBI lineage: Eukaryota > Metazoa > Chordata > Lepidosauria > Squamata > Colubridae > Ahaetulla > Ahaetulla prasina. The sequence continues at coordinate 208,989,461 of NC_080541.1, read as the reverse complement.
ATGGATTGCGTCAATTGCCTGATCTTCGGACCTTTCGCCGTGAGCTGAAAACGCATTTATTTATTCAAGCGGGACTGGCTTAATATTTTTAATATTTTTAAATATTTTTTTTTAAAAAAAAATCTTTTAACTGGGTTTTATCATTTTAGGGTTTCTAATTTTAAATTTTAAATCTTTTATTTGGCCTTTTTCTAATATGCTCGGTTTTAAATTGTTGTTTTAATTGTATATTTCTTATGTTTTTATCTTTAGGCTGTACACCGCCCTGAGTCCTTCGGGAGAAGGGCGGTATAAAAATTTAATAAATAAATAAATAAATAAATAAATAAACATCTTTTTTACATCGTGGCGACCAAAACTGAATGCAGTATTCCAAGTGTGGCCTTACCAAGGCATTATAAAGTGGTATTAACACTTCACGTGTTATATTTAAATATATTTATATATATTTGAATATATTAGGATAAAAATTGAAATAGATTTTAAAAAAAAGAAGAATTAAAGGGAATAAATATGAATAAAAATGAACAAATTAGAACTTGAGGGCCAAAGAAGATGTGATTTAATAAAATAAGCAAGGAAAGATTAGGAAATGAATAAAAAACTATGAAGAAAGAATATTTTGGCAAAAACTGTAACTGAGTAAAATATACTTGAATATATTGAATTGTAGAAGATATGATATGGCTAATACTCTGTTCATGAATTGTGTATGTGTGGAGGGGGGAGGAACTAAAAAATCAATAAAAACTTGTACAAAAAACAAAACAAAACACGACTTATTCAGTTTTATCCACAATAGTACACGGGCAAACAATTGATACAAATTCAAGGTAAACTGCTTCAAACTCAATTGTAGGAAATATGATTTCAGCAACAGAATGGTCAATGCCCAGAATGCATTATTCTAATTCTGTTGTTACAGCCTCAAACCCTCACAGTCTCAATTTCAAACTGTTTACCGTTGACCTCACTCCCTTCTTAAGACGTCTGTAAAGGGGGCATGCATAAGCGCACCATCGTGCCTATCGTCCCGGTCCTACTATCCCCATTTATTTGTATTTACTTCCTATGTTTATGTTCATACCTATACTTGTTATCTTGTACATGTTTGAAAAACAAATAAATAAATAAATAAAATAACATGCCTAACCATCTGAAGCCTTACTATAAAATAAGTGGGGGGGGGAACTTAAAACAAAAACTCATTTAAAGTGTTTATTTCATTTGAGAAAATCAATCTGATTTGAACAATTCAAATCAATTCAGTTTGGACACTTAAACTGAATCACGAAGGTGAACCAATTCAGTTTGGACTTGGATTTCCAAATCTGTTGAGAAAAAGTCATTTCTCAAGTTGTGCTGAAGCATCCAAAATCATCCTAATTAATTTAGGGGCATCCAGTTTGATTTACTCAGCTTGCCAATTCAATTTCAAATGCCAATTTGATTCAGAGATACATTTGAATTGCTTTTTTTAATCAAATCTCCATCTATTCTCCTTGCACAAGCCTATGTTGAGGGCAGAGTAATCCCATTTCAACCCAAGCTATCATCAAAGTGATTGGTATTTATTCTCTGAAGAGTAATTTCCCCTGCCCTAAATTGAGATCCCAGCCAAGCTGCCAAGCTACTATCTATCTATGTAATATTTAGGCATGATGATAATGATGCTTCTGACTCAATCTATCGCAAGATAAAAGTTATGGACAATATCATGCTAATCCAATGCAGACTGGTAGATAGATTTTTGTTTTAAACTTCCCAATTTTAGGGCGTTTTTGTGAACATGTGCCTGCATATCCTTTTGTGTGTATGCATATGTATGTGTATGTATGTGTATACATATATACATATATACATACACACATACATATACATACTCACACACTGGTGTATGTATGTATATGTAAATATATATATTTGTTTTCTGAGGTTTTCGCGGTGTTTGTATGTAGGTCTTTGGTTATTCGGGTTTTCTCCCGCGTAAAATTGGAAGTGTCTTGGCGACGTTTCGATGAAATCTCATTCGTCATCTTCAGGCTAGGTATTTACAGCTTTGTGCTTCTAGGAGAAAATTTTTCTGATATATATATATATAGTATATAGTATAGTATATAGTATAGTATATATATAGTATAGTATAGTATAGTATAGTATAGTATAGTATATAGTATAGTATAGGGACTAGTATAGGTTCTAGTCCCACCAGGCCCAAGGTTGACTCAGCCTTCCATCCTTTATAAGGTAGGTAAAATGAGGACCCAGATTGTTGGGGGCAATAAGTTGATTTTGTATATAATATACAAATGGATGAAGACTATTGCTTAACACAGTGTAAGCCGCCCTGAGTCTTCGGAGAAGGGCGGGATATAAATGTAAATAAATAAATATATATATATATATATATATATATATATGTTTTCTGAGGTTTTCACGGGTGTTTGTATAGGTCTTTGGTTGTTCGGGTTTTCTCCCGTAAAATTTTACACGGAGAAAACCCGAACAACCAAAGACCTATATATATATATATATATATATATATATATATATATATATATATATATATATATATATATATATATATATATATATATATATATATATATATATATATATATATATGTTTTCTGAGGTTTTGTACATATGTACATATGTACATACATATACATATACTTGTTTTCTGAGGTTTTCACGGGTGTTTGTATATAGGTCTTTGGTTGTTCGGGTTTTCTCCCGTGTAAAATTGGAAGTGTCTTGGCGACGTTTCTGCACAAACAGAAAAATATCCACCATCCTAAGAAACCCCAAAGACAAAATTGAGTTAGAAAATCAAGGAGTATATGAAATCCCATGCACCGCCTGCCCCACCACATACATTGGACAAACCAACAGAAGAATAAGTGCACGCAGTGAAGAACACAAGAACTCATTCAAAAAAGAGGAACCAACTTCTTCCCTGGTCCAACACTTTAAAGTCACAGGACATGATATTGACTTTAAAAAGACCAGAACTATCGCCAAAACTGAACACTTTAACAACAGAATAATCAGAGAAGCCATTGAGATAGAAAAACGCCCACACAGCATGAACAAATGAGATGACACCTCCCGCCTATCAGCCATTTGGAAACCCGCCCTTATTGACAAACGAGTCCCTAACACGAGGAATGACACCAGACCCACACTCACAAGGTCCACACAGGATGTCACCACCGCACATCCACCCAGAAAGCAGACCCAAACCCACACTGATCATGAAGCACGACCAAGGACCAGAAGCCAGACCGCAGCTGCAACATTAGCCATTTCAAACCCCTCCAATCCATTCATGCAGCAGACTGACACCCACTATGAAGATGTAGCACGACCACAAAGCCAAACAACAGCTATGCAGCTCACCACCTCAAATCCCCTGCAGCACAGACTAGACTGAGCACAACCAAGCCCCCACCAACACAGGACACACCCCAGCCAATCAGAGCACAGAAAAACCCCATCCAATCAGAGCACAGCCAAGCTCCCACCCAATCAGTACAACCCGCCACTAGCAGTAAAAAGGAAGAAACAGCTGCGATCACACATTGCTCCCAGAAGCACGAAGCTGAAGCCTGAAGATGACGAATGAGACTTCGTCGAAACGTCGCCAAGACACTTCCAATTTTACACGGGAGAAAACCCGAACAACCAAAGACCTATATACATATACATATATATATATATGCATATACATACATACATACATATATATATATATATATATATATATACACATACATACACACATACAGAGAGAGAGAGAGAGAGACATATACATATTGGTATACATGTACATATTATCTTCAAAAGGATATGCAGCAGGGGTGCTATTCAGCAGGTTCTGACAGGTTCTGGAGAACTGGTAACGGAAATTTTGAGTAGTTCGGAGAACTGGCAAATACCACTTCTGGCTGGCTCCAGAGTGGGGTGCGCAGAACCAGTAGTAAAAAAAATTGAATGCCACCACTGATATGCAGGCATGTGCACACAAACACACCAGAGGTGGGTTTCAGCAGGTTCTGGAAAACTGGTAGCAGAAATTTTGAGTAGTTCGGAGAACCGGTAGTAAAAATTCTGACTGGCCCTGCCCCCATCTCTTCTCTGCCTCCCAATTACCAGCTGATCGGGAGGAAATGGGGATTTTGCAGTAACCTTCCCCTGGAGTGGGGTGGGAATAGAGATTTTATAGTATCCTTAACTTGCCACACCATGCCATGCCCACCACCACACCCACAGAATCGGTAGTAAAACTTTTTGAAACCCACCACTGAAACCCACCCTAAAATTGGGAAGTTTAAAACAAAAATCCTGACCTGATTATTCCATGTGCTGCTTGTTTAAAAGCACTTTCAGCAATGAAGATTTTCTGACAAGGGGAAAAAAAACCACCTTGTTAATTTGAATTGTACACAGCTTATACTGAGCACGGATGTTAATTTTCTTTTCCTAATGTGAACTTGTAAAAAAGCACTTTTGATTTCACTTTGGCTCTAAATGAGACAATAGAATAATAAAAACATTCTCTCTCTTTCTCTTTTCCTCTCTCTGCCTCCATGTCAATTACATTAGTGAATCAGAAGGCAGCGTTAAATAGCAATCAGCAACAATCAATTTGGATCTGTTCCTAACTGCTATTAATTGGACTCCTACTTCTTAGAGGCTTTCTTTAATGAACTTTTAAATATTAAATGGTGAATTTTATTGATTGTTTAGGATCACTGAACTGTAGAATAGAGATTCTTTGCTCTAGCGAGAACCAGAGAGAAATATGCAGAGCGTTTAGCAAGCTGTCAACTGGTGGCTTATAAGCCGTTTTTTTTTCCTCTGCAGAAGTTTTTTGCAAAGCTGACATAGATTTTATGCGATGTAAAAATTCAATGCAGGTAGTCCACCAAAGTTCTTACGGAACTGAACAAGTGGCACCGACGATCGGTCCTTGAAGCTGTCCCACCACACATATGATGCAGGCACTTGACAACCAGCTTTCACTTATGATGACTGTATTTCCCACAGTCACATGATCACGATTCACAATCTTTCATTGACAAGCACAGTCAATGGGGAAGTCACAAGTCACTCGGGTAACTACACTTGACTTTCTTGCACACCATACCATACCCTCCTTTCCTCAGCCTCCCTGCATTCGCACCAGAGCTGGTATTCAGCCGGTACGGACCAGCTCAGGTGAACCAGTAGTGACAACTTAGTGGTCCAGGCATGCTCACATTTCCGGTGCTGGGCGAACAGGTTGCTATAGTATGTGAAGCCCACCTCTGATTCTCACTCACCTGTTGTGGTCCGCCAGCAGCCTGTTGAGCTGGCAACAGAGTTGGACAGCGATGAGGCTGAAGTGAGGCCAGGGCCATCGGGGAGTGATGCGCAGATTCCAGAGCCTCCAGAGACTGATAGTAGTGAGGCAGAGGAACAGGAGGAGCCTGTTCCTAATGCACGCATGAGAAGAGCTGCCAGAAGGCAAGAACAGCTCAAGCAAAAAGGACAACTCTGGTGTAGGGCCAAGAGATGATTGGCCCCTCCATAAGGCTTAAAACAGACTAGTAACGGCATTTGGGCTTTGCCAGAAAACAACGTTGGTAGCTTCGTCTTCTGTTTCTTCTACGTCTTGCATTTATTTTTGTGACTTCTGAATGTTTGCCAAGAAAGGCCTTTGGCAGTTTGCCTAATTGGACCAAGATTTGTGATAGGACTGAGGAATTTGTGTTGGGAAGAATTTGTTTTAATTTGAGTTGAATGATGCTGGGAATGAAGTAATTCTCAGCTGTTCGAATAAAGTTTGTTTTTTTCACGGACTGAGTTTCCTACTACCTCCTTGGGCCTGGGTCACAACAACACCTGCACCCTCCTTCCTTCTGGCTCCTTGCACTCAAATTCATCCACATCCTCCTTCCTTCAGCCACTGCACCACAACCCTGCTCAACTTGCACACAGGATCTTCACTAGACTTCTTAGGACGTCTTTCACCCCATCCATCACCCCCAGATTACCTGGAACTCTTGACCAGTTCTCACTTAGCAACCTGTGTGTCTTGGTGTTACAAAGTTGACCAAGCTTGATGGAATTGCTGTTGCTAGGTCACACAATCACATGATGCCATGCTTTACAATAGCATTGCTTAGCGATGGCATCCCAGGCCCAATTGCAGTCATAATTCAAGGGTTACCTGTAAAGCAGAGGAGAGATGAAGAAATCTAGAAAACCAGATCCCCGGTTAGCCAACAGATTGAATGGGAAGCAAAATTCAGTCTTTCTAATCTTATTTTTGTCGCACAATCCTTTGTTCCTTAACAAATAGCTCACAATGGTCTTTTTAACCAACCCACCCAATTTTTATTTTAAAATATATATCTTTTCACCAACACCTCACTCCCTTTGCTATTCACAACTATTAGCAGCCAATGCCAAGATCAGCAGGGATTAACAACAGTCAGTCAAACCGAATGCAATGCCCTAATCAAGAAACTGCCAAGGAGAAAATCACCCACCCACCAACATTGGTAACGCAAGCTACTATATATAAAAAGGGAGCAAAACCCACACTCACCAACACTGATGATGCTACCTAATTGGGTAACAAAATGTCTGCAAACAAACAACCAAACTCAGCAAGCAGCATGGACTCCATATTTCAATTTTGTTCTGTCAGCAATAATTCTACAGTATGAGATAGTTTGGGCTTGTCCAAAGTCAGGACACAATTTTTCTTTGGCATCACATCTATGATAGATCTGCAAGATGGGTAATATGTCCTTAAATGTTATGTCAGGTATTAGCTCTATAGGTTGAATCAGTGGTGGGATTCAATTTTTTTTACTACTGATTTTGTGGGCGTGGCTTGGTGGGCGTGGCAAGGGAAGGATACTGTAAAATCTCCATTCCCTCCCTACTCCAGGGGAAGGATACTGCAAAATCCCCATTTCTTCCCCATCAGTTGGGACTCGGGAGGCAGAGAATAGATGGGGGCGGGGCCAGTCAGAGGTGGTATTTACCGGTTCTCTGAACTACTCAAAATTTCCACTACTGGTTCTTCAGAACTGGTCAGAACCTGCTGAATACCACCTCTGGGTTGAATTAAAGAAAAATCTGAATCATTTGGGACAAAGTCTATGTTTCCAGAGCTTTTTTCCTTCAGTAATGGAAAATAAGAAATATGAAACTTAAGCATGCTTATATACAAATAAGTCACACTGAGATCAATTATAATTGATTTTGTTTTACAATATTTATAAAGTGACATATTGAGTTAGAACTTTGGTTCATCTGGGTTAGTTTTGTCAGTCGAAATTGGCAATGTTTGTTTTTGTATGTCATCTGTACTTTCAGATGAGAGTTTTCTCCACTCAGCTAGGAAATATCAAGGAAGGATATGGGCAGATATAGACATACACACAAATATGTCTATAAGACTAATGGTAGACCAATCAAGCAGAAAAGGTTCAACATCAGTTCTGAGAAAAATGTAGCAGGAGAGGGACGACTGACTGTGTGCCTTCATGTAACTTGCTCCAACGGTGGAAGTGAGATATATCAAGGTTGTTATTCATGAGGAAGATAGAATTATTTAAAAATAAAACCAAGCAAGAAATAGAGCTTTCTCTGAAAATAACAATGTCAGACCCAAAAGATTATAAATTAAGCTTCAGGGTTTTGCCATTTGAATGGTGGTATGTACAAGGTATGATTAATGTTACAATGCTGGCTGCCCATGTCATGTTTATATTTTTGCAATTTATAATGACTAGTTGACTTTGGTCTGAACTGTGAAGGACAGGAGAGTGACAACTTCCTTCAGCGCCAAAAAAGTAGCAACAGAAATTAAAGATTGAAGAAGACAGACCAGCAATCAAAGATAAAGTCTCTGACTGACCTTGTTATTCCTTAGGTTCAAAGCTTAATGGTTTGCTTAAAATGAATTTAATTAATTAATAGTTGTATTCTTCACACCCTTATCTACAAGAACTTTCAGGGGGCACTTACTATTCAGGGTGGATGCCATCACAGATCTAAAGGATTAAATGAATAGTGCATACCATTTTACTTCATAATTATTATTTTTTCATTGCTATGACACTGTATGCAAAGATTTATGATATTCAGGGTTTATTTATTTTTTCAAACAGCCTATTTCAACATTATCCTGTACAGTTTGTACCTCACTTTCAAAACCTACAGCAAGTACAGCCTTTGTGCACTGAAAGGTTGACCATTAAACCATCATGATGTATTTTAACTGAAAAGCAAAAATCACAACTAATGAGGGTAATTTGGGAAACAGGAAAAATGCATCATTCATCTGTAAGCAACTAGAAACCAATTCTCCACTACAAAATGTAGCTGAATAAAGGCTAATGTAATCACATCCATGTCTGGTGTAATGGTGTAAATGGTTGGACTGGCTATCATTTACTTTGATGTGGTGATATAAGCTTATTTAACTTACCTCCTCTCCCTTAGCAGCAGAAGTATTCCAGGAAAGTTAAGATAGAGCTACTACTTGGAGCTTTGGGCCTGATCAGGTTTGGTCAGAGCAGTTTGAGGTTTATAGCATCTTCCCAAACTAGGTCCCTCCAAATATGTTGGAGAATAATTTCATAAATAATTTCATAAATAATTTCATCTAACTAAGGTTTAGAAAACTTGGAACTCCGTCGCCTTCGACAGGACCTGGGTTTAATTCATAGAATCATCTATTGTAATGTCCTTCCTGTTAAAGACTATTTCAGCTTCAACTGCAATAATACAAGAGCAACCAATAGATTTAAACTTAATGTCAACCGCTCCAATTTGGATTGCAGAAAATATGACTTCTGTAACAGAGTTATCTGTGCTTGGAACGCATTACCTGACTCTGTGGTCTCTTTTCATAATCCCAAAAGGTTTAACCAAAAACTATCTACTGTTGACCTTACCCCATTCCTAAGAGGACTTTAAGGGGCGTGCATAAGAGCACAAACGTGCCTACCATTCCTGTCCTATTGTTTCTTTTTTTCTTATATATATATGCTTATACTTCCTTATATTTCCTCATATATATGTTTATATACTATATAATCTTTTTGTGTGATGCTTATGTATATTGTTATGACAAAATTAAATAAATAAAAATAAATAAATAAAACCTTATCCATTTATCTTTCTATAACTATGGTAATTTGTGACTCACAACATCCATCCCACCCTGAAGAATCTGATATTACTTGAAATTGAAGAGATGGTTTTCCTTGCTGGGTAGAGTGATGATTGCAACTCAGTTTTAGAAGGCCTTCCTCATTTCAAATGGATCTCCATATTCAGTTGGAAAACACCCAGCCAAACATACAGAGAATTAGCCTTGAATCTTTGCATAGTTGCAAGTGATCCAGGACTGGAATTTTATCTAGTTGTTTTATCTAGCTCACAGGAACACAAGCAATCTGGGGAGATTCCTGTATTATAGGCAAAATGCAATGAAGTAGATAGCTTGAAGTTACATATGTGAATCTAGTCATTTGTGCCTGACCTATTCTGAGCCCTTGTAACAATGAACTTCAGGAGACAGGCATTTATATGTGCCAGCTGATATCAATTTAATGGTTGATCAAATGTCATTGAGTTTCTTTTTAAACCTTAAGGAAAAAAATAGAACAGAAATATACTGTAGGTTATAAAATATTTATCTTGGAGAAATAATTCCATTGCAAAATAGGACTAAATAATAGTAAGGGAGCTCCTGGGCTTTTAAGAGAACATCTTTTGCAGGATCCAGTCTGGGCTGGTCACTGCTCTGCTAAAGAACTTTGCTAGAGAGAAGTTCCCTGAAGATGGGCTCCAGCACAAGTCTGAAAGCTCAGAAGACAAAACCTCTGGTCCTGGTGACCAACCCAGATTGGATCCTACAGCATTATCCTGGGACACATATATTCGCCTTCAGAACTTTTCTTCAAGCAACTCGGGAAGTTGTTCTGACCTAGACTTCCTTAGAAAGTAAACAGCACAAACTTATTAGTCCCAGCAAACCTCTTTAATTCAAACGGCTGTGAATTATTGTCATTCCCAGTCTGAAAAGCTTCTCAAGGTCTATCAGTCTACCAGATGAACTAATTGCTTCCTGCAAAAGCTCACATCCCATTTGCTTCTCTTTTATGTCTTAGGGGAGGGACCAATCATCTCCAAGCCTTACTCCCAAGTCGACCCTGTTTCCTTAATAGTTCCTGTCTCCTGGCAGCTCTGCACATGCACACACTGGGAGCAGGCTCATGCTGTTCTTCTGCCTCACTGATGTCAGACTCCAGAGACTCCGAAGGCAGCAAAGAACTACCAGATGGCCTTGGTCCCCTCTCTGCCTCTGATTCAGAGCCATTGTCCGAGCCTTCCCCAGACTCCAGGACTGACCCACGTTCCTCCCCAACCTCCTCACTGTCTGAATCTGCTGCCATCTCTGCTGGCCATTGGTGGGCCACAATAGAAGTTGGCAAAGTCACTTCTGTTCTTCAAATGCCGGACCTAATATCAAGACTCCCAAATGGAATTCTATTGCAAGAATATATCACGTTAACTTAGGGAAGAACATTTTAATGGTAACTATGCAACTTTTGCCTCTTTGGATCATTGTTTCAGATAGTTCCTTATCTAAAGAGACAAACAGAATGACCACAGATAGGCATCAGTGCAATGACTAAATGAATGGTATTAAGTTGAGGACTACTTGTGTCAAACATTTGATGACCCTGTCCATGTAGCTGCTGGGATTCAAGTCTGACTTGAAGGCTATATTTATTTCAAGAATCAATATAAGTAAACTTTCCCATGCATGACTAAGCTATGCTTTGCATTTACACTCTGGTCGTAGCGGGGGAGGGGGGTGTTACATCAGTGCAGCACTTTTATAAATTACACCACAAAAATAGTTACCCAAACCAAAATTAAATAATAATATTCTATTTTCCAACATCCCTCCAGTTTAATTTTTCATTAAGCCTCTCTATTTATCAGGAACAAAGCTAAGATCAAAACAGTCAAAGGTGACAGGAGAGAATAATCATAGCAATTAAGTGATATTATGGTGAGGCCTTTTTGTGGCGCACATTGGGTGCAATTAATTATTTCTGCGTTTAGAGTTTTGCAGCAATAAAACTGTCATTTTTGAAGCGTTTTGCTGAAGGAGCCTTGGGTCTGGATCAAAGATCTATTTATTCAATGTTTGCAACAGAAACTTTAGTTTGTATCACTAAAGTTATCTTGTTAGCATTATAACATTTCCACACAACCCAAAAAATTGATGTATGGAGCCTTTTTCTGTGCACCAAACTGTGCACTAAATATGGGGCTACACAAAAGTAAAATACAAAATAGAAATCCATTCATGATCAATCCATAGAAATCAATTTTGAAATGGCAGAATTGCATTTAGGATCTAATCCAGCACTTACCTGGCCTTGACTGATCCCAAGAAAGGTAAGTACTTAATACCACAAGTCCTTGACTTACAACAGTCCCCTAATCATCTTTGTTGCTCTTCTCTGCACTCTTTCTAGAGTCTCAACATCTTTTTTACATCGTGGCGACCAAAACTGGATGCAATATTCAAAGTGTGGCCTTACCAAGGCATTATAAAGTGGTATTAACACTTCATGTGATCTTGATTCTATCCCTCTGTTTATGCAGCCCAGAACTGTGTTGGCTTTTTTAGCAGTTGCTGCACACTGCTGGCTCATATCTAAATGGTTATCCACTAGGACTCCAAGATCCCTCTCACAGGTACTACTATTGAGCAAAGGTACCACATACACGGTACCTGTGCATTTTGTTTTTTTTGCCTAAATGTAGAACCTTACTTTTTTCACTGTTGAATTTCATTTTGTTAGATAGCGCCCAATGTTCAAGTCTGTCAAGATCTTTCTGTAACTTGAGCCTATCTTCTGGAGTGTTGGCTATTCCTGCCAGCTTGGTGTCATCTGCAATGATTCTTCGAAATTAAAACGGCACTGAAAATAGTGATTTATGACCGTTTTTCACACTTACATCCATTTCAGCATCCCCATGGTCATATGATCAAAATTCAGATGCTTGGCAACTGGTTCATATCTATGACAGTTGCAGTGTCCAAAGTTCATATGATCACCTTTTCTGAACTTCTGACCAGCAAAGTCAATAGGGAAGCTAAATTCACTTGGCAACCATGTTACTAACTTAACAAATGCAGTGATTCACTTAACAATGGTGGCAAGAAAGGTTGTAAAATGGGGTAAAATTCACTTAACAACTGTCTCACGTGGCAACAGAAATTTTGGGCTCAGTTGTGGTCATGGACTACCTGTATTTAGAGGAGATACCACCAGGAAAAAAAAACAGGGCTAGGAAGTTTAAAACATTTCCTCAAAGACAATTACAACCCAAATAGCAAAGAAAGTTATTTGAACGCATTCATAAAGTCACCAGGAATCAGATTCAGCTCAAAGGAGTTTCTATCTTACTTTAGTGTATTGTAATGTATTTCAGTTAAATCATGATGGTTTAATGGTCAACCTTTCAGTGCACAAAGGCTGCATTTGCTGATGGTCTTTTTTTTTTAATTTGAATTTATATCCTGCCCTTCTCCGAAGACTCAGGGCGGCTTACACTGTGTTAAGCAATAGTCTTCATCCATTTGTATATTATATACAAAGTCAACTTAATTACCCCCAACAATCTGGGTCCTCATTTTACCTACCTTATAAAGGATGGAAGGCTGAGTCAACCTTGGGCCTGGTGGGACTTGAACTTGCAGTAATTGCAAGCAGCTCTGTTAATAACAGACAGACTTAGTCCATTGAGCCACCAGAGGCCCACTGAAATATTGATCATGATCAGATGAGAGGCAGCATAACCCAAACATGTATCCTAGGCAGAGGAAGACGGTTCAGGAATGACTCTATGTCATTGGGCTGTAAAAGTGATATTGAGAGAATTGTACTTTCAGATTGTATTGATGTAGCTTTACAATGATACCACTCTAGTGACAGAAAGTGAAGAGGAACAAAAGAGCCTCTCGATGCGGGTGAAAGAGGAGTGTGCAAAAGCTGGCTTGAAACTCAACATTAAGAAAACTAAGATCATGGCACCTGGCCCTCTCAATTCCTGGCAAATAGATGGGGAAGAAATGGAGGTAGTGACAGATTTTATTTTCCTGGGCTCCAAGATCACCGCAGATGGGGACTGCAGCCAAGAAATTCAAAGACTCTTGCTCTTGGGGAGGAAAGCCATGGCAAAACTAGACAGCATACTAAAAAACAGAAACATCACCCTGTCAACAAAAGTGCGACTAGTCAAGGCTATGGTTTTCCCAGTTGCAATGTATGGCTGTGAAAGTTGGGCCATAAGGAAGGCTGAGTGCCAAATAATTGAGGCCTTTGAACTATGGTGCTGGAGAAGACTCCTGCGAGTCCCTTGGACTGCAAGGCGAACAAACAAGTCAGTCCTAGAGGAGATCAACCCTGACTGCTCTTTAGAAGGCCAGATCCTGAAGATGAAACTCAGATACTTTGGTCACTTAATGAGAAGGAAGGACTCACTGAAGAAGGGTTGGACTCCACTAGGAAGAGCCTAATACTGGGAACAATTGAGGGCAAAAAAAGAAGGGGATGGCAGAGAATGAGGTGGCTGGATTGAGTCACTGAAGCAGTCGGCATGAGCTTAAATGGACTCCAGAGGATGGTAGAGGACAGAAATGCCTGGAGGAACATTGTCTATGGGGTAGCGATGGGTTGGACATGCAATTAACAACAACAGCTTTACAATAATGTAGAATTAGCTCATCTAGTTGTGTTTGTTCTCTGTTCTACAGGGGAGCACTGACAGAAATGGATTGAAGTGTTTTCCAATAGATTAATGTTACTCAGAAATATTAAGAAGTGTGTCAATGTTATTGAAAAAAAAATAACACATCCAGACTATGTCTATGCTCATTGTTTAATATTTGATCATTATATTTGTTGCCCAGCCCTATTCTTTTCTTTTCTGGCACAATCTGTTAATACAAAGAATAAAAATAAGGACATGTTCTTATTCATTTCCCTCCATCTTCTTACCATGTCTTCCATTGCAGGTCAGTTTCTTAGACAATTTTTTCAATCCTTCTGCAGAGGACCAGATGGGCATATAACTGATAGCTGAGATAAGAATATTGAAAAATACCGAGGGAACATTTGAAATTTCAGGAGACTCTGCTTTTTATATCAAAGTGGACATTTTTGAACAAGAAATGATCAAATCCTTCACAAAACAACTAAGATAAACTTCATCAGAAGATACGACATTATTGTTTGGGGTTTTAAAAAAGTCCAGTCTTTTTTACTATGCTAATCAGCTCATCAATGCAATAATATCTTATGATACTCCTTACTGCTTTTTTAATGACCTTCCTGTTCTTATAGTCATTTATGGAATAACTATATTCCATAAATCTAATGAACTGTGTGTTAATTATGATCCATAAAAAGTTACGCATGGGCACTTTTGTTAGTCCTAAGGAGCTGGTAGTCTGCAGTTTCTATCTGCAGAAACTCCTGCAGAAGCATGAAATGTAACTATGAGGTTTCTGCATGATTTCAGAAACTTGAAAAAGAAGATGTTTACAATTTTTTAATAAATGTATGTAATTTAGGTCCAGGACTTAATTGTCCTAATGCTCAGATGATACTCTTTTAATATGATTATGTATCCATTTATTTCAAAATACCAAATTTGCTGCATTAATACTCTTCCTTTGTTCTAAATTCGACACTAGACTTTACCCCAAGATTCTATCTTGATTGCCCCACTGTCTTCACTGATAGATAAATAATCAGTTGAAAGATGGTTAATAAATATGAACATATGATTAATTCAGAAACTTTCCCTGACCTGAAACCTTCCAGGTATATTTGGACAATGCTAACAGAATTCCATCCAGAAGTAAGACGAAGAGAAAAGTTCATTGGTTTAACAGGGAAGAAGGGAAGGGAAGAAGGGTAGGGAAGGATTAGAAGAATGGATAAGGACTAAATAATAAGCAGAGTGGTGCAGTGGCCTAGAGGTGGAGCTCTTGCTTCACAGTCAGGAGGTGAGAGTTCAATCCTAGGTAGAGGCAGATAGTTCTCTCTCTGGGCACAATGAGAATATATCTGCAGAAAAAAGCTCTGCATTGGCAACAGGAAGGGCATCCGGCCATTAAACGCTCTGCTAGCTCCATTCAATTGCCCAGCCAACACTTTGCAAGGGATTATGGGGTCGTTAAATGATGATGATAAGGACTAAATAATAACAATAATAAACCCCATTCAACCACAAGTCTCAAATGACTACTTTAGACCTCTCTCTGCTCTTTTCCCTGCCCCAGAATTGTCATAAGGATAAAAGGAAAGATGAATCAGAAGTGTGTATCATAGAGGGAGATTGTGTCTGTGTGTGTTTTAATCATAAATGAATTAGGTCACCCAGTTCTGTTGAATATAAATAAATAATTGCCAGTCTGAGAGGAGAAGAAATGTGAAAAATGGTCATAAGCAGTGGTGGGATTCAGCCAGTTTGCACCTACTCGGGAGAACCGGTTGATAACTTTCTAAGCAGTTCGGAGAACAGGTTGTTGGAAGAAATCTTATTTTGTTTTTTTCTACTTTACAGGGTTAATCCTGAAAGGAAGACAGGAAGGAAACATCCTGGTGTTGTTTCTAGCCTAATCTTTATTGCCCTGCTTACAGAAACTGCCTCTCTGGTTAACCCTTATTACATTGTAACAGCTAAGCATTGAAGCTCCCATTAACATGAGTAACATTGAGTTGGCCACACCCACACAGTCACATGACCACCAAGCCATGCCTACCCAGCTGGTCATTAGGGCAGAGAACCGGTTGTTAAATTATTTGAATCCCACCACTGGTCATAAGGCACTTTTTTCAGTGCTTTTGGAACTTTGAAAGGTCACTAAACAAACTGTTGTAAGTCAAGGACTAGGATGTGCAATCTATGGCCAAGGAACCAACATTGCTGTAAGTTTCACCCTTTACACAGGCAGGCGCTTTGAGGATCCTATTCTCTTAGATCCTGACCTATGCTCCTTAGTGGCATACACTGATGAGAGCACCAACTGCATTTCCCAGAACCTTCACTTCCTTGCTAGGATTTCATAGTGTCTGGATATCCATTCTGGCTGTGTTTTTCATCTTCACGTGAAACATCAGGAAGGGAGAGTTATCAATGGTTTTTAAGAGTTTTAGTGACCTGCGCATCACAATCTGGTTGAGGACACTTGAAGGCAACAGACATCCTGCAACACCAGGTCATGAGTTTACAATAGAATGGCTAATAATTTCTTGTTATTCAGCGTTACTCTTGGATTTATTTGGCTCATGGAGGTCCAATAAGACATCTCTAATAAAATGGAACTTTGAGGTAACTCAAGCCTCTGAGTTTTCCTTCCCTGGTGGTCTAGTGGTTAGGATTCGGGTTAATATCAGGGTTCCAAATAACACCCCCAACAAAAGAAAACTCTGAGGCCTGAGTTTCCTCAAAGTTCCATTTCATTAGAGATGTCATATTGGCACATCTGGGAAAACCCGAATCTGAAAGCTTCCGGTTTCCATGTCCATCACATGGTCCAATCAAAGCACCATCCCAACTGGAGATGCCTCCCAGTTCCAGCCTTCTAGGTGCAGGGCAAGATGTCCTTGACTTTCTGTGAAGGGAATGTTATTATAATCATATATACTGTATATATATATCACCCAGCTCCATACAATCCCCTCTCCTAGTTTCCAACAGTAGTAAATGTGGCAGGCCTGAAGATCCAACAAAAAAGATGGCTTCCAGGCCTGATACAAGGATCTTCTACCCTGTTTTATAAAGCCAGCAATAGCAAGGCTTGCTCACATGACTAGATATATTATCACTTTGTGCCTTCTTTTCTCTTCTGGGAAATGCAAATTCAGAGGTTAAAATGTATATCTAATTATTCCCCATCTACACTTGTAGCTTGTAACCTGAAATAAATTTGTCAAGTACCGTATTTTGACACAACCAACTCAAATATCTCTTGTTTTTTCCAGATATAATTATTTACAAATTAGGAAGGGAATAAAAAACCTGATTTTGGTTCTTCAGATATTTGGGGGGGAAAGTAGCATAAAGCTGAAAAAGTTTTACTTTTTTATGAATTTACTCTGGCAAATTAATTTGCAGCTTACATGGTTTAAAAAGGATTATTCACCTTTTTTAAAAAAAGAAAAGAAAGCAATCTGTTCTAAGAAACCATAAAATTTGTTCCCTTTTCCTGCTAAAGGTAGAATAGGGTGTAAAATGGATTAAAGTGTTCAGTATAAATCCTGACATTTAAACGACTGTGAAAAAGATCTTGCAAAATCGATGCATTTATAACTTTATTCCCTCACTCCTTGGGTGCAGTTAGAGAAACCATTTTTTTCTATGCTTGTAAAATGCAGAACAATTTACTTCTTTTGGCAGGTAAGGTCAACCCAGACCTAATCTGTTTAAAAGCACATAAATCTAGATTTCTTTCTGCTTTAGTTATCCAAACAGATATCTATTTGCTCACAAATAAAGGTGAATGGACTATAACAATCTTTTCCATTTGCAGAATTGCTCACATATAGATTTCAAGTAAACAGTCTAGCAATAAAACACCACTATTCAAGCTATCCCTATAAGGCTGACCAAGTGGTTAAGCAATCATACAAGATCACAACATAATTTAGACTGAAACAGCAGATAATCCACATTCTGTTTGTTAAGAAATAACAAACAATAAAGAAGAACACTCTGATTAATCAATGGCCTGGGAAATAATTGTCCAATGGTCTGAAAAATAGACTATCCCAATGTTAGCAGAAAGCAGGCATCGAGGAAAGAATGCTTGCTCAAAAGAAGATTGGGTTAAGAACATGGTCTCAGAAATACTAAAGACAAAAGAAAATCTATGTTTTCTTATTTCTCTAATTTAACCCTATTTTCTTTAAAAAGTTGCACGCAGATCAACAGTGAAATCCAAAAATTTTTACTACCAGTTCTGTGGGTTAGGGTTGGCTTGGTGAGCATGGCAGGGGAAGGATACTGCAAAATTCCCACCCCACTCTGGGGCCAGCCAGAGTATTTGCTGGTTCTCTGAACTGCTCAAAATTTCTGCTACCGGTTCTCTGAACTGCTCAAAATTTCCGCTATTGGTTCTCCAGAACCTGTCAGAACCTGCTGGATTTCATCCTTGATGCAGATATATACAAATAACTCTAGTAAACCATGTGGCAGCTGCACAATTACATCTGTAGTTAGTGAAACTCATTGTGAAGAGCAAATGGTAAAATGTGATAATGACGCAATTAACATTTTTCTTGCATATTTTAACTTAAACGAACAGCCATTCTCTTTGTCTTGAGATTGGTAGAAAATACTATGTAGGAATAAGCTATAAGGGTGCACGGAAGGGATAAAATCTGGCACAGATTATTCCACATAAGACTACTGAAGAAGCCTAGCACAAAATCTCTTCTGCCTTGTCCAGTTTCTTTTCAAAGGACAGTAGTTTTTATTTTTGTATCAATTGCTATAAAAACAATGGGATAATTTGTTGTTGTTTTTTAAAAACATACTGTAACTGATAAACAATAAACCAACACTACATATGTTTAAAAAATTGTAACTTTATCCAGATAAGCAACTTTACATAAAAGTACCATCATAAAAGTACCATCATGCCCCACCTCATCTCTCTGGGTGCACATTATCATTTTGCATTCTATCACCAATTGAAAATATTTAATTTTTAAATTAAATTTTAAATTAACCATGTCTCCACCAGCATTGGTGATGAAGACCAAAGCAAACATTGAGGAGCAGGCAAGTAGACTGTTCTTTAGAACATCACCAGATAAGGAGTGGATGGGAAGATCATGCACATGGGGTCTGGATAGCTGCTCCTTAAGAAGGTCATATGCGGCTTTGAGAGTTAGAAAATAAAATGATTGGCCTCCATGTTCACAGCAGTATTTATTTATTTATTTATTTATTTATTTATTTATTTATTTATTTATTTATTTATTTATTTATTTATTTATTTAGTTAGTTAGTTAGTTAGTTTGTCAAACATGTACAAGATAGCAGGTGTAAGTATAACCATAAATATAAACACAGTAAATGAGTATGAATACATGGAGACAGTAGGACAGGGACGGTAGGCACACTGGTGCGCTTATGCACGCCCTTTACAGACCTCTTAGGAATGAGGTGAGGTCTACAGTAGACAGTCTAAGGTTAAAGTTTTGGGGATTTGGGGAAGAAACCACAGAGTCAGGTAGTGCATTCCAGGCATTGACAACTCTGTTACTGAAGTCATATTTTCTGTAGTCTAGTTTGGATCAGTTTACCATGTGTTTGTATCTATTGTGTTCTCGTGTATTATTGTGGTTGAAGCTGAAATGGTCATTGATAGGTAGGGCGTTGTAGCAGATAATTTTACTATGCTTAGGTCAGACCATAGGCGGCATAGTTCTAGGTTGTCCAAGCCCAAAATTTCAAGCCTGCTGGCATATTCTGTTGTGAGTAGAGGAATGGAGGACTCTTCTCATGAAACACTTCTGGGCTTTCTCAATTGTATTAATATCCGATACACAGTGTGGATTCCAGGCAGATGAGCTATATTCGAGAATTGGTCTAGCAAGAGAATGTATGCCCTAGTTTGCAGTACAATATTAACGGAGAAGAAGCTTCGCAAGATTAGGTTGACAACTCTTAATGCCTTTTTGGCAATGCTGTTACAGTTAGCTCTGGCACTTAGATTGTTTGAGAGGAGTACTCCAAGGTTCTTGACAGAGAGAGGGTCGTCTATGAGGTCATATCCACCCATTTGGTGTTCTGATTTTTTTTACCAATGTGTAAGACAGAACATTTGTTGGTTGAAATTTGGAGTTGTGGAGCCTTCTAAAAGACTAGCTTCACTTTCTAATTACTTTTGGAAATTACCTATTTCCAAAAATTACTTATTTAATTATCTTACGACTTAGAAATCTTTGGAACAACAAGCTTGAAAAGCCATCTGGTGAATATACTTTTCTTCTTCTTGAACAAAACAAACCCTAGTAACTTTAAGAACTTGGAAATAAACAACAAAAAGCTAAATAAAATTTTGACCTAAGAAAGTTATAAACAAATTAAGGGTTTAGACAACTTTGGAACATTGACACTTTTACAATAAGATTTTGGAAATAATTAAAAAATATAAACAGTATTTCATGAGAACTAAAAAGTTTTGCATATTAAAATAGTAAAAATTAATGGAACTAAAACAATGAGAAAAGAATGGAAAAAATAAAAGCGCAAGGGAAAAGAAAAGGAAGAATATAATAAAATGAAAAAAATATATTAAATAAGGTGATTTCCAATTTTTTTACAAGTATTTATAAATTCAGTAATCTCTTTACTCTTATAAGTTAGAAACAAATAATTATTCAACTCATATGTATATGCAAATCCATAAAACATCAACTATTCAATTTCAAATCCATAAAGTATTGCCAGAACTTTGCAAAAAAAAAAAAAAAAGTCTTATTTTAATACATGCTGGTAGCATGTGTCCAAGTTTTAACGATGTGATTATGGGTATACTGCAACAATTGTAAGCACAAGGACTAAGTGTAAGGTACTTTTCTAAGTGCCATTGTAACTTCAAATGCTCAGTAAACAAATGGTTGTAAGTTGAATATTACTCGTAAGGGACCAAAGTATTTAGCGATAGATGTCACAACATATCTTTTATTGGCATGCATAACTATACCGTAGTGATCACTAGGCTCCCAGCCAAAAACAAAATGCCAAAGAGCCCCAACCTTAAAAAGATTGCAGGTTACATAGGAACATAAAATGTTACATAGGAATGACAAAAAGAATTGTGCAAATCATACTGTGACCTTTACTGAATTATCTGATTTCCTATGGGCTGACCTTACTCTGGCTGTCCAAATTAGGCAGCTATCTCTCTACTAACAGTATTACATGCCCTAAATATAATTGCACCATGTACCATTAATAATAACATTGTTTCCATATACCTCCCAAGAAAAAGACAACAATCTGGTTTCTACCATATTTTACTTTTCCCCGCAGAGGGATTGAGTGATTTCAGTTTGCTACTTTTGTTTCTGTTCCATCCCCGCTGCTCCAATTTGGCTTATGTCAGGGGTGTCAAACTCGCATTGTCAATGCGGCATCACGTGACATATTGGGACTTCCCCCTCCCTTTGCTAAACTGGGTGTGGGCATGGCCAGCGCATGATGTATCTGGCCTATGGGCCGCAAGTTTGACAGCCCCGGCTTATGTCACATGGTCTCTCTCTCTCTCTCTCTCTCTCTCTCTCTCTCTCTCTCTCTCTCTCTCTCTCTCTCTCTCTCTCTGTGTGTGTGTGTGTGTATACGTACACTCACTTGCACTTTTGAGTCAATGTTGATACCTAGTACTTCCTGGACCCACCTCTACAGTTCTCTTGGCAAGGTTTTTTCAGAAGTGGCTTGCCATTGCCTGCTTCCTAGGGCTAAGAGAGAGGGATTGGCCTAATATCACACAGCTAGCTTTGGGCCAAAAGAGTTTCTGGTACACTGCCTTAACCAATATACTGAACTGCTTTCCTTGTTATGCCTTTATAAGTCATCCTATATGATGTTAATCTTCCACATTTTTAACCATAATGTTTCTTGATGAAGGTATCTTGTCTTTTTATGTACACTGAGAGCATATGCACCAAGACAAATTCCTTGTGTGTCCAATCACACTTGGCCAATAAAAAATTCTATTCTATTCTATTCTATTCTATTCTATTCTATTCTATTCTATTCTATTCTATTCTATTCTATTCTATTCTATCCTATTCTATTCTAAAGATCTGAGAGAATGAGTGAAACAGAAGAGATGATGTCTAACGATGAATTATATTTTAAATCAGAAGAAAATAAAGGAACGCTGCTTATCTATGCTTCGTTTATTATATTTGGAGAGAGCAATGCACTTAAGTAGCTGACAAATTCAATTTTCTCCAAGCTTTATTAGACAAATTGCTTCGTGCAAAGGAAAATGTCAAGTGTCATTGTTTCTGAATGATGAACATGACTTTTGAGCAAACCTTTAAGATGCTAGTGGGCAAACCGTGTAGCTGTTATTGTTCGGCCCTGCATCAGCAGTCCAGCAATTGGGAATTAGTGAGAGAAGAAGCCTTACACATCATCTTGCCAAATGACAATAGCTTGATCTTTGGCTCATATAGACAAAGGCAAACACAATCAGATATTTCTCCAACATTCAACTCCTTTCAGGTACAGTTTTGTACAAAAGGATGCAATACGTGCTGACTTCAGGATGTATATTTTAAATTTCCTATCAGAACTCAAGATTTTAAGTTATCATAAGAGATCATTCTTAAAACAGGAATAGGTACCAAGTGTACTGAATTACTGCGGTCACTCAAATGGAAAAGTACTAGAAGGCATGAAGATGATGAAGATGATACTAGACAAGATTTTTCAGACATTTTAAATTTGGATTGGGTCTGTAATAATTTTACAATGGCAACTCAGAATAACAGAGTTGGAAGGGACCTTGGAGGTTTTCTAGTCCAACCCCATGCTCAAGCAGGAGATCATATATTATTCCAGACAAGTGGCTGTCCAATCTCTTCATAAAAGCCTCTAGTGATGGAGCACCCACAACTTCTACTAGTTAATTGTTCTCACTGTCAGGATATTTCTCATTAGTTCTAGGTTGTTTCTCTCCTTGATTAGTTTCCATCCATTGGTTCTTGTCCTGCTTTCAGGTGCACTGGAAAATAAGTTGACCCCCTCAAATATTGGAATGCTGCTATAATGTTATCCCTAGTCATTTCAGTTCCCTGATACTCTAGGGAGCTTGTGTGTGGAATTGGACCACAAAGACAAGCTAAGGCTTGTCTGCCTATCTGACTGCCTATACTGACTGCCTATCTAGCAGCAATCCTTTGAAGGAACACTGTCACCATGTTGTCAGGGTTCCAAGTAATAGATCCATACTAAGCAAAACTCTGAGGTGGATAAATCCCTCAAAGAATAGATTTATTGGATATATCATATTGGCACAAATATGGTGAACACCGACTCTGAAGGGTCCCATGGTTTTCACCTAGTTAAAAGGAAAAGTTTTTCCCTCAACCCCAAACAATCAGTCACATGGTCCAATCACGGCACCATCTGGTGATATCACTCCTCTTTCCTCGGGCCAGATGTGAGAACGTCCTTGGTTCTCAAGAGAAAGTATTTTATTTTGACTACACAACCCCGGCTATCTCTAATCCCCTCTCCTTATCCCTCAGCACCAATTGAACTGAAGTGCCGAGATGGCTTTGGCTAGGCCAGCTTCAGAGTTGGCACATGCCCCGGGAAAAGATTGGGTAGAGCTCATAGATTCCTGGTCTCCATTGTGGCCATGGGCTTTGTTGTGACCCAGACCCAAGTAGGTAGTAGGAAACTCAGTCAGTGTAAAAACAGACAAACTTTGTTAGAACAGCTTAAAATTAATTCATTCTCAGCATACTCCAACTAAATTAAAGCAAATTCCTCCCAACACAATTCCTCAGTCCTATCACCAACCTTGGTCCAATTAGGCAAACTGCCAAAGGCCTTTCTTGGCAAAAGTTCAGAAGACACCGATACAAAACAAATGCAACAAGACAAAGCTATCAATGTTGTTTTCCAGCAAAGAGCCCAAATGCCATTGCTGGTCTTTTAAGCCTTATGGGAAGGGCCAATCATCTCTTGGCCCTACTCCCAAGTCGTCTTATTTGCTTGAGCTGCTCTTGCCTTCTGGCAGCTCTTCTCATGCATGCATTAGGAACAGGCTCCTCCTGTTCCTCTGCCTCACAACTGTCAGCCTCTGGAGGCTCTGGAGTCTACACCTCACTCCCCAATGGCCCTCTGATGCAGAGTCCTCATCCAGGCCTTCCCCAGCCTCCAGGACTGGCCCATGTTCTTCCTCAGCCTCATCACTGTTTGACTCCATTGCCAGATCTGCAGGCTGCTGGTGGACCACAACAGGTTTGTCACAAGCAATTGCAGACCTAGATAGATTTGTAAACTTGTATTTTTTGTGTCTTCAGATTCAGATGCATCAGCCCTATTCAAAGTAATCTAGTTATGTAAGAAGAGATGCCTGCAGGCTTTCCAGGTGATTTAGTAGGTTTTTTGCAGATAAAGTCCCTTGTATTTGTTCTTCCCTTCTTATCTCCTTCAGGATAAGGACCCATAGCACCCTTCTCTCTCTGCTTATCCATATCAGATGTACAAATTCTGTCTGACATAGAAGTCTTGGAGATATCCCAAACCCAAGCCATATATTATTCTGTAAATAAGCGCTGGCATCTAGAACTGAACATAGAAGCAAACTGCTAATTGGTTTATTTGCAGAAATGTCTACAAACGTCCACGTGCATTTTCACACTGACTTGTATTTTCTCATTGGCCGTGAAGTTTCACATGCCTGAGTGCACAAAAATACATCATCCCCCACCCTTTTTTTTTTTTTTTGCAGGAATAAATTAATATATCAGTAGGAACTTAGGTTAAAACATTTTCCTCTTACATCTAGTTTTCTGGTCCTCTGCAAGACCTGCAGTTTCAGGGGCAGCCTTCCATCTAAAGGAATTGAGTCCTGATATCTTCAAACAACCAGGCGGCCAATTCCCTACTCCTCAAATTTATGTTTAGCAAAGGCATTCGTTTTAATTACATTTGCACTTCTCTTTCTGAAGGAACCAGCAAACGGTATTTAAAATATTATCCCAGCCTAAACCCATTCCTTTTCTTTTGTTTCCACTACGATTTTATTTCAAATTTGCAGATCTCGTTTTGTGAAGAATGAGTCAAGCTAATATGCATGTACGACTTCTTCTCCTCCAGATAAAACAAAGTATTAGAGTTGAATGCATACCATTTCCCTTTAACAGAATAAGAAAATGAATCCTCCCAAATCTATTTGCAAATGGCTCTGGTGGGAGAAGGGGAAAAAAAAACTCTACTCGTTTCCTGAAAAGAATGTTAAAGCTGAGCTTGCAATAATACCTTCATTTTTATGCTTATTCAAAGAAGGCACTCAGCATTTGAAGTGAAGTGCTGTAAGAAAGACTTTGCCTCATAAACCGTCACAATAAGGTGGATTGGTCTTCAATTGTCTGCTTTTGCTTCCAGGCAAATAGTGTGGCTCTTGTGTGCAAGAACACTAAATGGGTAGGAAAATGTGCAAAAAAAAAAAAGTATGTGTCTTTTTTTTGGGGGGGGGGAGTGGTAAGTAAATATACTATGCCATTAGCTTTCCTCTATAAGTAGCCTTGATGGGGTAATTTGTTCAAATCATCTTCAAATTGATTTTTTTTCCACAACCTTTTCACTAGGAAAGTCTACCTTTTGTTGCTATGAACAATCACAGGACTTACATTTAAATTTTATCTGAATTGATGTAGATTTATCTGTCTGTCTGTGTCTCTCTTATCTATCTATCTATCTATCTATCTATCTATCTATCTATCTATCTATCTATCTATCTATCTATCTATCATTTATCTATCCAGTCTCTATCTATCTATCTATCTATCTATCTATCTATCTATCTATCTATCTATCTATCTATCTATCATCTATCTATCTATCATCTATCTATCTATCTATTGTGTTTCCCTGAAAATAAGACTGGGTCTTATATTAATTTTTGCTCCAAAAGACGCATTAGGGCTTATTTTCTGGTTAGGTCTTATTTTAGGGGAAATACTGTACTAAATGCACATGCATCTGGCTTACAATCTTAACTGGGGCTTATTTTGAGGTTAGGGCTTATATTATGAGCATCCTGAAAAATCATGCTAGGACTTGTTTTCCAATTGGGTCTTATTTTCAGGGAAACAGGGTATCTATCTATCTATCTATCTATCTATCTATCTATCTATCTATCTATCTATCTATCTATCTATCATCTATCTCAGTGGTGGATTTCAATTTTTTTACTACTGGTTATGTGGGTGTGGCATGGCTTGGTGGGCATGGCAGGGGAAGGATACTGTAAAATCTCCCTTCCCACCCCACTCCAGGGAAAGGTTTCTCCAAAATCCCCATTTCCTCCCAATCAGCTGGGACTCGGGAGGCAGAGAATAGTTGGGGCGGGGCCAGTCAGAGCTAGTATTTATTGGTTCTCTGAACAACTCAAAATTTCTGCTACCGGTTTTCCAGAATTGCTGAACCTGCTGAAACCCACCTCTGATCGATCGATCAATCTATCGATCTATCTAGTATGCCTTTGAAGTGGCTTGCCTTTGCCTGCTTCCTAGAGCTGAGAATAAGTAACTGGCTCAGTTGGTTTTGCACCTAAGGTTGGACTAGAACTTGTGGTTTCCCAGTTTCTAGACTGATGCTTTAACTACTGCACCAAACGGGCTGTCTTTTTCACATTCCATTTCTACCTTAACTTCATTGCTACTTTCTATACTTTCTATGCTAGGAATGCAAAAGGAATCTGCTAGCATTTTGTGTGCAGTCAAAATAGTCTGATCCGCTAATACAATCTCCCTTGTAATATACTTGGGTTGTTGTTATTATTGACTGGTTCAGCCTGTTTGAATTCTTACTTGATTACCTCGGATTCTGTAGGATATTATATCACACTTTTTTGCAGATTCGCTAGAATTACTTCTAGAAGTTTCAATAAAGTAAGCAGCAGGTAAATCTATCCTTGACCATAGGACCTTTTGTTTGATTGGTAGAAAAGGCACAACAGTGAAATGAAAAATAAGAAGGTACTCAAGACTGAACTTGTTTCCAAATGGGGAGGAAACAAACAAAATAAGGATAACACTAAATTAAACAAGAGAAAAAAGCACAGCAAGATGGCTCGCTTTACTGAGAAAAGTAATGTATCCAATAGTTCTTTGATTTAACATTTAAGAGAGCTATGGAATCTTTGGTGCTCTCTGAGCTTGGTTGTTTGCTTGCGGACGTTACCTAACTAGGTACCATCTTCAATGCTAGTTGTTTTAAGATTTAAGAGAGCATATAAAATTGCCATCCCCATGGAAACTGCTGCTAGAGATACTATAAAAGCTGTAGTTGGGATACAAACACAAATGTGAATAAGCTTGTAATAAAGACTGTAATATGTCAAAATGAACTACTGTATGCTATCATTGTGGCAGAAATTCACAACCACCAACAAAATGCAGATTTAAAGGAGAAACTTGTAGGGAAAGGAAAAGCAATAATAGTGTGGCATATACACAGAGTTTGCTGCTCATAAAAAAAGCAAATCATTTGATAAATAACTTAAGCCAATGTTTAAAACGAGTGCAGTTATACTACTGCATTATATGTGAAGACTTTGGATGAATAATGAAAGTAGAAAGATAATCTGCAAATCCATAGCATAAAAGATGAAATATGTTCAGCGATAATGATAAACTGTAGAACTGAATGGTGAAATTATGTCAATGTAATTGGCTGCTGGACCTTCTGAATCAGTGATATCATAGCATAAATTGGGCATTTCCGAGATGTTAAATTAAAGCCGTTAGAAATTAGAAATACAATTTAAATGTTATATGGGAGAAGAAAATAATTCCAATCTAAGTGAAAATCCTTAACTGATAAATACAGTAATGAGCAAGTTGGATTAATATGTTGTAAAAGTTGATAGAACAGCAATCTGGAATTGTGATTGGTTGAAGAAAGAGTCACAAGCTAAGAGTTATAAACCTGTGTTTCTCAATCTTGAGAACTTTAAGATGTGTGGACTTAGCTGCCAAAATTTCCCAGCCAGACATGTTGGTTGGAGAATTCTGGGACTTGCAATCGACACATCTTAAAATTGTTAAGGTTGAGAAATGCTGCTCTAAACATTTGGAAAAGAACCATGGACCCTGGTCTTCAAGGTTATCCAGGTATCAGGGCTACTTAGAGGACAAAATTCACAAGGAACATCTACAAAACCTGAAGAACTCTTACATATTATATTCATACCATTGACACACAAGACATACAGCAAGTGCAGAAAGAGAATTCAAACACATCCCGAGGCCATAAAATGTGCCATAGAATCTTTGATCCTGTTTTAGGATTAATTGCTAAATTTAACCACATTGCTATATCTTTTGAACTCTCAGCTTACAGGTGGGAAGAATGTGACAATGGACAAAACAGTGTCGCAGAAATTGTGACAACAGACTAACATTGGTAGATAATGTGTGCATTTAGCAGTGAAATTGCTTTATGATGACTTACAATATGGCATCAATATGGTAATTACATCATATATAATGAAAAACAGGAGTGAACCCTGATTTGCATTTGCATCAAGCTCACAGCTGCAGAGAATAATTATGTGCAAATAGAAAGGAAGCATTAAGCTTGGATTGAAAAGTTAACTGTTTCAACCAGTATTTGCACAGAAGGGAGTCTATCCTCATCACTGATCATCAGTCACTACTATCAATCTTTAATCCTCAAAAAGAGATTTTGATGGAAGTCCCTGGACTTTGCTTCTGGGAATTTAGTTGTGCAAGGACATACGATCATGGAGATGAAGGCAATTTACCATGTTTATTTCTATAGGATTAACAATGAAAAAGCCATATGTGATTGGGATCCCTTTAATATTTTTTTTTCTTATAGAAATGGAGATTCTACATAAACTAGATCCTGAAGTCTCAAAAATCAGGGTAAATATTGGAGTAGGAAACCTCAATCATCTTCGATATGTTAATGATACAACTCTCCTCTCAGAAACCAAAGTAGGCTTGGAACATCTGATCAAGAACATCAAAGAAGAAAGTAAGAATTTTGGTCTCTTTCTGAACATCAAAAAGACAAAACTCATGACCACTGCAAAGAACGGAAGCATCAAAACAGAAACTGACAGTGAAGAGAATGTGTGCAAAATTTCACTTTCCTAGGGTTGCAGATAACTCAAAGTGTTGAATGCAGCACAGAAATAAAATGTTGGATTGCACGGGGTCACACAGCAATGATGAACATGAACCAAATATGAAAAAGCAAAGACATCGGCCTGGCAATCAAATATAGGTCAGTCTACTTTATGAGCCACATGGTTAGAGTGCAGTACTGCAGGCTACTTCTGTTGACTGCCAGCTGCCTGCAATTTAGCAGTTCAAATCTCACCAGACTCAAGGTTGACTCAGCCTTCCATCCTTCCGAAGTGGGTAAAATGAGGACCCAAATTGTTGGGGACAATATTTGAGTCTGTAAACCACTTAGGGCTGTATAAGCACTGTGAAGTGGTATATAAGTCTAAGTGCTATTGCTATTTATTGTGTTCCTCATAACTACCTATGGTTGTGAAAGTTGGACCTTAAATAAGCAAGGCAGGAAGACCTTGGAGTTTTCATATCAAATGATCTAAGTGGCAAAGCCCACTGCAACTACATCGCAAAAAAGACTTTAAGAGTTGTAAATCTAATCTTGCGTAGCTACTTCTCCAAAAACACTACACTACTAACCAGAGCATATAAAACATTTGCTAGACCAATTCTTGAATACAGCTCGACTGTCTGGAACCCATACCACATTTCTGACATCAATACAATTGAACGTGTGCATGAAATATTTTACAAGAAGAGTTCTCCACTCCTCTGAATACAATAACATACCTTATGCTACCAGACTTGAAATCCTGGGTTTAGAAAATTTAGAACTATGCCGCCTTCGACATGACCTGAGTTTAACTCATAAAATCATCTATTACAATGTCCTTCCTGTCGAAGACTACTTCAGCTTCAATTGCAACAATACATGAGCACACAATAGATTTAAGCTTAATGTTAACCGCTCCAATCTTGATTGCAGAAAATATGACTTCAGTAACAGAGTTATTAATGCTTGGAATAAACTACCTGACTCTGTGGTCTCTTCCCAAAATCCCCAAAGCTTCAACCAAAAACTGTCTGCTATTGACCTCACCCCATTCCTAAGAGGTCTGTAAGGGGTGCATAAGAGCACAAGAGTGCCTACCATTCCTGTCCTATTGTTTTCTTTCGTTATATCCAATTAATATAGTTATTACATACTCATACTTATATATATGCTTATATATTGTATAGTTATTTCATGTTTATGCTTATAAATACTGTGTGACAAAATAAATAAATAAAATAAATAAAATTGACATATTTGAGCTGTGTTGCTGGAGAAGGCTCCTGCATATTCCTTGGACAGCAAACAAAAGCAAGTGCTGGAGTGTATGGCACTAGATATGCCACTAAAAGGAAATATCACAAAACTGTGTCTCATTATTTTGGCCATGTCATGTGGGGTAACTCACTAGAGAAGGCAATTATTTTGGAAAGATTTAGTAGCAAAAGGCCTCCAAAGAACACAATGGCTGGACACCATTAAAGCTGACAGAGTGTAGAAAAATTCAAAGAAGCAGTGGAAGATCAGAAGATGTGAGAGAGCTGGCCCATAGAATTGCCAAGAATTGGACATGACTGAATGGATATCATCATCGTCATCATCATCGTCATCATCATCATCATCATCATCTCAGAGCAGAGATAATTCAAAGAATAGTTATAAGAGATCCAATAATGTTTCAAGACTATAATATCGTTCATAAACTATAGTTTATGAACTGAGTTTTATCAGTGTTATGATGAACCCACACTTGAAAGTATTACATAGGGTTGAGACTCACCATTCTGTCAAAGCTGAGAACTTATTGGAGGAGTTTCATATCTTGGTGTAGTAAATTAAAAGTTCATTGTTGTGTAGTTCAGTTTTGCAAACACCTTGCAAAGATCAGATGAGGTTGCCAACATGTTCAAAAGAATAGAATAGAATAGAATAGAATAGAATAGAATAGAATAGAATAGAATAGAATAGAATAGAATAGAATAGAATTTTATTGGCCAAGTGTGATTGGACACACAAGGAATTTGTCTTGGTGCATATGCTCTCAGTGTACATAAAAGAAAAGATACGTTCATCAAGGTACGACATTTACAATACAATTGATGGTCAATATATCAATATAAATCATAAGGATTGCCAGCAACAAGTTATAGTCATACAGTCATAAGTGGAAAGAGATTGGTGATGGGAACTATGAAACGATTAATAGTAGTGCAGATTCAGTAAATAGTCTGACAGTGTTGAGGGAATTATTTGTTTAGCAGAGTGATGGTCTTCGGGAAAAAACTGTTCTTGTGTCTAGTTGTTCTGGTGTGCAGTGTTCTATAGCGTCGTTTTGAGGGTAGGAGTTGAAACAGTTTATGTCCAGGATGCGAGGGATCTGCAAATATTTTCACGGCCCTCTTCTTGATTCGTGCAGTATACAGGTCCTCAATGGAAGGCAGGTTGGTAGCAATTATTTTTTCTGCAGTTCTAATTATCCTTTGAAGTCTGTGTTTTTCTTGTTGGGTTGCAGAACCGAACCAGACAGTTATAGAGGTGCAAATGACAGACTCAATAATTCCTCTGTAGAATTGGATCAGCAGCTCCTTGGGCAGTTTGAGCTTACTGAGTTGGCGCAGAAAGAACATTCTTTGTTGTCCTTTTTTAATGATGTTTTTGATGTAGCTGTCCATTTGAGATCTTGCGATATGATAGAACCCAGAAATTTGAAGGTTTCTACTGTTGATACTGTGTTGTCAAGTATTGTGAGAGGTGGAAGTATGGAAGGGTTTCTCCTAAAGTCTACCACCATTTCTACGGTTTTGAGTGTGTTCAGTTCCAGATTGTTTTGGTTGCACCACAAGGCTAGTCGTTCGACCTCTTGTCTATATGCGGATTTGTCATTGTCTCGAATGAGACCAATCATTGTTGTGTCATCTGCGAACTTCAGTAGCTTAACAGATGGATCATTGGACTCACTAGAGAAGGCAATTATTTTGGAAAGATTTAGTAGCAAAAGGCCTCCAAAGAACACAATGGCTGGACACCATTAAAGCTGACAGAGTGTAGAAAAATTCAAAGAAGCAGTGGAAGATCAGAAGATGTGAGAGAGCTGGCTCATAGAATTGCCAAGAAGATGCAGTCATTGGTATACAGAGAGAAGAGAAGTGGGGAGAGCTCACAGCCTTGGGGGCCCCCTGTGCTAATTGTACAGGTATTCGATGTGATCTTGCTTAGCTTCACCTGCTGCTTCCTGTTTGTTAGGAAGCTTGTGATCCACTTACAAGTCTGTTCCGGTACCTGTAGCTGGTTTAGCTTAGTTAGAAGAATGTCTGGAATGATGGTATTGAATGCTGAACTAAAGTCTACAAAAAGGACCCTTGCATAGGTCTTTGGAGACTCAAGATGTTGTAGGATGTAGTGCAGAGCCATATTAACAGCATCATCTGTTGATCTATTTGCTCGGTATGCAAATTGCAAGGGGTCTAACAGCGGATCCGTGATGGTTTTCAGGTAGGATGCCCCAAACATCATTAATTTCAAATTTAATTTCAAATATGTTTAAAATATGTTGCAGACTTGGGAGTTAGATTTTGAAATGTCAAGAAAACAAACAGCTGAAAATGTTACGCCTGTCTTTTATACTATCAGTTGGAAAAAAACACCTTCAGAACACTCATCAAGATGCAAATAACATTAATACTAAGTATTGTCTATGATAGAATCTTAGCTCCATTACGTTAAAAACATATATTTGTGGAAGAGGCATTTAAAATATTTTTAAAGTTGCATTGAAAAAGGCATAAAATGGAAAGTAACCTATGAAGGGTATAGTGTGTATATAACAAATATTAACATACATTGTGCAGAAAATGTGTTGATAAGGCAAAATAACATACTATACTGTACAAGTTGAATACAAAATATGCCCGTTGCAGGAAACTGAATATTTAAAGAAAATCCACATTTCTTTATGTCAGAAGCAAGTCTTTGTTTTAAAAAATAATAAATTGTAGAAAAGTTTGCAACCCATGAATGACATAACGTTGCCTAGGCTCACTCTTCTTTTTAATGTAGGAGATTAGCCATGATTACTTATCTAAAACTGAAGAAAACAGAAATTTACTTCTATATATCTTCATTACGTTTCATACGGGGGAAGACAATTCCTCAGTGAAATGTATAAAAGGCTTTTATTTATATAATAATGGCATAAATTTATTTATTTTATTATGTTTATTCATAATTATATTACATGTACTCTTAAATACACAGCAATATAGATATACAGAGTATATATGTATATATACATATACGTATATTTAGGTCTTGGCATATTCGGATCTTTTCCCATGTAAGGTTGAGAGTATTTTGGCGACATTTCGATGAGGTCTCACTCATCATCTTCAGGCTAGTGCTTTTGGCTTTGTGCTTCTGTGAGCAATGCGTGGTTGGAGCTGCTGTCTCTCTATAAATACTGGTGGGGAGGTGGGGAGTGTTGTTGTGAGTGGGTTGGTTGGCTGTGTGGTTGCATCTTGATTGGTAGATGGAGTGGGTGTTTGCAGATTGGTTGGCTGTTTCGTAGCATCCTGTGTGGGTGTGGTCCTAGTCTTTTGTTCCTGAGCTTTAGTGTTGTGGCCTCTGGAGTTCTGTGATGTGATGTCTTGAGCAAATGGCTGTGATGCAGCATCCCGGGTTTTGGGTTGGCTCCGAATATGCCAAGACCTACATACACATACACACACACACATACACACATACACACATACTGTACATATATATATAAATATATAGAGGGGTGAGTTCTACTTACCTTTACTACTGGTTTGTAAAGGGACTGCGTGCGCAGGCTTCACTCATGCACAGAATGAAGCTTCTGTGCATGCGCAGATCATCCATGATGATGTTGTGGTGGGTGGGCAGAGCCTCCCACTAGTTTTACTACCAGTTCTATAGAACAGGACTGAACCAGAAACAACCCACACAGATATACACACACAGAGACCAGTAGTAGGTTTCTACTGGTTCGTCCCAGTTCGGGCGAACTGGTAGTGGCGTGAGCAGGAGGCTCCTCCCACCCAGCCACATGTCATCATAGACTCTCTGTGCATGCAGAGAGTTGGAAGGGACCTTAGAGGTCTTCTTGCCCAACCCCCTACTTAGGCAGGAAACCGTACACCACTTCAGACAAATGGTTATCCAACATCTTCTTAAAAACCTCCAGTGTTGGAACATTCATGACTTCTGGAAGCAAGTCGTTCCACTGATTAATTGTTCTAACTGTCAGGAAATTTTTCCTTAGTTTTAGGTTGGTTCTCTCCTTGGTTAGTTTGCACCTGTTGCTTCTTGTCCTACCCTCAGGTGCTTTGAAGAATAGCTTAACTCCCTTTTCTTTGTCGCAAACCCTGAGATATTGGAACACTGCTATCATGTCACCCCTAATCCTTCTTTTCATAAGACTAGACATATCCAGTTCCAGCAACTGTTCTGGAATGGTTATATATACACAGGAAGGACTAGGACTAGGAAGAAAAGAAGCAATTTTTCAGGTTGCTATGTTGCCACAACAAGCTACATTGGCTAATATCAGTTGGGCAGGAGGTTATATGGTGGAATTACCCCTTTTTCAAATTATTTTGAGTAGAGTTATATGAAGTATGAAAGGGCAATTTGATTCTTTGACTGAATCACCACTTTGAAGCCAACTCACAGATCTAATCAGAGACAGGCTTTGAAGCAACAAATCAAATTATGTGGCTCTAAAAGTCTTTGAAGACTTCCGAGCAGCATTTGGAGATTTGATGGCTTTTCTTTTGCTTTAGGCATTCTGACACGCAAAATACAATATTACATTCATTTTTTTTTCTTTTAATGAACCTGAAATCTCTTTATTTGAGGTGGAGTCGGGGTGACTGAATGAAACCGGACGTTTACTAGCCGGAAGCCCTTTCTGACGCCTACATGGTGTTCACAGCAGATATTTTCTCTTTACCAACTTTATCATATCTTGCACTAATAGGGTTTTATACTGCTCTGTTGGTCTGAAATCACAAGTTTAAAACAGATCTTGTACCTCTGAATATAGTTGCAGCCCAGTAATATGCACATTTATGTTAAAACTGTCTTTTAAATTCCACACAACTGGAGCAAGTTGAAATATTTCCTCATTACAGTGAGTGATCTGGGCCAAACTTACACCAACTGGTCCAAATATTTAGTTACTTTAACCTCTGTGGGAACAGCATAGCTAGGAATTGCACAAGCTTCTTTCTCTATATCTTCTTATCTCTGTGGCTTTCTTGATCACTTTGAAAGTCTAGTTCTCTTGTTTCTGTTAATTTCTGTTCCTGAGAGAAGCCATGCTTTCAAGCTGCTATTTCAAGGAGCTCCTATTCATTTCTTGTATCATATGCCACCCAGAGTCTGCTGGAATAGAGGAAAAAGTGAATAAAGATAAAATCTAGCAATGGCTTACAACTGGAACATTTAAAGGAAAAAACCCTGAAGGTTTGATTTTGACTGCTCAAGTACAAGCTATTTGAACTAATGCAATCAAGGCCAGAATTGAAAAATCATTAAATGATTCAAAGTGCAGAGTGTGCAAAGAAGCAAGGAACAATACAACATAGACTCAGCGTCAAGCTTCAAAAGGCACTTTTGCTGTTGCAAGTATTATCACTTCTCAGTTTGCCAATGAATTATGGGGGGGTGGGGGGGTAGATAGAACTTAGGTTCCAGACATAAAGATGCCAGCCATGAGAACCAAGGATACTTCAGCAGGTGCTTATCAGAATCAAAAGACTTTCTCACAACAATGCCAGGAAACTCCATTGGACAATGTGACCTGGTCTAATAGGAGGAAGGAGAACCTAAACTTTAACGATGTGGGTTTGTGCGGGAAATAGTTAGATCCAGTTTTGCCCTCATCTTTGCTGATATTTATTTATTTATTTATTTATTTATTTTGTCATACAGTATATATAAGCATAACCACGAAATAACTATAAAATATATAAGCATATATATAACTATAAGTATGTAATAACTATATTAATTGGATATAACGAAAGGAAACAATAGGACAGGAACGGTAGGCACGCTTGTGCTCTTATGCACACCCCTTACAGACCTCTTAGGAATGGGATGAGGTCAATAGTAGACAGTTTTTGGTTGAAGCTTTGGGGATTTTGGGAAGAGACCACAGAGTCAGGTAGTGTATTCCAAGCATTAACAACTCTGTTACTGAAATCATATTTTCTGCAATCAAGACTGGAGCGGTTAACATTAAGCTTAAATCTATTGTGTGCTCGTGTATTGTTGCAATTGAAGCTGAAGTAGTCTTCGACAGGAAGAACATTGTAATAGATGATTTTATGAGTTAAACTCAGGTCATGTCGAAGGCGGCATAGTTCTAAATTTTCTAAACCCAGTATTTCAGGTATGGTGGCATAAGGTATTTTGTTGTATTCAGAGGAGTGGAGAACTCTTCTTGTAAAATATTTCTGGACACGTTCAATTGTATTGATGTCAGAAATGTGGTATGGGTTCCAGACAGTCGAGCTGTTTTTAAGAATTGGTCTAGCAAATGTTTTATATGCTCTGGTTAGTAGTGTAGTGTTTTTGGAGAAGAAGCTACGCAAGATTAGATTTACAACTCTTAAAGCCTTTTTTTGTGATGTAGTTGCAGTGGGCTTTGGCACTTAGATCATTTGATATGAAAACTCCAAGGTCTTTAACAGGGTGGGGGTCATCTGTAAGGTAATGTCCATCAAGCTTGTACTTAGTGTTTGGGGTTTTTTCTCCCAATGTGTAAGACTGAGCATTTTCTGGTTGAGATTTGGTGTTGCCAAGTTTTAGACCATTCAGATACAAAGTCAAGGTCTTTTTGAAGGGTAGTTGTATAGTTGGTGGTGTGCTCAATAAAGTTTTGCATAAAGAGAGTGAATCATCTCAGCCGTGCTTGCTTTGGTGGGTTTGTCAGTCAGAACGTTGACATTCAGCTTGTTCAAGAAGCCATTCCAAACATATTATAAACTATGACATAATACCCATCATGAAAATGATTCACTGACACATCTGTAAAAAATATTTTGTCTCGGTAATGAAAAATTGGCAGGAACATATAGATGAAAAAGTAGTTGAAAATGAGCAGGTTAAAATAAAGTCTTGGCACATAAAACATCAGATTTAGAAATTGACATGAGATTTGTGGTTGGGAAAAAAGAAAGAAA
Source organism: Ahaetulla prasina (assembly GCF_028640845.1). Classification (NCBI taxonomy): domain Eukaryota; kingdom Metazoa; phylum Chordata; class Lepidosauria; order Squamata; family Colubridae; genus Ahaetulla; species Ahaetulla prasina. Next base: position 208,952,277 of record NC_080541.1, on the reverse strand, counting down.
GTGTGGGTAATTGACGTGATAATACCAGGGAATAGTATTGGATCTTGGAAAAGATCAGAAAATATCAAGGTCTCAAAACTGAAAGATTATGTCATAAACCAGCTGTGGTGGTCCCAGTGGTTATCAGCATAGTCCCATATAAAAAAATCTTGGATGACACTTAGAAAAATTGTGCATTGCCAAAAATTCCCATCTATCAATTACAAAAGGCAACACTGCTTGGCTCTATACCTATGCTACATTACAACATCCTAGTTTCTTTGGAAGAACTTGATGTAGATGAAGACCAACACCAGCTAAAGAACTGGCAACTGTGATTTCACATTGTTGTATATATAACAACAACAACCTTTCTGGCACCAGAAATCAGAGCCATATTCACACAGGAAAGTTATTTTCATTCTAGGTCCTATCCAGTTGAAGTCATGCTTTGCCATTGGCCTGCCTAGTCTGTCATTAATCAAAGCCATTAATTAAGGCAGGGCTCTCCAATCTTGGCAACTTTAAGACTTGTGGAGTCTGGGAGTTAAAGTCCACAAGTCTGAAAGTTGCCAAGACTGGAGACCCCTGAACTAACTAGTCCTTCAAAAAATGACCTCTGTAATACTTGAAAGTTACATCCAACTAGACATTTGTAACATCCACTCTACAATGTTGACAGTTGACTACTTACTAAAAAAAAAAGGTAATTTCATTTCTCTTTGTCATTTCCTCTTCTTTTTTCCCCTCATGGCCCATTTAGTACATTTTGAGTCCTTTCTTTTAAGTCACTTTTGTGGCTGTTTGTATTTGAAGTTGGGATTTGAATGGAATTGATTTGTTTGTTTGTTTTTCATGCAGCTGTCATACAGCAAAGGAAACATGGGACTGCTTTCTTTAAAAGAATCAGTAGATATACTTTATGTGCAACCAATATGAAGCACTGTCTGCTTGGTAATAACAGACATTGCACAAATATTTCTTTGCTTCCATTATTCGTTTGCTACTTACGAAACATAGTTGATGCAACCCATTCTCTCTGAGGCTCTCAGAATGCATTGTTTGTTTATCTGTAGTTTGAGCCAAACCATCATTCATAGACATGTTGGATACAACCCATTACTTAAGAACAACATTCATTGAACTGGGTGAGATACATTTCCAAATAAAAATCCATTCCATTGATTGGATGTCTCTCTGCCCTTTTATGGGTTGTAGAAGTAAGCATAATGTCAGATGAATGCAGAAAGATCAGTTTGAACATCTATGAATTGTTTATGGCATCACATCGTAGCCAGATTTTATTTTCTGCTTGTTTGTTTCTTCTTATTTTTAAGGCATTGAAACAGAAATGAGTTGTGAATTACATTAGGCCAGAAGTGCAGGGCTTGCTTGTATGGAGGCAAGAGCCGGCCTTTTGTTTGATGAAATGAAACAGCTGCTTTGAAGGATAAAATGGGACAGGCAGTGAACTGGCAGGTGACCTATTTGTTCCAATAGCAGTGTTCCAATATCTCAGGGGCTGCCTGAGGGAAGAGGGAGTCAAGCTATTCTCCAAAGCACCTGAGGGCAGGCAAGAAGCAATGGGTGGAAAATAATCAAGGAGAGAAGCAACTTAGAACTAAGGAGACATTTCCTGACAGTTGGAACAATTAATCAGTGGAACAACTTGCCTCCAAAAGTTGTGAATGCTCCAACACTAGAAGTTTTTAAGAAGATGTTGGATAACCATTTGTCTGAAATGGTGTAGGGCAGGGGTGTCCAAACTTGGTCCCTTTAAGACTTGTGGACTTCAATTCCCAGAGTTCCTCAGCCAGCTTTGCTGGCTGAGGGACTCTGGGAGTTGAAGTCCACAAGTCTTAAAGGGACCAAGTTTGGACACCCCTGGTGTAGGGTTTCCTGCCTAAGCAGAGGGTTGGACTAGAAGACCTCCAAGGTCCCTTCCAACTCTGTTATTCTATTCTATTCTATTCTATTCTATTCTATTCTATTCTATTCTATTCTATTCTATTCTTTTTTTATTTCTTTTTGTCACAACAGTATACACAAACAATTGTCATAGATAAAACAACATATCTTGAAGAATATATATATATATATATATATATATATAGGTCTTTGGTTGTTCGGGTTTTCTCCCGTGTAAAATTGGAAGTGTCTTGGCGACGTTTCGACGAAGTCTCATTCGTCATCTTCAGGCTTCAGCCTCTTCTGGGAGCAATGTGATCGCAGCTATTTCTTCCTTTTAACTGCTAGTGGGGTTTGAACTGATTGGGTGGGAGCTTGGCTGTGCTCTGATTGGCTGGGGTTTTTCTGTGCTCTGATTGGCTGGGGTGTGTCCTGTGTTGGTGGGGGCTTGGTTGTGCTCAGTCTAATCTGTGCTGCAGGGGATTTGAGCTGGTGAGCTGCACTGCTGCTGTTTGGCTTCGTGTTCGTGGTCGTGCTACATCTTCGTAGTGGGTGTCAGTCTGCTGCATGTATGGATTGGAGGGGTTTGAAGTGGCTAATGTTGCAGCTGCGGTCTGGCTTCTGGTCCTTGGTCGTGCTTCCTGATCAGTGTGGGTTTGGGTGTGCTTTCTGGGTGGATGTGTGGTGGTGACATCCTGTGTGGACCTCGTGAGTGTGGGTCTGGTGTCATTCCTCGTGTTAGGGACACGTTTGTCAATAAGGGCAGGTTTCCAAATGGCTGGTAGGCGGGAGGTATCATCTCGTTTGTTCATAAAAGGAAGAAATAGCTGCGATCACACATTGCTCCCAGAAGCACGAAGCTGAAGCCTGAAGATGACGAATGAGACTTCGTCGAAACGTCGCCAAGACACTTCCAATTTTACACGGGAGAAAACCCGAACAACCAAAGACCTATATACAAACACCCGTGAAAACCTCAGAAAACATATATATATATATATATATATATATATATATATATATATGTATATATCAACTATATCAATTTGATATAATGAAGGAAACAATAGGACAGGAACGGTAGGCACTTTTGTGCTCTTATGCACACCCCTTATAGCCCTCTTAGGAATGGGGTGAGGTCAATAGTAGACAGTTTTTGGTTGAATATTCTATTCTATTCTATTCTATTTCTTTATGCCCAATATCTATAGAGCAGTAGAGCAGTTGTCAGCTGGAGGACAAGTTATGACACTGTTATTTCTGGGAAAGGTTTGGGCAGGATATGTACATATGAAAGAGACAAAAGCAGATGAGCGGCACCTGGAGAAATGATAATTTCTCCTCCCATCTCAGAGATCTTCTTGAGAACTGTTCCTGCCTGGAAGTCTCTGCACATAAAACTGAAGGCATGAAAGCTTCCTCCTCATGGATTCTTTAATATTGCAGATGGCAAAATCGAGAGAGAGGTGAGTAAACTTGGGGAATGATTTTGCATAAAAGGTAGGTGTTTTTCACAAACCAGTGAAGGGGTTTAGTAGGATCTTGGATCTTGTTTTTTTAACACAGGGCATACTCAAAGTGCATTAATGTTTTCATTGGTATTTTACCACCACTGAAGATTTAGAGCAGGTGAAAGGGCAAAGAGAACTAAACTGATATCTGCTTATTCTTAGTAAGTCAAAGCAAACACCCAGGTGATGTTTGCTGATGTCAGAAACCATAAGCCGGCTCAATCCTGTTTAGTAGGCTATAGGCTACACTGAAATGAGGGAGGGAGGGAGGGAGGGAAGGAAGGAAGGAGGAAAGAAAGAAGGAAAGAAAGACAGGTTACATCATTATTATTGCTAAGAAAACATCCTGTGTTTCTGTACCCAACAGGGAACAAATGACTCTAAGGCTACCCTTATTATATATTATTCATGTTGTCTTGTATTCTTGTATGAACTGCACCAGTAGAGGCTAAACCAATTTCGTTGTATACATGATGTACAATGACAATAAAGGCTTTGAAAATTATATGTTTTAATATGTTTATAAATATTGTCTTTTGTTTATCATTTTCCTGTAGGCAAAGCCACAACTATGATTCATACGATTAAATGCTGAAAAGATGGTAATGTATGAATACACCAACTTGCTGGTATTGTCTGAGCTCAGACACTAAGCAGAGTCATATAAGTAATATTATAAGTTATTAAGATTAAGTTCAGATGCTTTTCTCCTGTTGCCATTGTCCCCATTAACATAATGAGTGTTTATCAGTGAAAAGCCTAATGGGGTATATTTTATAATTGTTTCTGTTTTCTTTCTTCTATGGGAGCAGAACTCTGAATTACTCTGAGGATACTTGCTAGTTGGTATATACATTGAATGAATGAATGAATGAATGAATGAATGAATGAATGAATGAATGAATGTAGAATAAGGTCTTGGTGCTTTCTGAGCTTGGTGGTTTTCTTGCAGATGTTTCATTACCAAACTAGGTAACCTAATCAGTGCTAGACCTGATGATGTTTTTTTTTATTTATTTGCATTTCTATCTCGCCCTTCTCCGAAGACTCAGGGCAGCTTACACTATGTCAAGCAATAGTCTTCATCCTTTTGTATATTATATACAAAGTCAACTTATTGCCCCCAACAATCTGGGTTGCCTAGCTTGGTAATGAAATGTCTGCAAGAAAGCCACCAAGCTCAGAGTACCAATTACATCACAGGATAAGGCCTATTAGAAGCAGTGGGAATGATTTCTAAATAAATAGGCATAAAGCTGTATTCAACTGTCTTGAAAATGTTAAAGCCAGAGTAGGAGTCATTCTTTCAAACAAAAATAACTATTTATTTGATAGATTTATCAATGCCACCCAGTTTATTCAGGAATCCAAAACAACTTACATGGAGATCCATTGTAACACTCCACTGTTATACCTGCAAATCTGCAAACAATTGGGCTGAGAAAGAGCAATCAAAATCTCCCCATGCATTTTCCAAGGGTGAAGCTCAACTAGAGCCTAATTTTCCCCACAAAGGTTTGCAGAGAAATGTGGGCCTTCTCAAGTGAAATAAAGCAAAGATTTCCCTTGTCTGATCATCCTAAACAGATGTCTAAGCAACTTTCAACATTGTGAAGGAAAAATTACGGTTAAGGGAAGATTTCCGATTGATTCACTATTCAAAGAGGACTTTTCATCTTTCTCTTTGAACAACTACTGTATTAAAAAACTGGAAGAACATATTTGACTGTGCCTTTACTTCGAGTTCAGTTGTATTTGTGGTCCCCCTCTGGAAGTACAACTGGAGCATTTTGTGTGGCAACAAAGGAGGAATATTTCTCTGAAGTTACACCACAATATAGAACAAATCCAGGCTCTGTATGCATAACCTCATGATTATTATTTTTTATTTTCTTCCTCAAAGGTTTTACTTTCAAAGTAACCTATTGGAGTTGCAATGCTGGGGATGAGTTAAGAGAGCCCAAGGAATATGTGGTCACCCCTTTTTTCCTGTTTCTTGAAGATTTATTCCTTTTTTTTTCTGGCATCCCATTTTCTATCTTAAACAGTCTTTTCTTTGTCTTACAAAACTGATTCAGAGAAGGGGAGAATTGGTCTTGCAAAAGGTCAGGATTACTTACATTCAGAAAACTTTTAAAATTGGGATGAAGGGTATAGGAAATACTTCCCAAAGCTACATCTGGATGACAGTTCGTTTTTCTTCAGACATCTTGGGAATATCCTTCAAATTGGGTTACTTCTGAAGAATTCATGGATACATCCATTTAGTTTTCTTACAAGAAATAGAATTTTGTCTTTGTCTCGGCTATATATTCACCCTTACAACCTAGCCTATGATCCTGGGATTTTTCCAATGCTTCCATCCAAATATTAACCAGGTCTGACCCTGGTTTTGAGATCTCCAAGTTCAATTAAATGTTGACATCTCTTTTAACATCCTAGACATATGGAAGCTATTGTTCCATAAATTGCAAATTGTAAAAATAATGATATCTAAATTATTGGGTCATGTGAGGGTAGGAAGGCATTTTTAGTTCACAAACAGCTCATCAGATTTATTCATTGCAACATTAGCCAGGTTAAACATTGCTTGAACAATGTGACAACATAATTTTTAATGGGGCCCTTTTTGTGTTGTTGAAACCACTGTATATTTATGTTTGTGTTTCCTACTATAAAATCTCTGTTTAACAAGCTAGTCTTTATTTGTTAAGGATGATATCCATCTCAGCTTCATGTAACCCCACAGCTGACCTTTATTCCATCTCAGAAAGAATTGCCTTGTTAATAGAAAATTGTTTCCAAATTGTCAAATAAACAATATTAGAAAATTGCTGAAGGAGCAAAGACAGAGTGAAATATTGCTACTCCCATCTCTTAAAACATACAGCTATTGTCATTTGGCATATTCTTGCCAGTCTGCATCCTAGCAACATATTTATTAGTTGCATGAAATCTGATCTTTGCTAATAAACCTGCAATATTTTTTTTAAAAAAGTATGATCTTTCTTGAGATCATCATAACATAAGATGGTCATTTCAGTCCTACAATAACAAAATAAAAAAATCTGGATCTGATCAATATAATAAAAAAATGTTATAGGTCTCTGTTCTTTAGTGAGATAAGATATTAATTCTACATGATGAGATTTTAGTACAAGCACTGACAAAAGTCAAGAGACTAGTATTTTATGCACTACAAATTCTGCAGTTCATCCAATGATTCCCTTGTATATTTTTAAACAAGATGTACCACACCATCATTCGAAACTTGATACAGAAGTCAGCAAACATTTATTACATTATACTAAATACATTTTAGCAATAAAAATAAATTATAATAAATGCATGAATCATAATTATCCACAATATTGTACTAAGGTACCATGAAATTGAATCATAGAGCTTTTTTCACACTCCCTTTTGCTTATTCCCCTAGAAAAAGGGAGTGAACTCTGTTAAACAAACCCAATTTGCAGGAATTGGGTATGTCTAGCCTAGGGGAAAAATAGCACTAGGGGAGACATGATAGCAGTGTTCCAATATCTGAGGGGCTACCACAAAGAAGAAGGGGACAACCTATTCTCCAAAGCACCAGAAGACATGACAAGAAACAATGGATGGAAACTAAACAAAGAGAGAAGCAACCTAGAACTAAGGAGAAATTTCCTAGTGGTGAGAACAATTAACCAGTGGAACAACTTGCCTTTAGAAATTGTGGATTTAGAAACACTGGATTTGTCTAAAATAGTATAGGGTCTCCTACTTGAGAAGGGGGTTGGACTAGAAGACCTCCAAGGTCCCTTCCAACTCTGCTATTCTATGGTTTATGTTCTAAACTTTTTTTCAATTTTTCTTGGATAATAGCCATGACCTTCAGTTGGGTATGTTGTTCCTTGTATCATCCCACTGAGTTGCTTGACTTTGGATTGGAAGCTGTTCCTGTTTCTTTGTAGTCTTCTTGTACAATTCTTTCTTGCCACCCACACATTTTTTTGCCCATTTTATCAACACTCAAAGGAGGAGATGTTGATGCTTTAAATCTCTTCTCCAGACAGTAGTGAAATGCTGAATCTCAGAAGGGAAGGAGAAATGCCTATTCATTCAGGACAGTGAATATATTCTTTCATACTTTCCATTACCAGGATGTAAATTGGTAGAATTACTCCCCTAATTTATAACACCCCAAATTTTAAGATTCTTTTTTTTCCCAAGCAGACCGTATTGGTGATGCTATCGGTAGGTAATGTTTGCAGACCAGAGTTTGCTTGACTGATTTGCTTCTGTTATGGAATTTCTGGCCTTTGGTACAAACTGAACATTAAGCACTAGGATACCTGTCCTCATCTACCTATCTGGTTTCCATGAATAACTCACTGATGGTTACATAGTCTGCTTTGATGACTAGAATGTCTGTGAAGTTCTGTAACTCACTAATACTGGATGCCAACCAAGGTAGACATTTTTGATCCACCATGCAAGTTGAAGCACCTATAGAATTGGTATTGCAGGGATTTATCAGTTAAATTCCAACTTCCAAATCTGTTTATCTGTAAATCTGTAAAATAATAATAAACCAATATGCATCTTCCATTCTAATCCAAAACTCTGTTCTACTGATTATGCTTGAGACTGCAAGCATAACTCCATAAATTGCTTAGTTTAGTTCTGTAAAGACAGATTTATAATTTCATTACCTTGCAGGAAAACTGTAACAGAATAAAAGAACTGGAAGGGACCTTGGAGGTCTTCTAGTCCAACCCCCTGCCTAGGAAGGAAACCATACACCACTTCAGACAAATGGTTATCCAATATCTTCTTAAAAACTTCCAATGTTGGAGCATTCACAACTTCTGAAGGCAAGTTGTTCCATTGGTTGATTTTTCCCACTGTCAGGAAATTTCTCCTTAGTTCTAAGTTGCTTCTCTCCTTGATTAGTTTCCATCCATTGCTTCTTGTCCTGCCCTCAGGTGCTTTGGAGAATAGCTTGACTTCCTCTTCTTTGTGGCAGCTCCTGAGATAATGGAACACTGCTATCATGTCACCCTGCTATCATAGCTGTATTTCTGCTAGATAAACTGATTGTTAGAAAGCTGTAAAGTAAATATGATCTCCTATCTCCTAGTTTGAATAATATGAAATTGATTAAATAGCTATGCATGGCTGAAGTTTAAGGAGAGGGGGGATCAATTTCTATCTTCCTGGTATTATTTTTATTTGCAGTATGATTGCCCATCTCATGACTCTACAGGTACTAATTTGTCAAATGCTCTTATTATCCTACTGCCTTGACTGTTCTGTCTCCATCTTGAGGAACCAAGGGGAAAAAAAACTGAATAAATTGGATCTGATCTTGTAGTCAGTCTGATTCTGGTTGTTCTTTCAATTCCAGGGATACCAGGGGTGAAATGCTGCTGGTTCAGACCAGATCAGCTGATCCGTTAGCGAAGGCGGTGGGTGGTTCAGAGAACTGGTAGCAAAAATCCCTTCCCTCTCCCCAGCCCATGCCCACCCAATCACCTGGTCGCCCACTTGCCCACTCACCAACTTCTTTTAAAAATGCTTTTAAAAAATAAAAAAAGAGGCTCTGACGATCACAGCTGAGCCGTGTGATCATCAGACCCTTTTATTTTTACTTTTAAAAGCATTTTTTACAACCAGTTCAGCCCAATAGGTTGTAAAAAAAAATGCTTTTAAAAGTAAAAAAAAAAGATCACGTGCCACAGCTGATTCCCTCCCCCCCACGCTGTTCTACTTACCCCAAGGCTCTTTTTGTTGTGCACTGCACGTGCGTGCACCTCACATTTGGTGTGTGGTGCGCACTGCGCATGCGCGCATGCAGTGCACATGCGCAGTCAGCAAACTGGTAGTAAACCGGTTCAGATTTCACCACTGAGCGATATGCACTGGGTGGCTGCTCTTCCGATTTATGCCACTCCCACACGTGTGAAGACCAGCTGGCCGGTGCGCCAGAACCCAGAAGAGCAACAGGCGACGGCTCTGTGTGCCCAGAGAGATGGCTCTGCGTGCCACTTCTGGCATGCGTGCCGTAGGTTCGCTATCGCAGTCCTATACCATTTCAGGCAAGTGACTGTCCAGTCTCTTCTTAAAAACCTCCAGTGATGAAGCACCGGGAATGTCTGAAGGCAAGGTGGTCCACTGGTTAAATCAGGGATCTCCAACCTTGGCAACTTTAAGACTTGTGGACTTCAACTCCCAGAATTCCTGAGTTCTGGGAGTTGAAGTCCACAAGTCTTAAAGTTGCCAAGGTTGGAGACACCTGGGTTAAATGACCTCATTGTTAGAAAATGTAACCGTTCTGGGCAAACCCTTCTTTAAAATTTTATTAAATGGTTTGAATTTTATAAAATCAACCAATCTCATTACATTTTGATGTTTTTGTCCAAACACATGCAAGATTTGCGACAAAAAAGCAAAAGCAAACTCTACCAATTTTATAAAGTGAGAAGGCAAAAGTCCTGTGAGCTTTGGTGACCTTGGTAAATATTCTGGCTATGTATTTAAATTCACACTGGGAATACTTGCAGGATCCTTACAGATTACTAGTAACTCAAGGCAATCATCTGGATATTCTCAATCTACCCCAAAAAGTTTGATGAAAGCATGAGTTGTTGCCCATCTTTAATGCAATTACACTTATGCTATCAGATTTGTTTTCCAGTCTTAGAAACCAAAGGAATTTACAGCTGATGTGAAATAGCCAGGAAATAATCTTTGCAAAAAAGGACATTTAAGTTATACAGAATTATTTTCCTTGTAGACCTCTATTGCGCAAACTTTGCTGGAAGCTTAGAACATTCTACCATGAACTTTAAGAAGCATTTTCCTTGCTTGATTACACTTGGCAAAATGGCTGCTGGTTCACTGCACATAAACTGCAGTCAGCTGAGACATTAATTATTGGTTGTTCTTCATCTTCATTGTCTAAGGTTTTGACAATGTTTGGTATCCATCTTTTAATTGCTTCTTTCATGATATTATTCAATGTTACATCACGGCAATGAACACTGTACAAACACCAGCTGTTTGTTTGTATAATAACTGAAGGATCTAAATACGTTTCTATCTGTTGCTAAAGCAGGCAGATATTTCCCTGGAGCGTTAAAAGACTAATCCAGCATTCTTTGTGCCTTGTGGCTCCAGATTATTTTGAGACAGCAAATTGGATCATTGAGAGATAACATTCCAAATTCATATAACTTATGAGAAAGTGATAACTGAAGCTATCCTTCGTAGGGAGTAAAAATAAAATCCCAATCCTTTTCTGGACCCCCCCCCAAAAAAAAGATGTCCATTTAAAATGGGTGAAATGTGACCAGGTTAATTCTCTGTGACATTTCTATAATTGGACATTTATCATAACAACTAAACATATAAGAATTTGTTTTTACTGGGTTTATTATAGGATCTATATTTGAGAAGGATTCTTTTAAACATTCCATTCAATCACATTTTTGTTATTTTCTTCACTATTCCTAATTTTTTTGATTACTTCTCAAAATCATTTTAGGATTTTTTTCCTAGGTGACACCTCACACCAAAACTATATGATATTTTGGGCTCTGCTCATATCTTACAACAAGCCATGATGTTGTTTTTCTTTTTTTGGTTGTATATTTATGAACCCAACCAGTGATGGAATTCAATTTTTTTTACTACTGGTTCTGTGGGGTGGGTGGTGATGTGGCTTGGTGGGCGTGGCTTGGTGGGCATGGCAGGGGAAGGATACTGCAAAATCTCCATTCCCACCCCACTAAGGTGGGAATGGGTCTCTGGTGGCTCAACAGACTAATGCAGTCTGTTATTAACACAGCTGCTTGCAATTACTGCAAGTTCAAGTCCCACCAGGCCCAAGGTTGACTCAGCCTTCCATCCTTTATAAGGTAGGTAAAATGAGGACCCAGATTGTTGGGGGCAATAAAAGTTGACTTTGTATATAATATACAAATGGATGAAGACTATTGCTTAACACAATGTAAGCCGCTCTGAGTCTTCGGAGAAGGGCGGGATATAAATTCAAATTAAAAAAAACAACAACAACCTCTGGAGCCAGCCAGAGGTGGCATTGGCCGGTTCTCCGAACTACTCAAAATTTCTACTACCAGTTCTCCAGAACCAGCTAGATTTCACCCCTGAAGCCAACAATTGAAGTTTGTCAAAACATAGTTTACCTCAGTTACCTCAGTTACCTCAGTTACACCTGTATAGTTTAGCATTACATATAGAACTAATGTGAAGTAGATGGAGCCAGCCAAGGTAATGTAGTAAATGTAGTAAATGAAATTTGAGCATCCTAAAATAAAGATCTCTCTCTCCCTTCCTCTCTCTCTCCCTCCCCCTCTCTCTCTGACAAGATATCTCAACAAGAAGAGATCAGCCCAGTTTTCCTTTTTATTCCTGTGGGAGATGCAAATCCCATCCCAGTGTGACATTATATAATGTCTTTATATAATCTTTTTATAAAAGCAATCTCCCACTTTTCTATCCCATATGGCTAACAGCAGTTAAAATCAATATAAAATAGTGTGTGGGAAACCTCAAAGGTTAAAAAACGATGCAATAATTAAAAAAATATCAAGAAGGCAAAGCAAGTAACACGATCTTTAAATAAAATCAGTATTTCCTAGGAATGCCAAAGGTGCTGTTCAAAGGACTTTTGGGGGGGTTTTTTTCTCCTTGCTTCTCATTCAAGAAGCTTCTTCAGAACTTCAGAACCGAATCAGCTTCTTAGATAAGAAGTGAAATGTTTTCCGGGTGGGGAGAAAAACCAAGAAAGTCCAGTCGCCTTTTGAAAAGCATCTTTGGGACAACCATGACTGGATGATTGAGAACCTCCATAGATATATTTCCTGGGAACAAATGAGATCCAATAGAAGATTGTATTCTTGACCCATTGGTGGAAGACCATCTATGAAGGTGTCAACCCAGACTTCTGAAACAGGGAATTAATATAATATAATATAACAACAGAGTTGGAAGGGACCTTGGAGGCCTTCTAGTCCAACCCCCTGCCCAGGCAGGAAACCCTACACCATCTCAGTCAGATGGTTATCCAACATTTTCTTAAAAATTTCCAGTGTTGGAGCATTCACAACTTCTGCAGGCAAGTCGTGCCACTTATTAATTGTTCTAACTGTCAGGAAATTTCTCCTTAGTTCTAAGTTGCTTCTTTCTTTGATCAGTTTCCACCCATTGCTTCTTGTTCTACCCTCAGCTGCTTTGGAGAACAGCCCGACTCCCTCTTCTTTGTGGCAACCCCTGAGATATTGGAACACTGCTATCATGTCTCCCCTAGTCCTTCTTTTCATTAAACTAGACATACCCAGTTCCTGCAACCGTTCTTCATATGTTTTAGCCTCCAGTCCCCTAATCATCTTTGTTGCTCTTCTCTGCACTCTTTCTAGAGTCTCAACATCTTTTTTACATCGTGGCGACCAAAACTGGATGCAATATTCCAAGTGTGGCCTTACCAAGGCATTATAAAGTGGCACTAACACTTCACGTGATCTTGATTCTATCCCTCTGTTTATGCAGCCCAGAACTGTGTTGGCTTTTTTAGCAGCTGCTGCACACTGCTGGCTCATATCTAAATGGTTATCCACTAGGACTCCAAGATCCCTCTCACAGGTACTACTATTGAGCAAGGTATATACGGTACCTGTGCATTTTGGTTTTTTTGCCTAAATGTAGAACCTTACTTTTTTCACTGTTGAATTTCATTTTGTTAGATAGCGCCCAATGTTCAAGTCTGTCAAGATCTTTCTGTAACTTGAGCCTATCTTCTGGAGTGTTGGCTATTCCTGCCAGCTTGGTGTCATCTGCAAATTTGATGAGTTCCCCATCTATCCCCTCGTCCAAGTCATTGATGAAGATGTTGAAGAGTACTGGGCCTAAAACAGAGCCTTGGGGTACTCCACTGCATACTTCCCTCCATGTGGATGTAGTTCCTTTCACAACCCTTTCTTTCTTTTCTTTTTCTCAGCATATAGACATCTTAAGGAGCAAGTTTTTCACATAATGTGTCCAAAACATGTTCGTATGTGCCTCAAGTGAGAACATGTGGTACTAGGATATGATACTTCTGTGGTGTCAGCTGGCTCTCAGTAAATGTAGCATAAGCTAATTGCTCCGCGGGTAGCAAACAATCAATCATTATATGTTGGCTGGTTATGTAAAGGGAACTTTTTGGGTGATGCAGAAAACATTTGTGCTTTTTCTTTTTCCATTTCTGCATAGTTATTTCCATAATTGTTGTTTCCACCAGCCCATTTGGGTTAGAAAAAGGCAGGCATACCATCTTTTATTGCCTGGCTCTATCAAAATGTTGTTTTGTTTTTAATTCACCTCCTTTCAGCACATCTGTTCCTTGTAAAATAATGCCAACACTCCAAGTTAATCTGTAATTTTTCATCTTGCAGGAAGAGTTGCTCATTTATTTCTTTAGAGAATACCTGAATTGGAATTTCTCAGCAATTTTTTTAAAAGTTTCTATTCTCCAATATAATCCATTTTAGTGGAATGAACCTAATTCACACAAAACCGTACTGCTATCTTGTCTATGGAGATTCTTAATTATCACTTTGGAAAAAGTGCAAAGAAGAGCAACTAAGATGATTAAAGGCCTGGAGCAGTGGTTAAATCCAATTTTTTTTACTATTGGTTTTGTAAGTGTGGCTTGGTGGGCGTGGCTTGGCTTGGTGGGCATGGCTTAGTGGGCATGACAGGGGAAAGATACTGCAAAATCCCCATTCCCTCCCTATTCTGGGGCCAGCCAGAGGTGGTATTTGTGGTATTCAGAGGTGGTTCTCTGAACTCAAAATTTCCGCTACTGGTTCTCCAGAACTTGTCAGAACTTGCTGGATTTCACTTTTGGCCTGGAGACTGAAACATATGAAGAATGGTTGTAGGATTTGAGTTTGGGTGGTTTAGAGAAAAGAAGGGCAAGGGGAGGACGTGATAGCAGTATTTCAGTATTTGAGAGGCTGCCACAAAGAGGACAGGGTCAATTTATTTTCCAAAGCACCAGAAGGCAGGACAAGAAACAATGGATGGAAACTAATCAAGGAGAGAAGCAACTTGGAATTAAGGAGAAGCTTCCTAACAGGACAATTAACCAGTAGAACAGTTTGCCTTCAGAATCTGTGGGTACTTCATCACTGGAGGTTTTTAAGAAGAGACTGAACAGTCACTTGTCTGAAATGGTATAGGACAGTGATGGCTTCCGGACCAATTGCCCAAAGCGCATGGCCCTACCCCCAAAATGCAATGTGTGTGGGGCCCCATGCATGCACCCCAACCCCTGTGCATACACACATGGCTTTCTGCACATGCTCTGTGCCCAGGGATGCACGTACAGGCCCCCGCACATGCCTCACCACCCTTCCATGCGAGACAAAGACCCAAAGACCAGCTAGCTGGTGGGAGGTATGTGTGCATGTGCGGTGGAGCTGAACTAGGGTTATGGCTCATGTGCCATCAGAGAGGGCGCTGTGTGCATCTCTGGCATGCGTGCCATAGGTTCGCCATCATGGGTGTAAGATATCCTTCTTGAGCAGGGGGCAGGACTACAAAAGCTCCAAGGTCCCTTTCAAATTTTTTCTAATTCTGATCCAGATCATGATTCTCCCTAAAGGTGTTTTTTTCCAAAAGGCAATGGGAGTTTATTGGGAGTTTTTTTTCCCCTGGAAAATGCTTCAGTTCTCATCCAAGAAGCTGCTTCAGAATGGGATGAGAATTGAAATGTTTTCAAGGAAAAAAACAAGAATGTCCCATTGCCTTTTGGGGAAAAAAACAACGCTTTGGAGATGATATCTTCTACATGTACATATTGACTGTAACTGAGTTCTGACAGGAGATTTTACAACAGTTTTACTACTTGTCAACTTCTCCTTCTGGAGTGCTGCTCTGGCATATATTTTCCACTGAGAGCATCCAAATGTAAATACCTTCATGTGAGTATCAGCCTTCCATAATTCCAAGGTCGGTAAAATGAGGACCCAGATTATTGGGGACGATAATCTCCAGAAAGATTACACTACTAACCAGAGCATATAAAACATTTGCTAGACCAATTCTTGAATACAGCTCGCCTGTCTGGAACCCACACCTCATTTCGGAAATTGACCGTGTCCAGAAATATTTTACAAGAAGAGTTCTCCACTCCTCTGAATACAACAAAATACCTTATGCCACCAGACTTGAAATCCTGGGTTTAGAAAATTTAGAACTCCGCCGCCTTTGACATGACCTGAGTTTAACTCATAGAACCATCTGTTACAACGTCCTTCCTGTTGAAGACTACTTCAGCTTCAATCACAATACATGAGCACACAATAGATTTAAGCTTAATGTGAACCGCTCCAATCTTGATTGCAGAAAATATGACTTCAGTAACAGAGTTGTTAATGCCTGGAATGCACTACCTGACTCTGTGGTCTCTTCCCAAAATCCCGAAATCTTTAACCAAAGACTATCTACTATTGACCTCACCCCATTCCTAAGAGGTCCGTAAGGGGCGTGCATAAGAGCACCAGCGTGCCAACCATTCCTGTCCTAATGTTCCCTTTGATTGTATCCAATTCGTATAGTTATTTCATGCTTATGCTTATATATCATATAGCCATTTCTTGCTTATGCTTATATATACTGTTGTGATAAATAAATAAAATTAAATTAAATAAAAAATATGCTGACATTGTAAACTGCCCAAAGAGTAAAGCACTAGGAGCAGTATGTAAGACTAAGTGCTATTGCTATTGCTATTGCTATTGCTATCTTTCTGCTGACTTTAAGAAAGCTCAGAAATAATTACCAATGTGGTTTTATATTACCATCATTACTGTGTTCTTTGATTTAAAAATTTCAAAAGAAACTTAAGAATAATAATAAAACCATGAGAGACAAGATGTCCAACAGTGCTAGAGATGGGGTTGCAACAAGCATATTGATGTTCATAAACAGCATATTAGAGAATCAAGCTGTTAGACAGTAAGATCCTGTCTTGGGATTGTGGAGAAGGACAAAAGGAGGAGATCCTGCTTATTTTTAAAGAGCTGTCAACTACCTGGATAAATTATCTGAGTTGGATTTTTGTTTTAATGATAAGAATAAGAGAGAAATCAACAAAGAGTATAAACCAGGTGGGTTTCAAATTTTTTTACTACCGGTTCTCTGGGTGTGGCTTGGTGGGTGTGGCATGGCTTGGTGGGTGTGGCAGGGGAAGGTTACTGCAAAATCCCCATTTCCTCCCCAATCCAGGGGAAGGTTACTGCAAAATCTCCATTTCCTGTTGATCAGCTGGGATTTGGGAGGCAGAGAATAAATGGGGACGGGGCCAGTCAGAATTTTTACTACCGGTTCTCCAAACTACTCAAAATTTCCGCTAGCAGTTCCCCAGACCTGGTCAGAACCTGCTGAAACCCACCTCTGGTATAAACCCTACTTATTCCTTTAGATCTTTTAACTTGTGATAACATTGGCTATTGATTCCTTTCTGGAGGGAGGATCTAAGTTAGATATTGTTTTCATGGTTCAGTTGCAACCTAGACCATCCAATGATGAAAAGTAGTGTAGGAAACAAGTATTTGAGTCATGGGCATCCACAAGTTCTTTGCAATTGAGTCATTTATCTGATTATTGTGCCGATAATTTCATCACTTTTTTCTAATGTTATTAAATTTGATATGAAACAAACCAGCCCCAAAGAAAGTTAAAAAAAGATTTTGAATACTTTCTCAGTGGAAAGGAGGCACTATGGCTCAGTGGTTAAAGATACTGAGCTTGTCAGCTGGAAAGCTGGCAGCCCAGGTTCAAGAGTCTTGAATCAAGACCCAAGCTCCATGTGATGGAGTAAATGCCTGTTACTTGCCCCAGCTCCTGTCTACCTAGCAGTTCGAAAGCATGCAAATGTGAGTAGAAAAATAGGTACCATTTCCGTGGGAAGTTAACAGGGTCTATGCACCTTAGCATATAGTCATGCTGGCAACATGACCACCGAAATCTCTTCAGACAATGCTGGCTCCCTCAACTAAGAAATGGAGATGAGCACCACCCACTAGAGTCAAATATGACTGGATGGGGAAACCTTTACGATTAACTTTTTTCTCAGTGGAAGAAAAAAATGAGGTAGAATTTCCATGGCAGGAGAATAAGGTTCTTAAATTGGGGAGGAAGAATGGCACATCAAATTATAATTATTATATATTATTCGTCCTGCCTGTACATAAGCAATACTGTTTCTAATCTATAAGATTAGTGGTGGCGCAGTGGTTAGAATGCAGTATTGCAGGCTACTACTGACTGCCAGCTGCCTGCAATGTGGCAGTTCGAATCTTACCAGGCTCAAGGTTGACTCATCCTTCCATCCTTCCAAGGTGGATAGGAAGATCCAGATTGTTGAGGGCAATATGCTGACTCTGTAAATTGCTTAGGGCTGCACAGGGTGTAAAGCTCTGTGAAGCAGTATATAAGTCTAAGTGCTATTGCTATAAGTTTCTTAGCTTCCCAGAGTAACATTAAATCACAAGGAAAGTACCATTGTCATGCCCCCCAGATATAATTTATGCATGTACTGTTGTTGTTCTCTGGCCCCATCTAGGGCTGGGGCCAAATTCCAGTCTGTACTGTGTAGAAGCTGACCCGGCCCTTTTCCCATAAACCCTCACTCCCAAAACAAGTGCATCTTAGGAAACCAGACTCCATTTCTTTAGCATTCAGAAGGAAACAGAAGCACCAGGAAGAATCCAGCCTAATCCATGGCACTTGTTCATCTGAGTTCAAAAATCCACATCCCATATACACAATATCACTGGTGTGATTTAGATTGATCTGTATTTGTTAATTGTTACACTCACCAGCAACTCAACACTGCTTACTGTATGTTGTATTTCTTATTGTATGTATTTCTATTTTTCCCCAGTTTCATCATCCTGTACCTTTAATAAAGCACCCAGATCTATGCAGGGGTGAAATCCAGCAGGTTCTAACAGGTTCTGGAGAACCAGTAGCGAAAATTTACCGCAGTTCGGAGAACCGGTAGCATAAACTTTGTGTAGTTCAAAGAACCGGCAAATACCATTTCTGGCTGGCCCCAGAGTGGTGTGGGAATGGGGATTTTGCAGTATCCTTCCCCCAGGAGTGGGGAGGGAATGGGGATTTTGCAGTATCCTTCCCCTGGAGTGGGGTTGGAATGGAGATTTTGCGATATCCTTCCCCCAGGAGTGGGGAGGGAATGGGGATTTTGCAGTATCCTTCCCCTGGAGTGGGGTTGGAATGGAGATTTTGCGATATCCTTCCCCCAGGAGTGGGGAGGGAATGGAGATTTTGCAGTATCGTACCCTGCCGTACCCACCAAGCCACACCACGTCCACCAAGCCACGCCCACAGAACCAGTAGTAAAAATAGTTGGATTTCACCACTAGGTCTATGCACACAGTCTGTTTTATTGGAGGATAGGTGGGTTTGGCTGCACATTAAGCTGCATACAAAGTAACGTATAGTGAGGATAGAACAATCATAATGGGGAACCCAATAAGGATGAGGCAGTATCAACAGCCAGGAGTCTAGCAAAATATGGAACAGTCTGTAACCAAAACCAACAACAACAATAAAGACATGAACATGGCTCAAAATCAAAATCAGCTCAAAAAATAGGAAGTCTTCAGGCACTCTAGGAATAAGGCAGAAAAATAGGGATTTCTTTCACAGGATAAGACCCTTTTAAGTGACTGCGAGGCAGATTTTGATGCAGCTGACAAATCCAGTTTTGTCACAGGATCAGAATTTCTTACAACTGCTAAGGCTGATACATCTTCAAATGAAAAGTGACTGATGTGAGGTTCATTCAAAGCTCTGATAGTGACTGAAGGGCACACACAGTAACCTCTCTTTATGGGTTAGGGCAGATAATGTCTTAGGCTAAGTAGATGGCTCCATCTAGCTTTAGCATATTAGGTGTGCATGGCCTTCTTTTATCTCTGCACCGTATTATGTTTCTGATTATTACTTTACTCTTTGATAAAAGCCTGCCTCGTGGAGCAGGCAACAATATTATTAAGCTCCATGGCAGAATTCCAGGATTCCTACAAAGAGCCATTGGTATGAAATTGCTGCATTTGGATCTATAGCAAATAAGTGAGTCAGCTAATTCGGAAGAGGAAATCTGCTGGATTTGTACCTGGGCAAAAAAGAAAAAGGAAAAAAACCCTGTTAAAATTGCAGGTTAAAGCAAGCTAGATCAGGGTCTTTTGAAAGAAACATTTCGGTCAAGAAGAAGGTCAAAAACCAGCTTTACTGAGACTACTCTGAGGTTTTATTTCAGAAACAGCTGTATTCAGAAATCAGTGGAAAACATTTTATTTCCTGGACATTCTACTGCTCACTTGTGTTGGAGGAAATATCTATCTGGTTCACTTCCAAGCCGGGAGAAAAGTTCTGGAGACAAAATGGAGGTTGGAGGCTGATTGGAAAGAGAGTCCATTTACTGATGAAGCAGAACCACCAAGCACATGTGATTCTGGGTAGCTGACCACATGGAGTTGAGAGTGAGCGGTTTTTATACCTTCTCTTGGGTTTTGCACTTGAGCTTCCTGTTTCTGTGCAAGAGCATCTATTCTATGCAATGTCCTTAGGAGATTGTGCAATGTAGTGAGCTCTGTGTCTTAGTGGGTTAATCCTATTATGTCCTGAAGGGTCATGTCTTAATCCCTTCACTCTGGAGCTGAAGGTCTTTTGTTTTGTAGATAGGCTGGCCCAGTCTTTCTTAATGGGCACAAAATATCTGCTGGGGGCGGGGAGCTGAGTTTCTGTCGCCCTTAAGATTTTTTTATTTCTCTTTTAGGGGAAATATTTTATCCTGCCTTTTTAAAATATTCCTCAAAATATTTCATTCTTCTAAAAAGGGTGGGGTGGTTTCCCACACTAGCAATAATAGATATTGGTCCATATTTATTAGGAAACTGGTAGCCCCTTTTCTGAGATAACACATTTTATTAAAAGGCATAAACTTCCTGAGCTGCAGCTCACTTCATCAGATGCTTGCGCCTTTTAATAAAATGTGTTTAAACAGAAAAGGTGCTATTAGATTCATATTTTTGCTATCAGTAACTGTCATTGTTTTCTTACAAGGTTAGTCCATCTTTTTTGGGTGTGGTGTGTGTGAGAGAGAACAGTCATTTACTTTGCACCACGGTCTGTGTGCATCTTTCTCACCTTCTTTCTATTTAACACAAAACCCAAGAATATAACTGAGAGCCAGCTTAGTCCAATATTTAAGGCTAGAAAGCAGGACTAGAAAGCAGGAGACTATGAGTTCTAGTCCACTCTTAGCTATAAAAAGCTAGCTGGGTGATTTTGGGTCAATCACCAGGAGACTGTGAGTTCTAGCAGTCCCGCCTTTGGCACAAAAGCCATCTGGGTGACTTTGGCCAGTCACTCTCTCTCAGCACAACTCACTTCACAGGGCTGTTGTTGTGTGGAAAACAGGAGGAAGAAGTTGTGCTGAACATGTACACTGCCTTGAGTTATTTGTAAAAGTAATAAAGAGTACAAATAAAATAAAATAAGCATTCTATTTCAGATATCTCTGTATGAATGGCAGCGCATAATAAGAAGCATTTCTGTATGAATGGTAAGGTGTAACTCAAGTCAATACTCAAGGAGAGATTTTATTTTTTCCCCTCTTTTTTTAAGAAGCGGCAGCAGTATTTAATACTAGCAAATTTATTCTCATGAATCACAGCTCACGATCGAAGCACTTGTTGCAATAGTTAATGTGTTAGTCTTTAAAGTGCAAAAAGATTTTATCTCTGCAGCAGGCTAATATAAATATCCTGCTGGGATTTGTTGTTAATCATCACTTCATCAGTGCAAGGAAGTTGGTTGCACTGCTTAGCCATTTCCTTTGGTTATTGAAAATGAGAAATAGCCTTAGTTCTCAGGATTCCACAGAAGTATGAAAAAAAATGAGAATGTAAAGCTAAGAAATACATGGCCAGGTGCTTGGTGTTTGTGCAAAGCATTTTCAATTATGTGTTTAGCATTTTCAATTATTTGCAGAAAACTTTAATAGCCAGAAGTTTGGGACTGCAGGTGATCCATACAGTGTGCCTTCAAAATTTCAATTAAATTCAAGAAGCTGGCAAAAAGACAGAATTTGGTTTCATGGCTTTGCATGTCAAAAATGCTTTTCCATCCCTTCTGCTGATAATGAAATATGCAGGTGGAGAATTCCCCTGTTGAGCAATTGAAAAGTAATAAAACTAGTAATGATGTTTAAGTCCTTTTGTTTAAGGTAACATAAGCTTGAACTTGGTGGTCTTTACTTCTCAGTAGACATAAATAGGCTACTGCTGCTGAGATTAATATATTTCATCTGCCATTCCTGCTGTCACAAATGGCCACTCAGCTTCAACTATCTGTTTAATCTTTAATTCAATCGCCAGATATTGTACATTTGCATTTTATTGCAGGATTGTTCCAGTGCACAGTGCTATCTGCCAATACATTTTTCTTTCGTTCTTTCTTTGAATCAAGTTTTATTGATTTTTTCTTTCACACATACACACATATTTTATGAACAGAGTATTGGCCATATCATATCTTACACAACTTGTCATATCCAATTTCATTTTACATAGCTACAATTTTTGCCAAAAAAAATTCATACTTTTTTATCTTATCTTAATATTTCTATATTTATTATATAAACAGGATCACCGTCCACCCTCAAATCCTAGTTTCTTAACATTATTTCAATTAGTTATCTCATCTTATCTTATCCATTGTTAATCATATATATTCTCTTTTAACTTTGATATTGATTTGTTCTTCATCCTAATAAATTTGAACATGCTCGGGGTTGCCTTTCTACCATTTCATCTCTCTTGTTTTACAACAATTCTCCTTGTCCTCTCTTTCCTTTTCTTTCCTTCCTTCTTCTATCCTTTTCTACTTTCTTCTTTCCTCCTCTCCTACTCCTTCTCTACTTCCCCTTCCTTTCCCCCTCCTCCTTCCTTCCTCCCTTTCTAACCTTCTCTCCTTCTTTTATTTCCCCTCCCTTTCTTCCTCTCCTTTTCCCTTTCTTCTATTCCTCTCTCTCCTTCTTCTCCTCTCCTTCTTCCCTCTAGACCTCCTTCCATTCTCTCTCCATTGTTGTATTCATTTTCAATTCAATAGTTTCCACAATGGTATCCGGGCAACCCCAATTTTTTCTCCATTTATTAACTATATTTTTCAAAGTCCCCATCACATTTTTTAATTATTAACTATGTATTTCAACTTATTCCATTTTTACATTGAAACCTTTCAACTTAACCAATTAACCTTCCACCTCTTATTTTCTTTAGTTCCTAATTTCTTACTCCAACATCAATTAATTATTTTCCTCATTTACTAGCATTTCAATTTTATATCTTAATTTTAGTTATCCACATCTAAACTAATCTTCATTTCATATTGCATTTGCTAATCCATTTTACAATAAACAATATATTTCTTCTTTTTTATTTCTTACATACATCATTTCCTAGCATTTCAATTTTATATCTTAATTTCAATTATTTTCATATTTAAACCAATCTACATTTCATATTACATCTGCTGATCCACTTTATAATAAACAATATACTTCTTGTTTGCTTCTTACATATAGCGCAGTGAATAGCGCAGGCTGGTAAAGCCTGTTATTAAGAACACAAAGCCTGCAATTACTGCAGGTTCAAGCCCGGCCCAAGGTTGACTCAGCCTTCCATCCTTTATAAGGTAGGTAAAATGAGGACCCAGATTGTTGGGTGGGCAATAAGTTGACTTTGTAAAAATATACAAATAGAATGAGACTATTGCCTTATACACTGTAAGCCGCCCTGAGTCTTCGGAGAAGGGCGGGGCATAAATGTAAACAAAAAAAAAAATTTCTACTATTAACATATTTCTCTTAAATCAACTAATAAATGCTTTATGTCCCTTCCTTCTCTCCATTATTCTTCCTCTTTTACCTATTTTCTTTTGGTCTCTCCAAAATTCCACTTCTTAATATTTTTCTTCCTTTTCTCATTCTCTTCTTTTCTTCTTTTCTTTTTCTTTTTCTTTTTCTTTTTATATTTATTTTATCTTTTCCCCTGAATCCTTTCTCTCATTTTTAAAATTGTTGCCCTTTTAATTCTCCCCCTCAGTCTTTTCCCATTTCCTTTTCTTCCTTTCTTTTTTGGGTGATATTCCCCCCTATCCACTTTTTGTTTTCCATGTCAATCCCAGTGTAATTATCTATTTTTTCATCTTCAATTATTTTCCATTCAACATTATGTTCTTGCTTCACATTTATATTCTCTTTTTCCTTTTTTTGTATTCTAACCAGATTTCTGCTTCTTTATCACCCTTAAATGCTTCACACACCTTCTTAAACATTTCCATTGGTTCCTCATATTCCCAATGTTCCATATTGTCAATTCAAAAAAATGTTTTTTATTTTAATTTATATGTAATTAAAATTCAAGTCCATGTAGTGTCTCTCTCTTCCCCCCCACCAATAATATCCAATTCAAATATTTGTCTTGACCATTCCAGTTTAAGGCTTTGTTCTTTTTCACTGTTTTTCAAAGTTGGGATCCAGCTGTTTAAACAAGTACTCCTTAAAATTTCCCACAATAGTCAAAATTCTTACGGTTCCTTCAATGTTTAAAACGTTTGTTGTAGTGCTTTCTTTCCACCAGCAGATGTCTCTCTCCAATCCACTAATGCCCAGGCAACAAAGTATCACTTTTAAATCCACATAGAAAATACTTTCTGTTCAATGTCTTCTTTTTTTATTGTTAAAAAATGCTTTCCCTCAGTTTTCTTTTTCTTGTATTATTTCTAATTTCTCCAAATTCAATTTTAAATCCAGGTAGAAAGTTTTCTTTTTTGGGGCTTTAATCTTTTAACTTCCTCTTTGTTCTTTTGCCTCCAATTAAAATTCCCAGGTGCCAATTAGCCACTTATTTCACGCTGGGACCTCTTTTAAGCTTTTTTTAAAAATTCCTTTTCACCTTTAAGTTGGCCAAATAGCTCATCCGGTAACAATATTCCATTCAAACACCACTCCTGCACAAATCTTAGTCCAGTTGTCCCAGTTTAGAGTGGCCACCATCCCTGCTGCCAGATCAAAGAGCTTCCTCCGACCCTTCAAGGAACTTGCCTGATCCTCTTGATCTTCTAAGGCACCTCTCTTTCTTCACCATCCTCCAAAATGGTTCTGGTCTGAAGACCCCCTGACAGCGGTTTGCCTTGCTGGATTTTCATGAAGCTTGTATGAGCATCACTATTTTCCAGCCAGTCTCACCACAACGCTTCCGGTTCCTGCCAATACATTTTTCAAGATATTACAGCGTCAAAAGTTTGTAGAAGTTTGTTGACCCTGGAAGGATATTCTAGGAAAATACTTGGCATTCAAATCATTATGCTACTGCCACTACATAAAAATTACTTCTATTTCTTCTTCTATTCTCCATCTTTTTTAACAGATTATTATATTTCTGTGATTTTTCTAACAGAGTTGGAAGGGACTTTGGAGGTCTTTTAGTCCAACCCCCTGATCAAACAGGAGACCTTATACTATTCCAGATAAATGGAGGTCCAGTTTTTTCTTTAAAAACCCCAGTGATGGTCACCCACAACTTCTTAAGGCAAGCTGTTTCACTGGTTCAAACAGTTCTCTCTGTTAGGAAATTTCTTCTTAGTCTCAAATGTCTGAGCTCTGGACCTAAACCATACTAAAATTCAACATACTTGTAGGCTAACTGGCTTTATTTAGCCGGACTCTGGCACACAATGAGTTCTAGCAGCAGCAAAACAGCAGAATGCAAAGATGCAAAGTCAGCGCTGGGAGCTTCTGCCTCCCAGCACACTTCTTTTAGGCAAGCCAAGCCCTCTCCCCACCCCCACACCCAGTGCTGGCCTTGCCCCTTTGTCAGCTATGTGTTAGCCTGCCTGGTGCGGCTCCATCCAGCTGTTTCTTGACCCGGTACAGCTGATTGTTGGGCCAGAACAGCTGGTTGTCTTATGGAATTTTGAATCCCAGCCGGCAGCTTGTCTCGCATCACCACACCTCCCTGCTTCACAGCTGATCCCCATTACTGCCTGTGTCACCGCTGCAGCCTTTCCTATACCCCCCATCATCGAAGCTTCTATGGTAATGGAAGCTCTGGTGCTTCCATTGCCACGGTTCTGATACCCCCCTTCACCAGTTCTCCATCCCGCCCCGGCATAGCAAACCCCAGACTTTGGGGTTTGACACTTAGTTCTAGGCTACTTATCTCCTTGATTAGGACATTTATTCTTAGTTCAAGGTTACTTCTCTCTAGATTAGTTTCTTGACTTGCCTTCTAGAGCTTTGGAAAATAGAGCTTTGATCCCCTCGTCTTTGTGGTAGTACCTCAAATATTGGAACACTGCTATGATGTCACCCCTAAACCTAAACTAACATACCCAATTCCTGCAACCATTCTTCATATGTTTTAGCCTCCAGTCCCCTATTCATCTTTCTTACTCTTTTCTGCACTCTTTCCAGAGTCTCAACATCTTTTTTATCTTATGGTGACCCAAACTGGATGCAGTATTCTAAGTGTGGTCTTAACATTTTTGAAATTTCTCTAACACATTGAAGAAATACATAGAAAAATACTTCAATGTGTTCCATTCCTCACAACTCCTAGTTTTGGAGTTGTATCTGTCTGAAAATCAGCAGATTTCTTACTGAGGAAAGAAGGACAGAAAGAGAAGTTAACAACTTCCTCCACAAATCTGAAGATTGTTTTCTGTAACCAACACATCAGGTTTCTTGGCTGTGCTTATTTTATTCGGTATGGTATTTTCATAAGAATTTGCTCCTCATACAAGAGCATGCTTGTCAGATGCTACCACACTCAAAGTAAAGTTCATGCACAAAAATCCATGAGCCTTATCATATAAAACCTGGCAGACTTCATCAATTCAGAAGTGTCAATACTATATAAATGTCATCTAGTTCTTCCACCAAGCACCCACAAAAGCTTGAGTAAAATTTCCAGTTTTCAAAAATCAAAATGTAAAAATCCCTCTGTATCGGTTACTCTTGTTTCTGAAAACAGTATAAAACTGTTATGAGAGAAAGAAAAAGAGAAAGAGACACACACAGAGAGAGAGAGAGAGAGAGAGAGAGAGAGAGAGAGAGAGAGAGAGAGAGAGAGAGAGAGAGAGAGAGAGAGAAAGAAAGAGGGACGGAGGGAGGGAGGGAGGGAGGGAGGGAGGGAGGAAGGAAAAGGGAGAAGAAGGAAGGACTACAAACCTGGCAATAGATGCAGCTTCAGAGGATAATCCAGGGTTGGAAAGGACCTGGAGGTCATCTATTTATTTTTTATTTATTTATTTATTTTGTCACAACAATATATATAAGTATCATATAGTATCATATATCATATCATCTAGTCCGACCCTGCTCCAGCAGGACATTGTTAGTGAGTTTCTGTCTTTTGATCCCCCATCACATGGTTACATAGCCATGCCCACCCAGTCACATGACCCCCCACCAAGCCACACCCACCAAGCCATGCCCACAGAACCAGTAGGAAAGAAATTTAGATTTCACCACTGGTGCCAACACCTTGTCCAGCTAGAAAATGTTTCTGTTTGTGCACCCAGAAAAGTAGATTCCAAACTAAACCATTTGCCCAATGTATCAGTATTTATGGTATTAAACCTTGCTGCAGAATGCACAGGGGTGTGAAGGCATCACCTGTCAGTGAGTCATTAAAGCTCCCACGTGAACCCAGAGAGAGATGCAGATGCTTTAATGAGTTGCCAACCAGAGCTGCATTCCAGCATTCCCAAGTGCTCCAAAGCACATTTTGAAATCAGATCTAAATCTTCATGTCATAAGACTCATTTGACATTTAGTGCCAGCTGTGATTTAGCCCAGCAACTGCTTTAGAGGAATATTGTGAGAAAGTAGTACAACATTCCTCATTCCTCAAATATGAAGAACATATTGCCTTGCAGAACATATTGCCAAGACATTTGCTTTAAGAGTACTATTCCATATGCTACCTTTCTTTCTACAATTAGCAATAGGGGCATCAGATGATTCCCTTGGAGAAAGAGATTTGCCAAAACCATGATTACGTTTCAAGATTTATTTATTTTTCATGGTGGCTACAAGAGAATGATGGTTTTGAACTCATTGCAATGCCACAGCTAAAGTTATCTTATGGAATTTTGAATCCCAGCCGGCAGCTTGTCTCGCATCACCACACCTCCCTGCTTCACAGCTGATCCCCATTACTGCCTGTGTCACCGCTGCAGCCTTTCCTATACCCCCCATCACCGAAGCTTCTATGGTAATGGAAGCTCTGGTGCTTCCATTGCCACGGTTCTGATACCCCCCTTCACCAGTTCTCCATCCCGCCCCGGCATGGCAAACCCCAGACTTTGGGGTTTGACACTTAGTTCTAGGCTACTTATCTCCTTGATTAGGACATTTATTCTTAGTTCAAGGTTACTTCTCTCTAGATTAGTTTCTTGACTTGCCTTCTAGAGCTTTGGAAAATAGAGCTTTGATCCCCTCGTCTTTGTGGTAGTACCTCAAATATTGGAACACTGCTATGATGTCACCCCTAAACCTAAACTAACATACCCAATTCCTGCAACCATTCTTCATATGTTTTAGCCTCCAGTCCCCTATTCATCTTTCTTACTCTTTTCTGCACTCTTTCCAGAGTCTCAACATCTTTTTTATCTTATGGTGACCCAAACTGGATGCAGTATTCTAAGTGTGGTCTTAACATTTTTGAAATTTCTCTAACACATTGAAGAAATACATAGAAAAATACTTCAATGTGTTCCATTCCTCACAACTCCTAGTTTTGGAGTTGTATCTGTCTGAAAATCAGCAGATTTCTTACTGAGGAAAGAAGGACAGAAAGAGAAGTTAACAACTTCCTCCACAAATCTGAAGATTGTTTTCTGTAACCAACACATCAGGTTTCTTGGCTGTGCTTATTTTATTCGGTATGGTATTTTCATAAGAATTCGCTCCTCATACAAGAGCATGCTTGTCAGATGCTACCACACTCAAAGTAAAGTTCATGCACAAAAATCCATGAGCCTTATCATATAAAACCTGGCAGACTTCATCAATTCAGAAGTGTCAATACTATATAAATGTCATCTAGTTCTTCCACCAAGCACCCACAAAAGCTTGAGTAAAATTTCCAGTTTTCAAAAATCAAAATGTAAAAATCCCTCTGTATCGGTTACTCTTGTTTCTGAAAACAGTATAAAACTGTTATGAGAGAAAGAAAAAGAGAAAGAGAGACACACACACACACACACAGAGAGAGAGAGAGAGAGAGAGAGAGAGAGAGAGAGAGAGAGAGAGAAAGAAAGAAAGAAAGAAAGAAAGAAAGAAAGAAAGAAAGAAAGAAAGAGGGAGGGAGGGAGGGAGAGAGGGAGAGAGAGGGGAAAAAGGAGAGGAAGGAAGGACTACAAACCTGGCACTAGATGCAGCTTCAGAGGATAATCCAGGGTTGGAAGGGACCTGGAGGTCATCTATTTATTTTTTATTTATTTATTTATTTTGTCACAACAATATATATAAGTATCATATAGTATCATATATCATATCATCTAGTCCGACCCTGCTCCAGCAGGACATTGTTAGTGAGTTTCTGTCTTTTGATCCCCCATCACATGGTTACATAGCCATGCCCACCCAGTCACATGACCCCCCACCAAGCCACACCCACCAAGCCATGCCCACAGAACCAGTAGGAAAGAAATTTAGATTTCACCACTGGTGCCAACACCTTGTCCAGCTAGAAAATGTTTCTGTTTGTGCACCCAGAAAAGTAGATTCCAAACTAAACCATTTGCCCAATGTATCAGTATTTATGGTATTAAACCTTGCTGCAGAATGCACAGGGGTGTGAAGGCATCACCTGTCAGTGAGTCATTAAAGCTCCACGTGAACCCAGAGAGAGATGCAGATGCTTTAATGAGTTGCCAACCAGAGCTGCATTCCAGCATTCCCAAGTGCTCCAAAGCACATTTTGAAATCAGATCTAAATCTTCATGTCATAAGACTCATTTGACATTTAGTGCCAGCTGTGATTTAGCCCAGCAACTGCTTTAGAGGAATATTGTGAGAAAGTAGTACAACATTCCTCATTCCTCAAATATGAAGAACATATTGCCTTGCAGAACATATTGCCAAGACATTTGCTTTAAGAGTACTATTCCATATGCTACCTTTCTTTCTACAATTAGCAATAGGGGCATCAGATGATTCCCTTGGAGAAAGAGATTTGCCAAAACCATGATTACGTTTCAAGATTTATTTATTTTTCATGGTGGCTACAAGAGAATGATGGTTTTGAACTCATTGCAATGCCACAGCTAAAGTTATTTCATGAAGGAGAATCTTCCTACTGTGATGTAGACTTTTTTTTTCAATTAGTCAGCTCTCAATCAATTAAACTCTCCCAAATCAGTGGACCTTGTTATTCTATTACACAGTTAGCCACGGCGTATAGACTCATAGTTTGGCTGCTCTTTTGCTCATCTTTTACAATGCAAGAGGGAATATGAGCCAATACTGCTGTGTTTTTATCAACTGACCTTAGCTTCTCAGTTTGATCTGGTGTTAAGGTTAGTTGATAAAAAGAGAATAGCAATAGTCCAGCCCCTTTATTGGTCTGTTGATTATCAGTAGAAAGCACTGAAAGTGATTTATTTCTGGCCAATGACAAAGCCAAAAAAGTGGTCTTATCTTGACAGTTTGATTTGGACCATAAATAAATCGCAATAGCACTTAGACTTATATACCGCTTTACTGTGCTTTACAGCCCTCTGTAAGCAGTTTACAGAGTCAGCCTCTTGCCCCCAACAATTTTGGTCCTCATTTTACCCACCTCAGAAGGATGGAAGGCTGAGTCAAACTTGAGCCTGGTGAGATTCGAACTGCCAAATTTCAGGCAGCTGGCAGGCAGCAGAAGTAACCACTGTATTCTAATTTCTAGTAGGAAGAAAGCTGTAATACTTGTTTGTTGGCCATCATACTTTTGTAGATTACCCAGATCTACAAAAGTATGATGGCCAATAAACAAGTATTACATTCAGCATGCAAACGTCTTAGAAGACGAAGATGTTTCAGGGCTTAATAAAGGACTTCAGCCAAGGAAAGTTCTGTTACACTTCCATTTTAAAGAAAGATTTTTACAAGGCTTTTTCAATAATTTAATTCTCTCTTCCTTTCTCTACCTGCTCCTTATAAGTCGGTCCGTTTAAGCAAAAGCCCATGCAGGAACAAATTCTTCTCTACTCATCTCTGCATGCAACATGTACTCCAAATGGCATACTGAATGATCCAGCCAATTAAAATCACACTGGGTAAAAAATAAGGAGAGAGGAAAAAAAAAGCTAAGACGTGAGTTTGGACATGTGTCCTTAAATGAGTTTGCTGTACAAAGTATGCTGCGTAACTTCAATAGGTTTCAGTAATTTACTGAATCTTTTAAATACTTTTTTTCTTCATAAATCTTTTATTTTTAACTACTTGGACATGCAAACATATCTGAAAGATCAGAGGCACCATAAAGCTTTTATGTGCTACTTGGTTATCTTTAAACATGTTATGTGAAGCAACATCAGAATTCTAAGCAGAATGTAGAGGTTGGTGCAGATGTTTATTAAGCATCTACAGCAGTGTTTCTTAACAACTTTAAAATGTGTGGACTTCAACTTCCAGAATTCAGTTTTGGAATAAAATACCCTACCTTTGGAGCTTTGGACAGTCCAATTATTTGAAAAACATCCATAGAAGGAACTCCAAAGCCTAGGTAAATCTAGACAGCATACTGACTGGGGATTATTAGAAGTTAAAGTCCAAACATCCTAAAGTTGTGGAGGTTGAAAAACATTGATCTATATTAAAGTTAAACTCCTATTGATATATATGCATTCACAGTCTGGTCATGGTGAACTTTAAGTTGTGAGCTATTTGGAAACAGTCCTCCCACAGAATCACTAAGAAAATATTATGGACCCTAAGTTGGCATCACCTTTACTTGATAGTTGATTAGTTAATGTATACCATCCCTACCTCCTACTTTATTTCGAGGAGCACATAAGATATGGGCGAATTCGTGAAACAGAAGTGAGAAAACTGCTATTCTGTTGGGACAATATCTCCTGAAGATCTACCTAGGCTTAAACTATCATCTTCAGAATTCTTTCTAGGGATGTTTTCCAAATAATTGGACTGTGCACAGCTCTGAAGTGGTATTTTATTCCAATACGTCTTTGAGCAAAACAGCCCTTTGAACCTGTTTTGTTAAGCGATATTGTTCCCTGCTTCTAAATCTATGGAACACTTCACTTCGTATTGTTTCTGAGAGTTACTCTGGCCTCCTGCACAGAAGCTGCTTCCAGCTATTGGAGGTGTCAAACGAGACCCCAGAGAACTTGACATAAAAGTACATCAACCATGCTGTGTCTCGGTGGTGAATACTGGCAAAGAAGGAACAGCATAAAGAAAGCATCTTTTCTGGGAGCAGCACAGTTGTGGATTATCTTCTCCAGGGAATTTCATCTGGCAATTAATCTGTGGTCCTTTCATCAGCCAGCCGAGAGCTGTTTATTATTTCAGCCCTTTAAGATCTCTTAAACCTTTCGTGTTGTGAAGAATATGTTGAAATCTGCTGTGGTTTCGTTTCTTTGTTTTTTTTTCTTTTTGTTTGGTGCTTATATTTTAATGTTACTGCTATTGTAAGGAAGCCCAAAATGCGTTGTCATTGGGCAGCACATAAATACATTATTGATATTCATCTCCATTATTCTCTCTGCGCTGAAAGAAAGCTATTTCTCTTTTTACTAAATAAACTGACATAACATTACAAATGCAGATTCTCGGTAGATAAAGCTGAAGCTTAAAATGATACTAAATGATTGCCACATAGGGCTGTGTGTACATGTGCAAGTGCGTATCTGAATGAACATTATAAAAGCAAATATGCACATCTATGAGCCTATAGCCACACTATTACACATTTCTGTACTTTTTTTCTTCTTCTGTTCAGTCATGTCCAATTCTCAGAGACTGTGGACAAGTCACCACAGTTTTCTTGGCAAGGTTTTTTGGGAAGCTATCTATGGAGATTCTCAATCATGCAGGTCACGGTTGCTCAAAGGTGCTTTTACAAAAGCAACTGGACTTTATTTGTTTTTTCCTTGAAGACATTTCACCTCTCATCTAAAAAGCTTAATCAGTTCTGGCAGGATGGTGGGAGAGATGGAAGGATTAGTTCTGAGGGCTGGAATGGAAGGGTTATGTTTCTTTGCAGTCATCTGATCATTAGCACTCTCTTGGTCACAGTGGCGAAATTCAAATTTTTTTACTACCAGTTCTGTGGGCGTGGTGTGGCTTGGTGGGCCTGGCAGGGGAAGGATACTGCAAAATCCCCATTCCCTCCCCACTCCTGGGGGAAGGATATTGCAAAATCTCCATTCCCACCCCACTCTGGGGCCAGCCAGAGGTGGTATTTGCTAGTTCTCCAAACTACTCCAAACTTCCGCTACTAGTTCTCCAGAATCTGTCAGAACCTGCTGAATTTCACCCCTGCTCTGTCAGCCATTACGGCCACTTGAGGGGGGGCATTATCTGTGCCCTCAGAGTCACCAGAATCAGTACGAACGGGCGTGGAGTCTTCTTGGAACTGCTGAAAGGACTGCATTGTAGACAGGAGAGAAGTGATGTCTTATTCCTTTCCCTTTGTTGAGAGAAATTATTTTCCACTGCCTCCTTCTTAAGGCTGAGAGAGGGGGGTTGGCCCAGTCTCCAGGTTTCTAGCCTGATGCCTTAACCATTACAACTAAGTATTATTATTATTATTATTATTATTTATTCGATTTTTATACCTATGATAATATTTAGTTTTAACTGGGTTTTAATGTTTATTTATTATATTGTTTTTATATTGTTTTTAATATGCCTGTGAACCGCCCTGAGTCCTACGGGAGATGGTGCGGTATATAAGTTTGATAAATAAATAAAATAAATAAATAAATAAAAATACCGCCCTTCTCCCGAAGAACTCAGGTACAGCCAAGGTAAAACAAAACGGTACAATATACAATTAAAAATACAAATTAAAAAACATTATATAGTTGGCCTAAAAACTTTAAAATATATAAAAGTAAAAAACCCCTTAAAATTAATAATAGAAATTTAAAACCAATAAAATTTAAGCCAGCCCCGCGTGAACAAATAGATGTGTTTTCAATTCGCGGCGGAAAGTCCGAAGGTCAGGTATTTGGCGTAAACCCGGGGGAAGTTCGTTCCAGAGGGTGGGAGCCCCCACAGAGAAGGATCTTCCCCTGGGGGCCGCCAGCCGACATTGCTTGGCAGACGGCACCCTGAGAAGTCCCTCTCTGTGAGAGCGTACAGGTCGGTGGGAGGCATGAGGTAACAGCAGGCGGTCCCGTAAGTACCCAGGCCCTAAGTCAGGTAGCTTTCCAGTTGTTGTTAGTATTCACTGTTTCTAAAAATTTATATTCTAGTTCCTGAATTCTGTAATCAAATTGGACTTTGTGTGATCTTAAGTGACTTCCTGATCTGCTTTCACCGTATGAAGGCAACCTTCCCACGCCAATTAGGATGAATGAAAATATTGAACTTTTTCCACTCCCGCAGCTCTTGACCTAATGTGAATCCGTGCTGTATATTTTTACCCTGAGAAATATGGGACTAGATTGCTCCTTTGAACAAGTGCTTCAAACGGGCCTCTGGTGGCTCAGCAGGCTAAGTCTGTCTGTTATTAACACAGCTGCTTGCAATTACTGCAAGTTCAAGTCCCACCAGGCCCAAGGTTGACTCAGCCTTCCATCCTTTATAAAGGTAGGTAAAATGAGGACCCAGATTGTTGGGGGCAATAAAAGTTGACTTTGTATATAATATACAAATGGATGAAGACTATTGCTTGACATAGTGTAAGCCGCCCTGAGTCTTCGGAGAAGGGCGGGATATAAATGCAAACAACAACAAGTGTCCTTCTGAACTCAAGCCCCAAGAATGTGCTTTTTCAGGCATTACTAGAAGGAATTTCTCCATCCAGTTTTGCGTGCTACAAAATATCATCCCTAGTGTAATCCAGCAAAATGTATAGAATAAGATCCAAACAACAAAAACAATCAAAGCTTTTTTTTCTCTCTCTCTCTCTTTCAAATCTGACACCTGCTGCTTATTCAGACAGATTGGATCTCACACAGCAGATGGAGCGGAATGAGTTAGCCATTTTTTCTCTGCATGTTTATTGCACTCCTGTCAACTTCTTTAATATACATTTGTGGCAGGACTTTGATCCATGTATTCCGTCCAGAAAGAACCTAAGTGAGTGTTGTTTTTAACTACTTATCGAGCATTACTCAGAAGGGATGTATTGCTGTTCTCAAACATTTTTTAAAAATTGGGTAAGCGTAGTTGGATGTGATTAAGGCAGCAGGATAGAAGCCCAGAGTTCATGAGTTCTAATGCGGCCTTGGACATAAAGCCAGCTGGGTAACCTTGAGCCAGTCCCTCTCATTCAGCCCTAGGAAGAAGACAATGACAAACCATTTCCAAAAAAACCTTGCCCAGCAAAACTGCAAGGATTAGTCCAGACCACCACTAGGAGTTAATACTGATTCAAAAGCAAGCACGTGCGCACCTCCACACACATATATGGTGATCATTAACTAGGTAGGTAAGTTGAAGCACTTTTTTTTTATTTATTTGAATTTATATCCCGCCCTGCTCCGAAGACTCAGGGCGGCTTACACAGTGTTAAGCAATAGTCTTCATCCATTTGTATATTATATACAAAGTCAACTTTTTATTGCCCCCAACACCTGGTTCCTCATTTTACCCACCTTATAAAGGATGGAAGGCTGAGTCAACCTTGGGCCTGGTGGGACTTGAACTGGCAGTAATTGCAAGCAGCTGTGTTAATAACAGACAGACTTAGTCTGCTGAGCCACCAGAGGCCCTTACAATCCCCCCTCTGACTACATCAAAGGGACAAAACTAAGATGATGATGTAATAGGTCACTAAAAGCACAGAGCTGAACTTGAAGAAGTGTGTATTTATTTATTAGCTTTGTAAGCCAGTCAAAAAAGATTCTCAGTTCCATTTCTGTATATAAATATAAATACAATAAAATATTTATGATAAAAGAATATTTCATTACTAATTATTTGTTTCAATAATGGTGGGGAAAAAATCTATCTGTCTGATGATGTCAACTCCTCCCTCCACCTCTTAGTTCTGTGAAATAACTCAGTTTTAATAGTCTATGAAGATTCTCAGTCATTCAGGTCACGGTTGTCCCAAAGGAGCTTTTTCAAGAGGCAACTGGACTTTCTGGATTTTCTTTGAAGTCCTTTTGCTTCTCGTCCAAGAAGGACAGAGCTGAAGAAGCTTCTTGGATTAGAAGTGAAATGTCCTCAAAGAAAAACAAGGAAGTCTAGTTGCCTCTTGAAAAAGCACCTTTGGGTCAGTTTTAATAGCTTGTGAGAAGTCAGTTGAGTGGATTAAATTTTTGGAGAGATTCTTTTCTTCTTTTCCAAAGTGTAGGAGTACAACCTCATCCCTCTGACAGCATCAAGGACCCCTTTTAATTTAAAGAATCACCAGATGGCAGCAAAGAAATAGGCAACTCTTTCAACTGCCATTAATTGTTTGTCTGCATTGTTACAGCCCAGATATGATAACTGAAAGAAGAGATCGACCTTCAACCTAACAAAATCCTTCAACCAACCCTCTAAATGTGAGCAAAACAAGGCTTTGAATATGTCACAGTGTGCAATATCGGATTTCCAAAACTAGAATCACTACCTAGATGACAAAAACTGTCAGACAGTCACTGATGTCCTCCTGACCTCAAGACTGAACCATTGCAATGCACTCTACATGAGGTTGCCCTTGAAAGCCATTCAGAAGCTGTGAATTGTCCAGCATGTGACAATAATAGGCATGTCACCCTATGCTGATATGACCCCACTGCTCTATGAGCTGCACTGGTTGCCAGGTGGCTTTTAGCTGCAATTCAGTGTGCTGATTATTCTCTATAAAGCTCTTCATTGCATAGGGACAGGTTTCTTGAGAGACCTCCTACCTCTGACATTTTTTATTTGTCATTTATTTATTTGATTCCTTCAAATAATGTTGTCTAATAAGATTCCGGAAATGTGTCTGCTCTGTCACAGCAGCTGCCCTCAAGAATGGGATCAAAGATGCACAAAACTTCCCCCATGACGATGTTTCGGAAGGTACTGAAAAACTGGTCCTTTACTGTACAGTGTTTTTTTTTTAATTTCATTTTGTCACAACAGTATACACAAACATTGTCATAAATAAAAACAACACATCATGAAAGAAATATATATATATATATAAGTAAAAGTATGCAACAGCTATGTTAATTTGATATAATGAAGGGAATAATAGGACAGGAACTGTAGGCACTTTTGTGCTCTTATGCACGCCCCTTATAGTCCTCTTAGGAATGGGGTGAGGTCAATAGTAGACAGTTTTTGGTTGAAGATTTTGGGATTTTGAGTAGAGACTATGGAGTCAGGTAATGAGTTCCAAGCATTAACAACTCTGTTACAGAAGTCATATTTTCTGCAATCAAGTTTGAAGCAGTTGACATTAAGTTTGAATCTATTGTTTGCTCTTGTATTATTGCGATTGAAGCTGAAGTAGTCATTTACAGGAAGGATATTGCAATAGATGATTTTGTGTGTTAAACACAGGTCATGTCGAAGTCAGCGGAGTTCTAAGTTTTTTAATCCCAGGATTTCAAGCTGGTGGTATAAGGTATTTTGTTGTTAGTTTTTTCTTTCTCTGGATGCACACCTCTTTGTTCTTTTATACTTTTGATGGGTTAAAGCATCCAGAGATGCTGGGAGAGAAAATAACCATATCATAAGGCTATCAACAATCATCAGGTACTAAAAGCAAAGTCGAAAACCAAATAAGCTGTTTTCATTCTCTGCATCATACTTAGTACAAATGTTTGTTAGTTTGTTTAGGGAGATCCCAAGGCTGCCAGTTTCATAAAAGTTCTGGGCAGAACAGACACTCAAAGCCTTCTCTGTATTCATAAATGCATACAAAAAATTCATGAGCTGGTTGTTGATTTACCCCGACAGGACTGCACATGGGATGGACAATTCCAGATGCCATTTTCTCCCCCAAATCATGCTCCTGTGATCCATTAAATAATACAAAGTAAAACTTGGTACACAGCAGTTATTTGAGAAGAAAAATAGCTGAACTCTTCCCTGCAATTCTCAAAAATCATTTTCTCCATTGTGGAGACACTTCTGTTTTATGGTGTTTTGGCCTATCCTTACAGGTTACTTGAGAATTCCTTTCGAATTCATCTTGGTGGTAATGCTGAGATTGCTTTTATTGCTAGCATTGGCTTCAGTGACATATAGTCACACCCTCTGAGTTTATAAATAATATAGAAAGGCTGCAGATTGCTAAAAAGCCAATTGTGCCGTGAAACTGTGACATTCATCAGACCTGGGGCACAGTCATACCTAAATAAATGCAGAATTATCATATGTCACCCATAAAAAAAAACTCAACAAAAGTGTCTAGATTTTTTTTTAAAAATTTTTTAGAAACATACCGCATTCCACTACATTAAATGCGAATACCTTTGTGGTATTATTATGTAATAGGAACATTTTGGACATTTTTGTGGGTAGCTCTGAGGCTCCCAAGGGATTCATGTTGTCCTAGACTCTGTTTAAGTAATTCCAGGGAGATTTAATTACCCGATATCTAAGATACTCTGTTTAAACTTCTTGTACTTCTTTGTGTTGCTGTTTTGCTTTATACGATCTTGAAGTTGGGCAGATTACAGTGTTTTCAATGTGTTCACGGATATATAAAATTGTCAGAGATAGTGATCAATCAAATAGTGATAGACTTTATTTCTTGAAAAATAGATTGTTTGGAGCTAGATTGCAGTTTTATTTTAATTTATTTATGATGTTTATATTATATACTGCCCATCTACATACTTACAGTACAGTATAAAGAAATTATAAAGAAAAGAAACCTAAAATTTACAAGAATCAGATGAAAACTGCAAACCAAAATCATGAATGATATGGAGATAGAGCTCTACCAGCCAGTTCCAAGGCCCCCAAGCAAACCAACAGAGCCAAGTTCTAAGGCCCTTCCTGAGGATCAAGAGGCTGGGCAACAGATCTCACCTCCGGTAGCAAGATGTTCCAAAGGGCAATGTTCACAGCAGAAAATGATCTTCTCCTAGATGATGGGTATCATACACAAGGCCCGCGAACCAGATCCATCCCACAATGTGCTCGGATCTGTTTTGCAGGGCTGTCCTGGAAAATGTAAGTGTCCAGCCCATGTCACTTCGACCCAGTCTACCCAATGCAAAGAGGAAACATTGGGCCAACATCACTTCATCCGGGTCTACCCAGGGTGAAGAGGAAACATCCGGCCAGCATGGCTTCAGCCCAGTCTACCCAGTGTGAAGAGGAAACATGCCAGCAGTTTAGAGCGTGGTGTCAAGCTGGCCACACCAACCAAGTTGGCCATGTCCACCCAGTTAGCCATGCCTAGTGAGTGACATCAAGCTGGTCCCCCAAGGTCAGCCATAGCCCTGATGCAGCCCTCAATGAAATTGAGTTTGACACTCCTGTTCTAGACCCTGGTAGCCAAACTCCTTGAACAATGCCCTTTCTGCTGGAGTGAGTGGGGTGGGCCAATCCCTTTGGGGTGAGATGGTTCCTCAGATAACCTGGTCCTATGCCAGGAAGGGCTTTAAAAATTATGACCACCACTATGAATTGAACCCAGGCCAAGAGGAGGAGGAGGGAAAGGAGGGGGAGTCATATGTCCCTTAAGTTTCCCACGCAACAAATTGCCCCATTAGCATCTGCTGTACCAACATTTAATGAAGTACGATAAGGAAGTTCATTGTTTTTAATGAAAAGTATGACTACATTCTTCAAAGATATATTCAGAGCCAAGTGTCTCTGATTTGAGAGTTTCTTTTTCTTTATTCACTTAGACTAATTGTTCCTAAATGAGACAAGAGGAGAATTATGATGCAGTGCTGCATTTAAATATAATATTAGCATTATTTTGTGAGTACTATAAAAATTTCCATGCTGTAACTCAGTGTTTTTCAGAGTTGGCATCTCTGAAATGAGTGGACTTTAACTTTTAGAATTTTCTAGCCAGGATGCTGCCTAGGGAACTCGGGGAGTTGAAGTCATAGAATCATCTGTTGTAATGTCCTTCCTGCTTATGATTACTTCAGTTTCAACTACGATAACACAAGAG
Source organism: Ahaetulla prasina (assembly GCF_028640845.1). Taxonomy (NCBI): domain Eukaryota; kingdom Metazoa; phylum Chordata; class Lepidosauria; order Squamata; family Colubridae; genus Ahaetulla; species Ahaetulla prasina. The sequence continues at coordinate 208,912,484 of NC_080541.1, read as the reverse complement.
CTATCAATAGATTAAACTTAATGTCAACCGCTCCAGTTTGGATTGCAGAAAATATGATTTCTGTAACAGAATTATCTGTGCTTGGAATGCATTACCTGACTCTGTGGTCTCTTCTCATAACCCCAAAAGCTTTAACCAAAATCTATCCACTGTTGACCTCACCCCATTCCTAAGAGGACTTTAAGGGGCGTGCATATATATATATGTAGGTCTTTGGTTATTCGGGTTTTCTCCCGCGTAAAATTTCTCCCGCGTAAAATACACCCGCGAAAACCTCAGAAAACAAATATATATATATATATATATATATATATATATATATATATATATATATATATATATATATATATATATATATATATATATATATATGCTTATACTTCCTTGTTTCTCCTCATATATATGTTTATATATTATATAATCTTTTTGTGTTATGCTTGTGTATATTGTTATGACAAAATTAAATAAATAAAAAATAAATAAAAAGTCCACAAATTTTAATGTCAAGTTTAAAAAAAACACTGCTGTAATTTCAGCAAATCAATGTGGCTAGTGTTAAGACATTGAATGAGAGCTACTGGACCCAGATTCAATTCCATCCTCAGACATGAAGCTAACTGGGTAAATTTTGGTCAGATATTTTCTGACCACCTATTTTCCACCATATTTTCAAAATTCTGACCACCTACATCACAAATTGTTAGAAAAATAAAATGGAAGATAAGGAACCAAATATATTATACTAAATTGCTTGAAGGAAAGCTGGAGTATGAATATAATAAACCATATTGGCAATATTATTATAGTAGCATTGTGTTCCAGGTAATTGAATTCTTGAATCTCTACTTTCCGAGGCAAAAATATAGAGAGGATATAAAGATTCAACTTAAGAACAAAAGAGCTGCAGCATAACAGAACTAATGCTATATAAATATAATTGCATCAAAGCAATATAATGTATTAAGATTTACAACAAGATAATAATAATAAAAAAAACCAATTTCGGCAGGACCCTCTTCTACGTGAGTTTTTTAGGTTCTCATTTAATATGAAACCATCTCTTCTAAGGATTAAGGATAGGACCCTGAAGAAAACCGCTTATCCCCCAATTGGAAGACAATTTAATTTCTCCATGAAATGAGTTCCAATTGCAGTTATTCCCTTTTGAACAGTTTGCCTTCCTGAACTCTAGGAATTGAGTCACTAGAGTTTCTAATGGGAACCACTTTCCCATCTGGTGTCCCCTTCAGACAAGGAGTCTGATCTTTTCTTCAACAGATAACCAAAAAAATAAAGAATTGGTTGTGATAGATAGATAGATTATAGATAGATAGATAGATAGATAGATAGATAGATAGATAGATAGATAGATAGATAGATAGATAGATAGATAGACAGACAGACAGACAGACAGACAGACAGACAGACAGACAGACAGACAGACAGGAAGCAGCAGGTGAAGCTAAGCAGAATCACATCAGATACCTTTCCAATTAGCACAGGGGTCCCCCAAGGCTGTGTGCTCTCCCCACTTCTCTTCTCTCTGTATACCAATGTCTGCATCACTAATGATCCATCTGTTAAATTACTGAAGTTCACAGATGACACAACAGTGATCGGTCTCATTCGAGGCAATGCATACAGATGGGAATACAGATGGGAAGTTGAACAACTAGTCTCGTGGTGCGACCAGAACAATCTGGAACTGAACACACTCAAAACTGTAGAAATGGTTGTAGAATTTAGGAGAAACCCTCCCATGCTTTCACCTCTTACAATACTAGACAACACAGAATCAACAGTAGAGACCTTCAAATTTCTAGGTTCTATCATATTGCAAGATCTAAAATGGACACTTAACTTCAAAAACATCATCAAAAAAGCACAACAAAGAAGGTTCTTTCTGCTCCAACTCAGAAAGCTCAAACTGCCCAAGGAGCTGCTGATCCAGTTCTAAAGAGGAATTATTGAGTCTGTCATCTGCACCTCTATAACTGTCTGGTATGGTTCTGCAACCCAACAAGACAGACACAGACTTCAGAGAATAATTAGAACTGCAGAAAAAACAATTACTACCAACCTGCCTTCCATTGACGACCTATATACTGCACGAGTCAAAAAGAGGGCTATGAAAATATTTACAGATCCCTCACATCCTGGACATAAACTGTTTCAACTCCTACCCTCAGAACGACGCTATAGAGCACTGCACACCAGAACAACTAGACACAAGAAAAAATTTTCCCCAAATGCCATCACTCTGCTAAACAAATAATTCCCTCAACATTGTCAAACTATTTACTAAGTCTGCACTACTATTAATCTTCTCATCATTCCAATCATCCATCTCCTTCCATTTATGACTGTATGACTGTAACTTTGTTGCTTGCATCCTTATGATTTATATTGACGGTTTCCTAATATGATTTGATTGCTTATTTGTACCCTATGACTATCATTAAGTGTTGTACCTTATGATTCTTGATGAACGTATCTTTTCTTTTATGTACACTGAGAGCATATGCACCAAGACAAATTCCTTGTACGTCCAATCACACTTGGCCAAAAATTCTGTTCTGTTCTGTTCTAGATGGATGGATGGATAGATAGACAGACAGACAGACAGACAGACAGACAGACAGACAGATCATCATCAAAGTTGGAACAGACCTTGGAGATCTTCTAGTACAACACCCTGCTCAAGCAAGAGACTCTATACCATTTCAGACAAATGGATGTCCAGTCTCTTCTTAAAAATCTCCAGTGATGGAGCACCCAGAACTTCTGAAGATAAGCTGTTCCGCTGGTTGGTTTTTCCACTGTCAGGAAATTTCTCCTTAGTTCTAGGTTGCTTCTCTCCTTGCTTAATTTCCAAGGAGAAATTATTGCTCCTATTGCTTCTTGTCTTGCATCTCATGCTTTGGAAAATAAGCTGACCCCTCTTCTTTGTGGTAGCCTCTAAAATATTGGAACATTGCTATCATATCATTGCTATCCCTAGTCCTTCTTTTCACTAAACTAGATATACTCAATTCCTGAAATGTTCTTCATATGTTTTAGTCTCCGACTCCCTAATCATCTACTGTATATATAGATAGATGATTAGACAGACTATCAGATACAGACAGACAGACAGACAGACATAGCCTCTGCTATGATAAAAAGTAGAATAGAATAGAATAGAATAGAATAGAATAGAATAGAATAGAATAGAATAGAATAGAATAGAATAGAATTTTATTGGCCAAGTGTGATTGGACACACAAGAATTTGTCTTGGTGCGTATGCTCTCAGTTTACATAAAAGAAAAGATATGTTCATCAAGGTACAACATTTACAACACAATTGATGGTCAATATATCAATATAAATCATAAGGATTGCCAGCAACAAGTTATAGTCATACAGTCATAAATGGACTGTATGACTATAAAACATGTCCTTCTAAAGAGAAATCTTAGGAATTCTTGTCTTGGTTTTAGCTCAATTGTAAGCACCACATTGACTTTCTCAAGTTCTAAACAGCAGCTCTTGGGAACCAAGGATGTTCTCACATCTGGGCCATGGAAGGAAGATTGAGGTTGCCAGACAGCCAGGCAGCATCTTGATTGGACCATGTGACTGATCGTTTGGGGTTGTGGGAAAACTTTCTCTTTTAATTAGGTGAAAACCGTGGGAACCGTCAGAGTTGGTTTTCACAGATCAGTGCCAATATGATATTTCCAATAAAGTTATTCTTTGAGGAATTCACCTGCCTCGGAGTTTTGCTTGATATGGGATTATTACTTTGAAGCCTGACACATACAGTCCCTTGGCCCTGGTTAGGCTGATTGGAACTAATGTGAGTTGAAGTCCCCATAAAACCTAGAGAACACCAAGTTGCCTATATTTATTTTTGGTTCAACTGCTATGCCGCAAATGAGTCACTTTTCATCCTGTTTCTGTACTAGCTGCAGCAGGTCAAAAAAGCTGATCTTACCTTAAGTCAAAGAAATGTTTTTTAATCCATAGGAAAAAAAGAATAACTGACTGTCTCCTATGAGTGTAAACAAATTTGCAAATTCATTAAACAAAAATGCCATTTAAAATTAATTTGACTAGCAGGATACCATCTGGATAGTATCAGATTTGGAAAACTCAATATAAAGGGCCAGTCTGAAATGAGAGTCTTATCCAGCTATCCAACAATTGTCTTTGAATTTTTCTGCATCAAAAGGCTGCACATGAATAGAGACAAGCAAATAATTGAATTTGGAGGGATTGAAGAAAAGCTGTTATGAGATTTTGAGTGACAAAAACTGCTGCAAATACTAGGTGCGGTATTGACACTGCCTTGGGACTAGTGTAGTGCAGATCTTTTCAAGAGGTAGTTTATTATACTAGACAAAAGGGATTTCCATTTCTTTTCCCTCTTAACTGACTGTTCTAATGGTTTTGAAAGTAACAAAGTAACAAGACTCCTTTTCACTTTGATGGAGAGGTTTGCAGTGCCGGTCTTGCAACATCATCGGCAGCATCTAAAGGTAGCGATCTCACACAACTGTTGAGAGCATAACACACTCAAATCTATAAAATATCTCACAAATTGATTGCACTGCTCTATAGCAACTTAGCCTCCTGCTCGCCCGGTAATGCCTATAACATAAGTGTGAGATACAAAGGAGGTCTCAGTAAAGAAGGTGTGAAATACGAAGAAATCTCAAATTGGTGCAAAGAGGGTTCTTTTATTGGCCAAGGAGTTTCATGGCATGCTTGCACTCGTAGCAATGTGATCTGCTTTTACAGAGACAAAAGCAGCACTTTCTGACCTGACAATAAGATATCCCCAGACTGGGTAAATGACATACACTTTCCAGCTTTGCAAATGTTGCCAGGGTAATGATGATTTAAAGCTGACCAGCCAATGTAAGGCTAATGCAACTGTAAAGCTGATGAAATGTAAGGCTGATGCAATGAGAATGAATCAGCATTGGTATAGCCAGTTTAAGACTTAAGAAAGGGTCCACACAAGTCTTTTACCCCTGTAAGAGATCTTTATAAATTTCAGCCAGGAGAGGGCCTATTCTCTCTCCTTGTGTCCGGCATTCATTGCTGAATTCTCTGTGTAGAGTTAAGAAAAAAAAAAGATTGCCTGTAAGGTATTTGCCAACCATATTTATTTCTGTATAGGAATAGGCTAGGCTAGGCTAGGCTAGTCTAGGCTAGTCTAGGCTAGGACAGGATAGGACAGGATAGGATAGGATAGAATTCTTTATTGGCCAAGTGTGATTGGACAAACAGTTGCTGTTGCTGTTGCTGTTGCTGTTGCTGTTACTATTAGTTTGAAAATTAATTAAGAAAATAGAAAAACACCACCTGGAAACTGAACAGCACACATTTAAATTCTGGTAAGATCAAGCCTATCTGACCAACTCAAGTTTCTATCTGGCTCAGTCACTATCCTTTTTCTTGTGATTAGAGCTGCCTTCCAGAGGTCCCTTCCCAGTAGCTCCCTTTCCATTGACTGTATCCTTCTAAACAACAGTCTCTGGCCCTGGCTCCTTTGTTTAGCTGATGGAATTGGAGGCAACACCTGGAAGCTGACTGACTGTCATGCTGTGTGATAAAGATCTTGGATGACAGGGCAAAGAGACACTGCTAAAGGAACAGTCAGATAAGAGACAGCTTAGCCCACAACTGGATAGTAGATGGGGCAAGAACCGTAGAATATCCCAAAGGTGCTTTTTTAAATGGCAACTGGACTTCCTTGTTTTTCTTTGAAGACGTTTCGCTTCTCATCCAAGAATCTTCTTCAGCTCTGACTGTCCACCATCCCCACCATCCACCTGGAGCTGAAGAAGCTTCTTGGATGAGAAATGAAAAGTCTTCAAAGAAAAAGAAGAAACTCCAATTGCCTCTTGAAAAAGTACCTTTGGGACAAACATGACCTGGATGACTGAGAATCTCCACAGACAACCATTGAATATATTCTATAGAAGACGCGGTGTGGGGTATGGAGGGGGTGAGTGTGTATTTTCATACTTGGAAGATTCTGTCAATGTAATTTCAAAATAACACTGAAGTAGCCCACCTGATTGCAGTTCCTATCTGGTTTATCCTCCGAAGCCAACACTGGCTTAGTGTCCTGTTAGTCAAACTGAAAACAAGCAAGACAGGGTTACTCATGCAATTGTAAGTTGCCTTTTGTTGAGAGAGGCAGCTGTGCAGACAATGAAGATTACTTTAGTAATATGTATTTTTTTAAAAAAAAAGAAGTTAAAAAGAATCCCAAATGTCATGCTCTAGAATTCAGAAAAGCAAGTAAACAGCAACCTCGTTTTAATGGCTGCATGAGTCGAAAGAAATGGCTATTCTAAACTCCCACAGCATGATGAGTATTATGTTTCATGAAATATTCACCCGGTGAGGGCCTTGAAGTTCTGTGATTGTACTGTCAAGTTGCCAAAACATCTGGACAATGTTCCATTGAAAAAATATGAGAGAATATGTGGAAGTTGGATTACTTACAGCCATGTAATAGGTGGCATATCAGATTAACAAACCAAATTGCACATAATACATTTTATAGTAGCTTCATGCACATTCATTAGTGTGCTGTAAAATTAAGAAAATGTTTACATTTCTGTTTTATTTGCAGGATGCTCATTTGGGGGCACTCGTCTTCCTATGCACACATTTGAACTCTGGTTCCAAACCATTGTGCGCGTGTGCACACACACACACAGAAATGGTTGTGCAAAAAACCTAACAAATCCCGGAGGGAATATTTTCTCCTTCTCTCTTCTCACTCTTGTCCTGTTCATTTCAAGGTGGACTGCAAGGAGAATCCCTTGGTTCATTACAGACCATATTAACCTGCTAGACATTTGAATTTAGCAGGAGCCCTTGTAAGAGGACGTACTTCTGAGGCTGCCAAAAGAATAATGAATCCCAGTAAGATAAGTAAAGTAAAATGTGCTTGGTAATATAGTGGTCTTGGATGTCAGGTATGGGCTTAGCCCCGTTGAAAGCTAGATTTATGAAGTAATTCATAAAACAGGGAATTTTTTTTCCTCTAAATTATGTCTTGAGGAAAGGGAAGGGGAGGAGAGGAGACAGAAGGAAAAGGGAGGAGAGGAGAGGAGAGAAAAGGAGAGGAAAGGAGAGTCGGTGGGGTCAGAAGGAAAGGAAAGGAAAGGAAAGGAAAGGAAAGGAAAGGAAAGGAAAGGACAATTAATTGTGAGAAACATGAATAATGTATGAACTTCCTTCATTTTGATAACTATACGACAACACAGTCTAAAGTAACATGTAGGGGGAACATTTGAATAAGTGTTGTTCAGGGAAAAAAAACACTTATGCACTTTTATCTTCATTTCTCTCTCAATCTGACACCATCTATGGAATGTGGCATATGTAGTTAAATTTAGTTGTGAGAGATCGACAAGAATGCTTGCTTTCCATCTGCAATCATCACTCTAATAGTCTGCAACCCTTTCTTGAAATCCCAAGGAATAATGCTGTGTGGGAATACCCTTGCAGATGGAGAAGTCTAGATAGATAACAGAACAGATAACAAAGTAACAGAGTTGGAGGGGACTCTGGAGGTCTTCAAGTCAATCCCCTGCTCAAGCAGGAGACCTTATACCATTCCAGACAAGTTGCTGTCCAAGTTGCTTCTCTCCTTGCTTAGTTTCCATCCATTGTTTCTCGTTCTGCCTTCTGGTTGTTTGGAGAATAGGTTGACCCCTATCTTCTTTGCGGCAGCCCCTCAAATATTGGAACACGGCTATCATGTCACCTGTAGACTAGACATAAGGAGACTTTTGAAAGATGGCAAAGTGTTTTCAAGGTGCGCTATTATTGATACAGAGGGCTTCTTACCTCTTAGGCCAGGCTTCCAAATTATTTCCAGTGAAATAAAATAGCTTTTTTATGTCACCTCACTGATGTAATCAGCTTCTCTCAGGCGTCTGTGACAAATCACTTTATAGGAACACATTCTTTTCAAGCAAAATGGTAACGATCATAACGAGAGATGCAAATGTCACAATGAGATATCTATCAGAGCAACGGCTGCCAAAGGAAACACTATTTCTTTAGTCAATAGCATCCATTTTTGCATCCGTTTTAATGTAATGAAAGAACTAACATAGAGCTAGCCAGCCTGACATTTTCCTTGATGGTTGCTTCACAAAACAGTTTCATATGCAACTTCAGAAAACAGTCTGCTCAGATCATGGATGCTTATGTGGAAAAATAATTGAATATCAATCAGAGTTTGCTTCCAGACCTCAGCAGCTTCTGTTCTATTATAATTCATTGAATTAATCAATCCCTTGGCATCCTGATAGGTTATTATCAAGGAAAAAAAGCTAGGAAATTATAAATTTTGCTTTAAAGGACACCTCTGGTCTCTAGTGAAAAGTTTCCAATGAAGAGAAATAAGGCAAGAATGTTTGAAAAAGTTACCCTGCAGCTTTTGAACAACCAAAATAGGGGTTTTTTTTCTTCTTCTTCTTCTTTGCAAAACAAAGAGCTCATCTGTTATTTAAATCGGGGGGGAAAACCAATTCAACCCAGCGGGTATGATGGAATTTTTGAGAGCATCTTATGTAGGTAATCGGACAACACGCTGACACAGGAGGCTGCTTGAACCCCAAATAGCTGTGATAGCAGGCATGGCTCTTTCCTTTATCTGAATGCAGATTGGTGACATTGCTCTATGCCTTCATGTTCAGTCCTCTTCCCTGAAGCTGCTGTTTAGGAGCCCAGCTTGCTTGCTTGACTCCTTGAACAGGTGGACACCTTTCTAAATTTTATTTATTTATTTATTTATTTGTTTGTTTGTTTGTTTGTTTGTCACAACAGTATATATAAGCATAAGCATGAAAATAACTATATAATATATAAGCATATATATGAGCATAATAAGTATGTAATAACTATATTAATTGGATATAATGAAAGGAAACAATAGGACAGGAACGGTAGGCACATTTGTGCTATTATGCTCGCCCCTTATAGTCCTCTTAGGAATGGGGTGAGGTCAATAGTAGACAGTTTTTGGTTAAAGCTTTGGGGATTTTGGGAAGAGACCACAGAGTCAGGTAGTGTGTTCCAAGCACTAATAACTCTGGCAGCGTTCTTGGACCAACGCTCTTCATATTATACATCAACGATCTCTGCGACCATATCACAAGTAATTGTGTTCTCTTTGCTGACAATGTCAAACTATTTAACACCAACAACAACACAACTACCCTTCAAAAAAACCTTGACTTTGTATCCGAATGGTCTAAAATTTGGCAACTCCAAATCTCAACCAGCAAATGCTCAGTTTAACATATTGGAAAAAAGAACCAAAACACTAAGTACAAGCTTGATGGACATTACCTTACAGATGACCCCCACCCTGTCAAAGACCTTGGAGTTTTCATATCCAATGATCTAAGTGCCAAAGCCCACAGCAACTACATCACAAAAAAGGCTCTAAGAGTTTTCGACCTAATCTTACGTAGCTTCTTTTCCAAAAACACTACACTACTAACCAGAGCATATAAAACATTTGCTAGACCAATTCTTGAATACAGCTCGCCTGTTTGGAACCCATACCACATTTCTAATATCAATACAATTGAACATGTCCAGAAATATTTTACAAGAAGTGTTCTCCACTCCTCTGAATACAACAAAATACCTTATGCCACCAGACTTAAAATCTTGGGTTTAGAAAACTTAGAACTCCGCCACCTTCGACAGGACCTGTGTTTAACTCATAGAATCATCTTTGCACGGGGGACAAAGGAAGGGATTCAAAGACATGTTGAAAGCCTCTTTCATGTCCCTAGATATCAACACCACCTCCTGGGAAACCCTGGCAGAAGATTGATCGACATGGCAAACATTGATCCACCAAGGCTGCCAGACATCTGAGGACAGAGGAACAACCATAGCACAAAAGAAGCAAGCACTCCACAAAGCCAGAGCTGCAAATGCTGCAACAATGATGCCCACACATATGGCAGAACATTTCGTATCCGTATAGGCCTTACCAGACTTCTGTGGACACATCGTGCACAGCCCACAACCCGTTAGATGTCAAGGTCCTCCTTGAAAATGGTGGATGAACCTCATTTTGGACATTAATACAATTGAGAGCGTGTCCAGAAATATTTTACAAGAAGAGTTCTCCACTCCTCTGATTACAACAAAATACCTTATGCCACCAGACTTGAAATCCTGGGTTTAGAAAATTTAGAACTCCACCGCCTTCCACATGACCTGAGCTTAACTCATAGAATCATCTTTTACAATGTCCTTCCAGTTGAAGACTACTTCAGCTTCAATCACAACAATACACGAGCACACAATAGATTTAAGCTTAATGTGAACCGCTCCAATCTTGATAGCAGAAAATATGACTTCAGAAATAGAATTGTTAATGCCTGGAATGCACTACCAGACTCTGTGGTCTCTTCCCAAAATCCCCAAAGCTTTAACCAAAAACTATCTACTATTGACCTCACCCCATTCCTAAGAGGTCTATAAGGGGCGTGCATAAGAGCACAAACGTGCCTACCATTCCTGTCCTTTTGTTTCCTTTTGTTATATCCAATTAATATAGTTGTTACATACTCATACTTATATATATGCTTATATATTATATAGTTATTTCATGTTAATGCTTATATATACTGTTATGACAAAATAAATAAATAAAAAATAAATAAAAAATACATACAGTTCCATAGTGCTTTACAGCCCTCTCTAAGCCATTTACAGAGTCAGCATATTTTCCCCAACAATCTGAGTCCTCATTTTGCTGACTGCAGAAGGATGGAAGGCTGAGTCAAACTTGAGCCTGTTGAGACTCAAACTGCCTAATTGCTGGCAGTCAGCAGAATTAGTCAGCAATACTGCATTCTAACCACTGTGCCACCCTGACACAGATAAGCTGATTTCACTTTATAGTAAAGCTTCTTAACAGACTCTTGAAGCCTGGAAGTGCTGTACAGTCCTCCAGCCATCTTCTTTACAGCCTGGGAAACTAGGGAGGGACTCTTCTGAGCCTCTTTCCCTGCTCACTATCCAACGGCAAGCTCTGAGCTCTCTTATACGACCAATCCCTAGGCAGCATCACTTCACTCTGTCTCCCAAGGTCTTTCCCATATACCATTCCTGTATGTATGTATAAATGTACACAGGTATGCATTTTTTTTACATTGCTCATTCAAGAATGTGACTTTACGTGGCCTACAGAAAAACATGCAATATTTATAGTACATTAAAATAATTCAGAATTATCAAGTTGATCAAATACTAAAATCAGAACACCCTTATCAATATAATGTGAATTATCAACATTCACAATATTTTAAAAAATATTTATTATAACTGATCATTTATTACTTGTGTCTGTTGAATATTCTAATAAAGGTAAAGGTTCCCCTCGCACATACGTGCTAGCCGTTGCTGACTCTAGGGGGCGGTGCTCATATCCGTTTCAAAGCCGAAGAGCCAACGCTGTCCGAAGACATCTCCGTGGTCATGTGGCCGGCATGACTCAACGCCAAAGGCGCATGGAATGCTGTTACCTTCCCACCAAAGGTGGTCCCTATTTTTTCTACTTGCATTATTATGTGCTTTCGAAACTGCGAGGTTGGCAAAAGCTGGGACAAGTAATTGAGAATGTGGTTGATTCTAGCTATGGGCTAAAGTTGAGTGCATTCATATCTAATTCAAAATAGATTTACAGACCTTTAAATCCTAATAATTATGGTTTTAGAAGTGTTTGATAATTCTCTGATCTTTATTTAAATAAAGAATAATTCTTAAAAGGATGAAAACAAACAGGAAACAGTGAAGGTGAAATTCTAGAAACTAAATCCTCAAATGTTTTATTGAAAGACTTTGAAAGCTGGTTTCTTTCATTTCCTTAATCCTGAGTTCCTCTAGGGATCTGATGGAAGATAACCTTCGAGTAAGAAAAGCAAAAGCAAAATCCAATTAAAATATATAGGAATAATAAGGGTAGTTATTAAAAAGTGAAAATGGGATATAAAATGCCCCATACATATCACAATAATTAAAGTATAAGTACAATTATTTAGTTATTTGATTTGCTAAAAAAAATCTGGGAGGCTTAGGAAATATCAAAAATATAATTAAAACACAGTTAAAAACATAATTGCCCAAAACAACAGCAATATTCAAAAATATGGTTATATTGATAGCTTTGATTATAATTTTTTTCTCCACTACTATTTCTACAATAGAGAGAGATGATAGATAGATAGATAGATAGATAGATAGATAGATAGATAGATAGATAGATAGATAGATAGATAGATAGATGAGAGAGAGAGAGAGAGAAGGAGGGAGGGAGGGAGGGAAAAGAGAGAGACTGATGATAGAGGGGGAGGAAAGAGAGAGAGAGATGATGATGATAGATAGATAGATAGATAGATAGATAGATAGATAGATAGATAGATAGATAGATAGATTTGTTGTTGTTGTTAGTTGCGAAGTCATGTCCGACCCATCGCGACCCCATGGACAACATTCCTCCAGGCCTTCCTGTCCTCTACCATCCTCTGGAGTCCATTTAAACTCATGCCTACTGCTTCAGTTACTCCATCCAGCCACCTCGTTCTCTGTCGTCCCCTTCTTCTTTTGCCCTCAATCTTTCCCAGCATTAGGCTCTTTTCCAGTGAGTCCTTCTTTCTCATTAGTTGGCCAAAGTATTTCAGTTTCATCTTCAGGATCTGGCCTTCTAAAGAGCAGTCAGGGTTGATCTCCTCTAGAACTGACTTGTTTGTTCACCTTGCAGTCCAAGGGACTCGCAGGAGTCTTCTCCAGCACCAGAGTTCAAAGGCCTCAATTCTTTGGCGATCAGCCTTTCTCATGGTCCAACCTTCACAGCCATACATTACACATACATTACACACACAGCCATACATTACTCATAGATAGATAGATAGATAGATAGATAGATAGATAGATAGATAGATAGATAGATAGATAGATAGATAGATAGATAGATGGATGGAGGGAGGGAGGGAGGGAGAGAGAGAGAGGGGGAGGGAGGAAAAAGAAAGTGATGATGGATGGATGGAGGGATGAATGGATGGATGAAAAAGAAAGAAAGATGATGGATAGATGGAGGGAGGGAGGGAGGGAGAGAGAGAGAGACAGAGAGAGAGAGAGAGAGAGAAATGTATTGAAATTTTACTTGGTTTTTAACCGACTTTATGATTATGAACGAAGACAAATATACGTGTTCCAAGATAATGTTGCAGGATCCAGTTTGGATCAGTCAATGGGACCAGAGATTTATTCTTCCAAGCTTTTGGACTCGTGCTGGAGCCCATCCTCAGGGAACTTCTCTCTACCAGAATGTGTGCTTTGGGCTATTCTATATGTAGCATTTATGAATACCAGCTGTAGCTTCTGGATGATTTTCAATGTGCCTATTTGAAGCAAATACAATAGCCCCATCACAAGGTGATCAGGGAGTGAGCACCTCCCGGAATGAGAAAAGGTTGCAGCTCATGGACAAGATGAACTTGTGCAAAAGCTCTTGTTTTTAAGGAACTTATAATAAATGGTACATTTGATATCTCTCATGTAGCTTGGGTGACACATTCCTCTCAGTTTAGATCTAAAATCTAATGAGTGGGAGTTTCAGGAAGCTAAAGCTACCATATATTGCATCCAAAAAGTACCACTAGACTGGAGCAAAAAGTGTTCTGTATCTTTTCTTTTTTTGTTGCACTTTTGTGGTTATCTAGATTTCTTTCCCATCCCAGATCTGATCTCTGTAAGGGAAAGAAACTCATTTTGACTAAACACCAGGAGAAAGGTTTTGTAACAAGGCAGCAGTTAGCTGGGTGACCAAGAAGCGAGTGCAATGGTGGTATTCAGCTGGTTCAGGCCGATTCGGGCAAAGCGGTAGTGGTGACCTGCTGTCCTATTTAGCCACATTTTCTAAGCCGTTCACATGCGTGCAGGCTGTGCACATGCAAAGCACATGCGCGGAAGGCCACATGCATGCACAGAAGGCGTGCTCACGAGTGAAACAGACGTGTGTACCTGCGCGCTCACATTTTCAGTGCACGGCAAACCAGTGGTAAAATTATGTGAAATTTTAAGTACGTGGATTCTTTCTTAACTGCAGGATGTCAAGGAGCTGTTCCTTGTGATTAAACAAGGCTTCAAAGAGCGTGGATGGACTGGACAACATCAAATTCCTTTCAACTATAAATATTTCTATAGAGGAAAATATCTATAGAATAATTGGTCCTTCACGCAGACAGATGTTCCTCACTCCAATTCTGCCTTTGGCACATGAAAGCACATCTGGCATTTCCTATCCTGCAAATGTGTTTCCCAGTGTGAGTAGCCAAGTTGCTTACTTTTGCTTTGTCATCATCTTGAAATAAACGTCTAAATTGTCATCGCCTTGGCTTTTTCTTGCTTTGACCTCTTTGTATCTAATTCTCTTTTTTATTACTCCTTTTTTAATTTTACTGTTATATGTCCTTATTGGATTTTGGGTTTATTGTTGCATTGTCGTGACCTTTGGTTACCACAACAAAACGTATTTGCTTATTTACTATCCTGTCAAGATCCTTTTTACATTGCCTTTTCATATTCTGTGTATTAGCAGCATAATTCCCTACCTACTTTTGCACTTGTATATCTGGTGTATTATTTCACATCCTTGCTGTTCAAATCATACACAGTATCACCCATAATTAATATGTTCTTCACTTGCAAAAAAAAAATCTTATTGATGTATTCATCCTGGTTCTAGATAGTTATGAAAATGATCCTTGCAGCAAACTTATAACTATATTTTAAACTATGCAAACCTCATGCCATAAAAAGCAATTGAAAAGGTGATTCTTTCTTACACAGGATCAGAAAGCACTAAAATATATTTTAGGGACCAGTCATTACTGTAATTATTAGCCTAGGGAAGGCTGAGTTACTTAACAGCTACTCTCACTTGTCCCAATCACCAACGACTTTGATTTTGTACTGAAAGCAGAGACAGCAAAACACATAGCCGTATGCTCAAAAGTGCTCGCGATTGGTAAAACATAAATGGCGATGTACCATGGATCTTGTTTCTCTTTAAATAACCTTCTCGGAAAATGAAGCATAGGGCAAAGTGAAATGTTTGCCTGCTCAGTAAGTATCCATCTGCAATGCCCTACAGTAGAAGGATTGTGATTTACTTTTAAAAAATGATATTTACTCCCACAGAGTCAATCATTTTGTCTCTATATCAAGAAGATAGATCAGGGGTGAAATCTAAAAATTTTCCCTACCAGTTCTGTGGGCGTGGCTTGGTGATCAGGTGACCAGGTGGGCATGGCCAATAACAATAAATAATAAAAATAATAAACAAAGTACACAAAACAATAAGAGGTACCAAAAAACAACTTTCACACTTTACGCAACACAACTGACTCACACACAATGTAAAAGCAACTGCACTTCACCCAAAATGGCCTCTGCAACAAGCAGGAACCTTACACAGCCACAAAAAGCTCAAAAAACAACTTTCACACTTTACACACAACACAATACAACACAACAAAACTGACTCTCACACACACACACACAAAATGCCACATACAGCTTTGTGACATTTTGTATGTTTGTGTAGTTAGAGTGAAACACTACAGAAACAAACCTAATCTCAGAAAGCTGCACAAATATTTTATTTTATTATTTTATTTTATTTATATTTTTAGATAAAAGCAGCTAAATTTAAAACTTCCTTAACTTTAAACTGCTAAGTCTAAAAAAAAAAAAACTCCTAAAAAAACCCCCAATTAACTATTTCTTTGAAGCTCCTTCCACCTTACATACCCAATTCAAGGAATCATCTATTGCAATATCCTTCCTGTAAAAGACTACTTCAGCTTCAATCGCAATAATACAAGAGCAAACAATAGATTCAAACTTAATGTCAACCGCTTCAAACTTGATTGCAGAAAATATGACTTCTGTAACAGAGTTGTTAACGCTTGGAACTCACTACCTGATTCTATAGTCTCTACTCATAATCCCAAAAACGTCAACCAAAGACTGTCTACTATTAACCTCACCCCCATTCCTAAAAGGACTATAAGGGGTGTGCATAAGAGCACAAAAGTGCCTACCGTTCCTGTCCTATTGTTCCCTTCATTATATCAAATTAACATAGTTGTTGCATACTTTTACTTATATATATGTTTTTCTTTTATGATGTGTTGTTGTTTTATGTCGATGTTTATATATACTGTTGTGACAAAATGAAATAAAAAAAGAAAAGGCAGACAGATTGAGTTGCTCACTGATAAAATGGATTGCAGGCAGGGAGATTGAGTTGCTAGCTGATGCAATTGATTGCAGGAGCAGAAGCAAGGCCGGAATAGCGAGTGAGACTGAAAGAAGCAGGAAGCTGCCAAGTAGGCAGTGGGGACCAGGTGACTGGGTGGACATGGGCAGGGGGAGGGTTTTCTACTGGTTCTCCGAACTACCTGCCCCCATTGCTACTGGATCCGGTCTGAACTGGGACCATTTCACCCCTGGGATAGATTGTATATCTTGGTCATCCAGGTAAGACCACACGTAGAATACTGCATTCAATTTTGGTCACCACACTATAAAAAAGATGTTGAGACTCTTGAAAGAGTGCAGAGAAGAGCAATCAAGATGATTCATAAATCATAAGATGGGTCATAAGTCAAGAAATTTAGATTTGACTTAAAATTTGTAAAATGTGAAACTATCTTCCCAAAAGGGTTAGTAATTTTTCTTTAGTCATACTGTTGTGACTCTGGCTCCCGAGGCTGTCTTCATGGAGGAAGATGACTCTGAAAGTGATGGGGAGGAGCTGGCAAGGCCTCCCTCTCCAGGACCCTCCTTTCTGGCAGCGCCTCAGGTTCCAGCCAAAGGCCAAGAGGAAGGCATGTCGGAGCACCCACTAATAGGGAGTGATGAAGATCAATCTTGGATTGATCCCAGGTAGCGTCGGAGGGAGAGGCGTGTGCAGCAAAGGAAGAGGTGTGGACAGGCCACAGATTGCTGAGTCACTGAGCCACGCCCCACAGGGGATAAAAGTGGGTGGGGTTGCTCTGCAGGCTCTGTGAAGGACAAAAACTGCATATCGTGAGCTTCAGATGGGATATGTTTCGGAATTAAGGCTTGGACTTTGTGAATGATTTCTGACTACTCTTTGAACTCTTGTTTGCCCCAGCAAACGCTGACTCCTGTTTCTAGAGGTGATAAGAAACTTGACAGGCATTTGGAGAGTAGCTGCCAGAACTTCTATCTGTTAAAGAGACCCAAGTCGGCTTGTAAAAATAAATTACTGGTAGACGTCGTTTGCTCGTGTGTCATCCTATGTGAGGTGGGGGGACAGAACACATACTATATTTCAGGGGTGAAATCTACTTATCTTCCTTACTGGCTTGGAAGTCCACACACCGCACGTGCACGCTAGTTTTGTACGTGTGCGCATGTCACTTGCATGCGCAGACCTTCTTCACATGCACAAAACTTCCTGCGCATGTGCAGAAGATAAAAAACACCTGGATGGTGGGTGTTGCCGGTGGTTCGGCGATTGCTACCAGATCGCCAAACCACTGGCCATGATCACTACAGGATCGCGAACCACTCAGAACCGGGAGCATTTCACCCCTGCTATGTTGGGTGTTTCTATTTGAAATTCTGGTCTTTTTGATAGATTCATAGATTCATTTCTTTTAAAAAACTATTTAGATATATTTTACTAAACAGTGTGTGTGTGTGTATACATATACATATATATATACATATACATATACATATATGTATATATATATATATACTGTATTTATATGTCAGATAAATAGATAGATAGATAGATAGATAGATAGATAGATAGATAGATAGATAGATAGATAGATAGATAGACAGACAGACAGACAGACAGACAGACAGACAGACAGACACACACACACACCTCTGTGTGTGTGTGTGTGTGTGTGTGTGTGTGTGTGTGTGTGTGTGTATCCATTCATCCATAGGGTTCATTCAGAGCACATCATGAGAAAGGAGGGCCTAGATGAATTACAAATTGGAATTAAGATTTCCAGAAGAAATATTAACAACCTCAGATATGCAGATGATACCACTCTGACGGCAGAAAGTGAAGAGGATGGAGTCATTGAAGCAGTAGGTGTGAGTTTAAATGGACTCCAGGGAATGGTAGAGGACAGAAAGGCCTGGAGGAATGTTGTCCATGGGATCACAATGGGTCGGACACAACTTCATGACTAACAACAACATGGGGTTCATTTATAGCAATGCACAATAATTTATTTATTGTGCATTCATTTTTTAAAAAACGGTGGTCAAGATTTCCAAGAGAAGCAATAGAGTTCTAGAAGCAAGCAAGGTGGCTAATTAATAAACCAAAATTATATTCATAATGCAACTAAGAATAATGGAATAGAATGCATTCTACTCAGGAAATTAGTATGAAATGAGAAAATGCTGGTGCTGCGTCTAATATTCTCTGGTTTTATTGTTTTTTTTAACTATTGTACAGTGAAATCAATCTTCTCTTTAAGAAAAGAACTAATAATACAATAAATAAATATACCAAAACAGAAAAATCAATATGATTATTTCAGTGAATTTTCTTTCTAGAAAAACCAGGCTGTTTGGTTATCAGTAATTCATGTAATTCAAGAGTTTTATTATTTTCTTGCCCAAGAGGACTGGTTTAATTACAGCAATTTAAAAAAAAATAACCTTTAGCAGTATGGAATTTGTAATAGCTATAGTTGACAGACTGTGCCTTTATATTAAATAGCTTTGCCCTGTCTGCATATTCACCTGTAAAATTAAGATGGGAAATTGCTCCCTGGAAGAAGGTGGGAGGGAAACCTTTCAGTATTTTTTGTGCAATTTCTCTCCATACAGAGAATAAACTAGAAACATTTATCCTCTGTAAATTTCCTTTGCAAATGTTCGTATCAGCAATGGGCATTATTTATAAAAGAGAGAAATATCAATATCACCTAACCACTGACAATGCTGCTGCCCTAGAAAGTGACCTTGACTATGTGTCAGAACGGTCACGCATTTGGCAACTCCAAATGTCAACGGATAAATGCTCTGTCCTACACATTGGCAAAAAAAAATCAGAACATCAAATACAAGTTGGGCAGAAATGATCTTGTAGACGATTCTCACTTTGTCAAGGACTTAGGAGTACTCATCTCAAACGATCTAAGCCCCAGAACTCACTGTAACAGCTTTGCCATAAAGGCATTAAGAGTTATTAACCTAATCTTGCAAAACTCCTTCTCCGGTAACTTTGTATTGCTAACTAGGGCATACAAAATCTTTGCCAGACCAATTCTTGAATACAGCTCATCTGCCTGGAATCCACACTGTATATCGGACATTAACATGATTGAGAGGATCCAGAGGTATTTGACGAGAAGAGTACTGCACTCCTCTAACTCCTAATAGAATCCCTTATGCCACCAGACTAGAAATTCTGGGCTTGGACAATCTGGAACTGCACCACCTGCTGTCTGATCTAAGCATAGTACACAAAATTGTCTGCTACAACATCTTATCTGTCAACAATTCTTCAGCTTCAACCACAATAATACACGGGCAAATGATACAAACTCAAGGTAAACCACTCCAAACTCGATTGCAGAAAATATGACTTCAGCAACAGAGTGGTCAATGTCTTGAATGCTCTACCTGACTCCGTTGTTACATGCTCAAACCCTCACAGCTTCAACCTCCAATTGTCTACCGTGGACCTCACCCCATGCCTAAAAGGTCTGTAAAGGAGGCGTGCATAAGTGCACCAGCATGCCTACCGTCCCTGTCCTACTGTCCCCATTTATCTGTACTTACTTCCTTTGTTATGTTTATGTTTATACCTATACCTGCTATCTTGTACATGTTTGACACAAAAAAATAAAATAAAAATAAATAAAAATAAAACAGAATAATTGTCGCTCAGGGTTGAACTGTAGAGTCCTCCCTGACACTGATTCTTTTTTTTTTAATTGAAAAAGTTTTTAAAAAAACAAAGACATTCCCCCCCCCCCTTTTTTCCCCCTCCCTTCCAGAAAACCCCTTCCCCTCCCTTCCCCCGGCTTCCGGGTCAATCACAAGGTATTGTTATACATAAACCAAACATAGAATAAAATTTTCCTTCAATCCAATTAACCTCATCCAAAGCTTTTCATCTCCCAACCCCTCCCATTACATAAAATAACTTTCTAATTATTCAAAGGCAATCTGATATTTCTTAATCTGATATCTGTTTTGTAGATAATCAATCCATTTTTTCCATTCAATTAAATATCTTTCCTGCGTATTGTCTTTTAAAAAAGCTGAGATTTTAGCCATCTCAGCCAAATTAATGACTTTCAGTATCCATTCTTCTATTGTAGGTACCTCTTCTTTCTTCCAGTATTGTCCAATCAACAGTCTTGCTGCTGTTATTAAATTCAGAATCAGTTTAGTCTCAATCCCTGTACAATCCGTTATAATTCCCAAAAGGAAAAATTGTGGCAGGAACTTTATCTTCTTCTTCAGTACATTTTGAATAATCCACCAAATTCTTATCCAAAAGGCCTTAATTTTCTTGCAAGTCCACCAAATATGAAAATATGTAGCGTCATCACAATCACACCTCCAACATTTCGCTTGGATATTAGGATACATACATGATAATTTTTTGGGATCTAAGTGCCATCTATAAAACATCTTATAAAAATTTTCCCTTAAATTCTGCACTTGTGTAAACTTAACATTTCTAACCCAGATTTTCTCCCATGTTTCCAACATTATTAGTTCCTGAATATTCTGTGCCCATTTTATCATACAATCCTTTACCAAATCCTTTTCCGAATCTATTTCAAGCAACACATTATACAATCTCTTTATATGCTCCTGGGTCTGATTTCTAATTTGCTTTATTAAATTTTCCTCCTTTTGCATTATACCAATTTTTTGATCTTCTTTCCATCTAGCACTTATTTGCCCATATTGAAACCAACCTGACACTGATTCTTTGCTTGCAGACATTTCATTGCCAAATTAGGTAACATCATCAAATAAATATACAATTTACACATTGTATAAACAAACAAGTAGTCCTTGATTTACAACTAAAAAAAAATTGAGCTCAGAATTTCTGTTGCTGAGAAATTTGTTAAACGAGTTTTGCCACATTTTACTACCTTTCTTGCCACAGTTGTTAAGTGAACCACTGCAGTTGTTATGTTAATAGCACAGTTGTTAAATGAATCTAGTTTCCTCACTGACTTTGCTGATCAGAAGGTTGTAAAAGGTGACCCCAGGATACTGCAACCATCATAAATATGTGCCAGTTGCCAAGTGCCTGAATTTTGATCACATGACCATGCAACTGTTTTAAGCGTGAAAAGCAGTCGTAAGTCACTTTTTACAGTGCTGCCCTAAGTTCAAGCAATCACTAAATGAACTCTTGTAAGTTGAGGACTACCTGTAATCATTAGATAATATTGTCCAATAGACTAGACTAGACTAGACTAGACTAGACTAGACTAGACTAGAATAGAATAGACTAGAATAGAATAGAATAGAATTTTTTTTTTTTTATTGGCCAAGTGTGATTGGACACACAAGGAATTTGTCTTGGTGCATATGCTCTCAGTGTACATAAAAGAAAAGATACGTTCATCAAGGTACAACATTTACAACACAATTGATGATCAATATATCAATATAAATCATAAGGATTGCCAGCAACAAGTTATAGTCATACAGTCATAAGTGGAAAGAGATTGGTGATGGGAACTATGAAACGATTAATAGTAGTGCAGATTCAGTAAATAGTCTGACAGTGTTGAGGGAATTATTTGTTTAGCAGAGTGATGGCCTTCGGGAAAAAACTGTTCTTGTGTCTAGTTGTTCTGGTGTGCAGTGCTCTATAGCGTCGTTTTGAGGGTAGGAGTTGAAACAGTTTATGTCCAGGATGCGAGGGATCTGCAAATATTTTCACGGCCCTCTTCTTGATTCGTGCAGTATACAGGTCCTCAATGGAAGGCAAGTTGGTAGCAATTATTTTTTCTGCAGTTCTAATTATCCTCTGAAGTCTGTGTTTTTCTTGTTGGGTTGCAGAACCGAACCAGACAGTTATAGAGGTGCAAATGACTAGACTAGACTAGACTAGACTAGACTAGACTAGACTAGACTAGAATAGAATAGAATAGAATAGAATAGAATAGAATAGAATAGTTGGAAGGGACCTTGGAGGTCTTCCAGTCCAACCCCTGCTCAGGCAGGAAACCCTATATTATTTCAGACAAATGGTTGTTCAATCTCTTCTTAAAAACTTCCAGTGTTGGAGCATTCACAACTTCTGGAGGCAAGTTGTTTCCCTGATTAATTGTTCTAACTGTCAAGAAAATAATATGCACCTTTTTTCATCCCCTTTCTAAGCTTTAAGAAGGTATTGGAAATATGAATAAAATAGCTTTTTTTTAATTTCTCCTTTAACTCCATATTGAAGACGGCATATTAGAGGATACTGCGTAAACCTATTTGCAGGACCACCTGTCTCCAGTTTTTTTTAACCTGTCCTTCCAACGTCGACAGAAAAAGCAAGGAAGTCACCAACCTAATTTGAAGAGCATTTCACAGAAGAGTGTTTCATAAAAGAACCAAAAAAAAAAAAAAAAGGCATAAAGGGGAATAATCCAAATTTCCTTAAATATATCCCTAGTAGAAAAGCAGTCAAGCAAGCAGATGGTTTGCGAAAATGAGAATGGAATGAAAAGATTCCTTGGGGTGGATAGGAAGCCCACAAATGAAGTGAATGAATTCTTTACATGTATCTTTACCACAGAGAATATAGGGCAGGCATTTGAGTCTGTATTGATTTTCTGAAGGAGGGAATCAAAATATAGAGCAAACTGAAGTAACAAGAAAAGATATGCTGGGACATCTTGAGAGACTATATTATAACAAACTACCGGGTTCTATTGGCATCTCACCAATTCTTCTTCTTCTTTTTTTAAAGTCAGCGTGAAATTGCTGATCTCCTACTAAAAATATGGAATTTGTCACTCCAGCCAGGCCTTGTGCCAGAAGATTGGAAAGTATCCAGTGTGACCCCAATTTTAAAAAGGGACACAGGGAAGATCTGGAAAATTACAAGCCAATCAGCTTAATGTCTGTTGCAGGCAAGTTAACAGAAACAATAATAAAAGGGGGAAAAATAATTAGACACAAAGATGAAGCCCCTCTTTTTAAACAAGTTCAGGGAGCTGATGGAGGTCAGCAAATGCTAGCCAAGGAAAGTTGTTAAGCTGAATTGCAGAAGTAAGTTAGAAGTGGAGACTGATGGCCCTTTCTGCTAACCTTCCTAGCATTGTCCAGCGTTAAAGTTTCAATAACCCCCTAAGAGTCAGAGACAAGGAGAGGGAATGGAATAGGAATAGGAATGGGATGGGACTGGATAGAATGGAATGGGGCAGGATGGGAGGGGTCGGAGTGGAGCAGGGTGGGGTGGGGACAGACGGGACAAGACAGGACTGGATGGGATGGGACTGGATGAGTTGGGACTGGATAGAATGGAATGGGATGGGATGGGATGAGGTGGGGTGGGGTGGGGTGGGATGGGGTGGGGTGGGATGGGACTGGATGGGATGGGACTGGATAGAATGGGATGGGATGGGCCAGGGTGGGGTGGGATGGGACTGGATAGAATGGGATGGGGCAGGATGGGAGGGGTCGGAGTGGAGTAGGGTGGGGTGGGGACAGACGGGATGGGACAGGACTGGACGGGACGGGACGGGATGGGATGGGACTGGATGGGATGGGACTGGATAGAATGGAATGGGATGGGGCGGGGTAGGATGGGATGGGAATGGATGAAATGAAATGGAATGGGATGGGATGGGGCAGGATGGGACGGGGTGGAGTGGAGTGGAGTAGAGTAGGGTGAGGTGGGGTGGGACCAGACAAATTGGGACGGGATGGGATGGGATGGAATGGGACTGGATAAAATGGAATGGGATGGGATGAGACATGGCGGGGTGGGGTGTGGTGGGACGGGACGGGGTGGGATGGGATGGGACTGGATAGAAAGGGATGGGATGGGATGGGATGGGATGGGATGGGATGGGATGGGATGGGATGGGGCAGGATGGGACGGGATGGGACAGGATGGAACCAGACTGGACTGGACCAGACGGGACAGGACAGGACAGTTGAGTTGAGCTGAGCTGGAGGATAGAAAGAAAGGAGTTGGGGGGGAGCTGGTTTCTGGGAAACAGGAGAGAACAGCCATAAAGAGATAAAAACCTCTGGTGGGGGCTAAGTCTGTCTGTTATTAACACAGCTGCTTGCAATTACTGCAAGTTCAAGTCCCACCAGGCCCAAGGTTGACTCAACCTTCCATCCTTTATAAGGTAGGTAAAATGAGGACCCAGATTGTTGGGGGCAATGTTGACTTTGTATATAATATACAAATGGATGAAGACTATTGCTTAACGCAATGTAAGCCGCCCTGAGTCTTCGGAGAAGGGCGGGATATAAATTCAAATTAAAAAAAACAACAACCCCAGGGTAAGGTAAGGTAGGCAAGCCAAGATAGAAGAAAAGGAATAGCATTTGGAGCCAGCAAAGCATAGAAGGTCTCTCTCCACACCCCAACCACTGAGCAGAAAAACTACTCATTAATTAGCAGTAACAGTCTAACAAAAAGCTGAGGTAGTGACTTAGATCTCAACTGCAATCTGCTGCCCAAGTATTATATGGTATAGATCTTGATGCCAATTTTGTACGCTCTACATGTGCCACCTGGATTTCTTGCGTCTCTGCTTCTGAGACCCAGATATGTGCTCAGTGCAAATAGGACTGTCCAGGAGGAAGGCCAGGATTTCTTGATTAATTTTATTTGTATGTCTAAAGATCAACCTGGGCCTAACTAGGTTGATTTGTTTGATTATAAGGAATACATTGAAATCTAGATAATGGAGATATGTGATAAGTAAAATACTCTTAACAGGTTTGTCTCTATTAAACTTGGGTTTGGACAAGGCCAAGAAATTAATTAGACAATGGATTAGGGAGACAGAGCTACAGTGAGAGCTAATACATTTCACACACACACAAAAAAAGAAATATAGAGGCTTACACAAATAAAATATCTATTATTCAGTAGTAAATGAACCTTTGCCAAGGTTATTTTAACATGGCACCTTCTGAAGGCAAAATTCCCCCAAAATCCTAGCTAGCATGGCAGTGATAATATCCATGTGGACCAGGTATAAGTGAATCTCTAGAGAATGGTTTTTATGACTAATACCAATATGGGAGAATATTTGTAGTTCAGGGTTGAAAGTGTTGTCTTTGGTGCTGTCGGAGCTTGGTTGTTTGCTAGCAGATGTTTCATTACCAAACTAGGTAACTTCATCAGTACACATTCCTAACTGGATTCTAGAATGTCTAGAATCTAGAGAGCCCACCCCCACAATGGGGAAGATGGGCAGTTAAGAAGTGATAGAAGAGAGAGGGAGAGAGGTAGGCAGGTAGGTAGGTAGGTAGGTAGGCAAATAGGTTTGTGTGTGTGTGTGTGTGTGAGAGAGAGAGAGAGAGAGAGAGAGAGGGAGAGAGAGAGAGAGATGATGGATGGATGGATGGAAAGATATGTGTGTGTGTGTGTGTGTGTGTGTGTGTGTGTGTGTGTGTGTGTGAGAGAGAGAGAGAGAGAGAGAGAGAGAGAGAGAGAGAGTTCAGGACTGTCAAACTCCTGGCTTTCAGGCTGGATGAGTCACATCCTGGCCACGCCTACTCCCAATTTAGTGAAGGGAGAAAAAAATCCCAATATATCATATGACATGAGTTTGACACCCCTGCTCTAGTCCTTCAGAAGATACCAGCAGCTAGAGGGCTATAGTGCTCTAAAATGGGAAGATTTTGCATGACCCACAATGGAGGAATGGTTGGTGAAGATGATGGAATTAGTAAACATGGCTAAACTGACTTTCGGGATTAGAGAATAGACAATATCTACATTTATGCCTGACTGGAAGCCCCTTAGTGATTTGAAACCGGGGGGAAAAATGCACTTATGATCTGTGGCTTTGGTGATTAGAAATAAACTAGATAATAGAAAAAAGTGAGCATTTCTTCTTATAAGCATAGAATAGGAGATAAGTTTATGTAATCATAGTTGCATTTGCTACAAAGAAAAATCAGAAAGTTCTTTTTTTATTCTTTTTTCCTGTCCCTCTTTTTTTCTCCCCCACCTTTTTTTATTTCTTTACTTTGCATGCACACTAATATACAATCCACTAAATCAGATTGCTGCTTCAGACAAGCCAGGTTTCAATGCTATGCATTGATGAAAGAGAAAAGCAAAACAATACAATGAAGCTGACATATTGCTTGTAACCATATAAACTTATGCATGCCAGCTCAGAAGTCAAACTCATTGCAATCTATGAAAACTATTCACAGGTCATTGTATATGTTTTATAGCCTAAATTCAGATTTAGAATGAATGTATATACAAAGGTTAATACTATTAAACACAGTATTACATATTATGTAAACACATTTAGCAGTTCTGTTCAAATGTTTTAAATGAACATGGTAAAATCTTTGGTCTCCATAGAAACAGGCAGCCTTGGCCCTTATCATAATGGAAAGTAAATTATTTTTTTTTCACTCCATCACAGTTCCTAAAACTGTATTGGAACAAGAAACCAGACTATCTTCTAAAGGAATTGAAATAAATTATTCATTTCAAATAGAATACTTTCGATTAAATTACTTCTCTTTTTTTTTTGGGGGGGGAAGGAGTTTTGGTCTAGAAACCTTTGCAAAATAATAACCAAAGTTATAATGAAATATCCTCCTTGCTCAAGCAAAGCTTGCTAGTAAATGCTGTGTTTGTGTTAGACCTATACAGAAAAATTCTCTGTATTTAAATTTGCACCTGTTCAATTTACTGTGTAAGAAGTTTATTTCAGAGGAGAAAAAAAATCAATAATATTTTCATGGATAAAATGAAATAGTCTTTAGTTACCAGGCAATAAAGTGCTCTCTCTCTCTCTCTCTCTCTCTCTCTCTCTCTCACTCTCGCTCCCTCCCTCCCTCCCTCCCTCCCTCCCTCTGTCTCCCTTTGTCAATGTGGAAGTCTCTCCAACAAACTCTCCAACAAACAATTTGGTTTCAGGAAAAAATTATCATGTAACTTACAACTTCTCCACTGCAAAAACATATGGACTTCAAATCTCGATCAAGGCAAATCAATAGATGCAATCTACATAGACTTCTGCAAAGCTTTTGACTCAGTAATACACGATAAACTTCTCCTAAAACTAACATCCTATGGCATCTCAGGGCCCCTCCACAAATGGATATCTGCTTTTCTGTCTAACAGACAACAAGTGGTCAAAATTGGCAATGCTTTATCAAATCCTGTTCCTGTCAAGAGTGGCGTTCCTCAAGGCAGCGTCCTTGGACTAACACTCTTTATACTATACATTAATGATCTTTGTGACCACATCTCAAGTAATTGTGTTCTCTTTGCTGATGATGTCAAACTATTTAACACCACAGACAATACTTCTATCATTCAAAATGACCTTGATCATCTATCCGCTTGGTCTAAAAATTGGCAGCTCCAAATTTCAACCTGCAAATGTTCAGTCTTACATATAGGAAAAAAGAACCCAAAAACTAAGTACATACTAGATGGACATTACCTTACAGACGACCCCCATCCCATTAAAGACCTTGGAGTTTTCATGTCAAATGATCTAAGTGCCAAAGCCCACTGCATCTACATAGGAAAAAAAGCTCTAAGAGTTGTAAACTTAATTTTGCGTAACTTCTTTTCCAAAAACACCACACTACTAACCAGAGCATATAAAACATTTGTTAGACCAATTCTAGAATACAGCTCGCCTTTTTGGAACCCTCACCACATCTCTGACATCAATACAATTGAACGTGTCCAGAAATATTTTACAAGAAGAGTACTCCATTTCTCTGAAAACAACAAAATACCTTATCCCACCAGACTTGAAATCCTAGGCTTAGAAAACTTGGAACTCCATTGCCTTCGACAAGACCTAAGTTTAACTCACAGAATCATCTATTGTAATGTCCTTCCTGTCAAAGACTACTTCAGCTTTAATTGCAATAATACAAGGGCAACCAATAGATTTAAACTTAATGTTAACCGCTTTAATCTAGATTGCAGAAAATATGACTTCTGTAACAGAATCATCAGTGCTTGGAATACTTTACCTGACTCTGTGGTCTCTTCCCATAATCCTAAAAGCTTTAACCAAAAACTTTCTACTATTGACCTCACCCCATTCCTAAGAGGACCATAAGCGCACAAACGTGCCTACCGTTCCTGTCCTATTGTTTTTCTTTTCTTCTTCCTATATATATATATATATATATATATATATATATATATATGTATATATATATATATATATATATATATATATATGTGTGCTTATACCTCCTAACATTTACTCATATATATGTTTATATACTATATAAACTTTTTGTATGATGTTGTGACAAAATAAATAAATAAATAAAATAAAATAAAATAAAGTCCTTTCTTAGTCATCCTCTGAGTGATTTCTGTCTCCTTTGGCTACTCTAACTTCATTTCAATCCTAGGAGAAAAGAAAATGGATTAGATAGTGAATTTTGAAATATCTTTTTAAGTCTACCTCTAGACCAGTGAGTAAGGCAACTTGGAATATATTAAGGGCAATTTCTGAGGGAATCATGCAAGAGATTGCTCACTACATCTGTTCGCTGTATCGATCGTGCGGCTTTCCAGATACTTAACCAACAGCTTGCTAAACAATCTCATCCAGTCCAGCTCTTAAATTCTTATGGAAAATTAGAACTCTTTAACTACTTCATAATTATAGACCATTTTAGCAGATGTGTCTCAGGTATAAACATAAATCCATTTTTGAAATAGAAGGGTTTCAAGCATCCCCATGCCAGAACATTATTGTTAACACTAGAGCTTGCATTTAGTGTTAGCTTCAATACATAAACTATAGGTCAACTGAAACTGAAGGGAAGCGAATTTGTGACAGCCACAAAAAATGAATTGATAAATTGGTTTTCAAGTAAGCCTTGGTAAGGCCACACTTGGAATATTGCATTCAATTTTGGTCGCCACGATGTAAAAAAGATGTTGAGACTCTAGAAAGAGTGCAGAGAAGAGCAACAAAGATGATTAGAGGACTGGAGGCTAAAACATATGAAGAACGGTTGCAGGAACTGGGTATGTCTAGTTTAACAAAAAAAAGGACTAGGGGAGACATGATAGCTGTGTTCCAATATCTCAGGGGCTGCCACAAAGAAGAGGGAGTCGGGCTGTTCTCCAAAGCACCTGAGGGTAGAACAAGAAGCAATGGGTGGAAACTAATCAAGGAGAGAAGCAACTTAGAACTAAGGAGAAATTTCCTGACAGTTAGAACAATCAATAAGTGGAACAACTTGCTTACAGAAGTTGTGAATGCTCCAACACTGGAAATTTTTAAGAAAATGTTGGATAGCCCTTTGTCTGAAATGGTGTAGAGTTTCCTGCCTGGGGGGTTGGACTAGAAAACCTCCAAAGTCCCTTCCAACTCTGTTATTATGTTATGTTATGTAAGTAGACAACTCATCCCATAGTTTTCTCTACAACTGTCGCCTGAGAAGTGGGCATAAGACCATAAAATAGAAATTATGGATGGATAGGTATAAAGTAATTTTTCCCCTCTGGAATACTATGGGACTTTTGTTGTGGCCCGCCAGTGGCCAACAGAGCTGATAGAAGATTCGGACAGTGAGGAGGTTGAGGAGGAACATGGGCCAGTCCTTGAGTCTGGGGAAGGCTCTGGTGAGGGCTCTGTGTCAGAGGCAGAGAGGGGACCAGGGCCGTATGCCAGTGATTAATTGCCTTCATAATCAGACATCAGTGAGGTAGACGAACAGCACACATGTTCCTAGTGTGCGAATGTGCAGAGTTGGCAGATGAAGGAACAGCTAAAGAACAAGGCCCCTCCCAGAGGGAATAAAAGAGGAACGAAAGGGGAGTAGAGTTTGCAGGACACAATTAGTTCACTTAATTGGTTCATGACTCCTTGCCAAGTTTTGAAGATATCGGACTGGCAGCTCTCCAAGCCAGATAAGGTCTGTGACTGTAAATTCACCCTTGAAAGACTTTGCTGGATGTGAATGAGAAGATTTCACAGTAACCTAATAAAAAGGGGTTTTTGTTGGGACAAGGAGTCTTCTTCATGGTTTGGGGAAGCCTAGGTCAGAACGGCTTTCACTTAGAGCAGAGCTGCATAATTGTTGATCTTCCAAGACATGTGCTGTACAACAATTACTTTTAATCTCAGCTAAAAACACCGCCTCCTCTTTTCCTTTCTAGACTGGCAAACATCAATTTGGCATTAATTGTTCATAAACAATTCCCAGATGGGCAGATTAAAAGATGTATCCTGTTACTGCTCTGCTTAAAACATTTCTAGATCGGTTTCAATTAAACGAAATCTCAGAGTGTTTACAGTTAAAATTACTTTTCAATTAGATTAAAAAGGACTGAAGGAGATTACTTTCTACTTCCACCCACTTCCGTGAGTAAGTGAAAACCTTGACAAAAATAATACATAATTATGCCTGAGAAATGGGGATAAGAAGTTCAGTCCCTAGAAGTCACTGTAATGTATTTGAATTTTAGGAGGGAAAATTCGGCGGGAAAATGCACGTTGCTGATTGGCTGATGCCTCAGCCAAAATACTATTTAAAGAGGGTTTTTTGCCTGTTGGCTTTTGCTGGGATCACAATAAACCAAAGAGCTGTTGTCACTTGTATCATCTCCTGCCTCTTCATTGCCCGAACTTAACATTGGCGACGAAGGATGGGATATTGAAGGCAGTGAGACTAGGAAAAGAGCTGAAGGAGCAACGTAATTTCAAACCCAGCCAGTATCAAGGGCGGATACATAGCGATGTCTAGCTATATGCCACCAGCGCCATTCGACCCAGCCAAGGAGAAATGGGGGTCGTACATGGCTCGTTTCGAGTGTTTCCTCGAAGCTAACAAACTGCAAGGAGTATCGGATAATCGGAAGCATGCTTACTTCCTGAGCCACTGTGGGCCAGAAGTCTTCGATACCGCCGAATCGCTGTCGGAACCAACACCGGTACAGTCGGTGCCATGGCAAACACTACAGACGACGCTACGAGCACACTACGCACCGGTGCCATCGAAGTTTGTACAATGGTTCAAGTTGAGGCAAAGAGTTCAGCGAGAGGGCGAATCGATAAGCGTGTACATGGCCGCATTAAGGAAAGCCGCAACCCACTGTGAGTATAGAGACTTGGAGGACTCTTTATTAGAACAACTCATTTTTGGGATCAGGGACATCCGACTACAGAGGCGGCTGCTGTTGAAAAGCAACCTAACCCTGGCGATAGCCCTGGATGAGGCCAGGGCACACGAGATGTCCACCAAAGCAGCGGAAACCTTACAAAAGCCGAACACGCCAAATGCCGTGGCGAAAGCAACGCCAGTCCACAGCAAAGAAATCCAGGCCGAATCGGACGGTGAAGAAGAGGAAGAGGTTTTCCACACCGGGAGGCCGGAGAGAGGCAACCGGGACGAGTGCGTGAGTTGCGGAGGCCAACACCAACGACAGAATTGCAGGTTCAAAGAAGCAATTTGTCGGCGGTGTGAAAAGAAAGGACACATAGCTCAGGCCTGCCGAGCCTCTCAACCTGCCCGCCAAAAATTCAAACCGGCCAATCAACAGGGCGCCGGATCCGCGAAGCGGCCAGGGATTGGTCAGTTCAAAAAAGGCGCGAAGTTGAATCAGACCACTGTGAGAGTGGGCCACGCATCGACACGGCTAGAAAAGAAAATATTCACCAAGACATACATCGAAGGAGTGCAGTGTAAAATGGAGGTGGATACCGGCTCATCAATCACGATTATGTCTTGGGACACAATCACAAGGGACCTGCCAGACGTCGCGAAACGCCAGCTGCAACCCCAAAAGCTGAGAGTGCAAGACTACCAGGGGAACCGAATCCCTGTTCGAGGAGCCACGTCCATCAGAGTGAAATATGGACAATTCAAGAAAACCCTGCCGATCACCATCGTAGATGGAAACCTGCCCAGTTTGCTAGGTCTGGACTGGTTCAGAGCCTTGGGCATGGAAGTAACCGGGGTTCACAGAAGCAGAGTCAACCTGAAGGATGAATTGTTGAGAGAATTTGAGGACATTTTCCAAGACTGCCTGGGCAAGTACGTGGGGACCCCCATTTCATTCAATTTGGACCCCCAGGTGGCTCCCATTAGATTAAAAGCTAGGAGGGTCCCGTTCATCCTGAAACACAAGATTGACAGGGAACTAGACAAATTAGTAAGCCAGGGAATACTAGTCCCTGTCGACCATGCAAAATGGGAGACACCAATAGTGACCCCAGTCAAACCGGACGGATCAGTCCGGATTTGCGCTGACTATAAGGCAACGCTTAACAAAGCATTGCAAAAGAGTGCTTACCCCGTTCCCATAGTGCAACATTTGTTGCACTCGTTAGGACAGGGACAGGTCTTCGCCAAACTCGATCTGGCTCAAGCCTACCAACAATTACCAGTTGACGACGAAACAGCCAAAGCGCAGACAATTGTCAAACATCGGGGCGCTTTTAAATGCACTTGACTTCAGTTCGGAGTTAGTGTAGCCCCCGGGTTATTCCAAAACCTAATGGAACGACTCCTACAAGGTCTACCGGAAGTAGTTCCATATTTCAACGATGTACTGGTATCAGCAGAAAACTTAGAAGAATTAGGGGTCAAATTGCGGAAGGTTTTGGGCATTTTCAGGTCTGTGGGGCTTAAGGTTAAACTCAACAAATGCCAGATAGGAGTTGAATCTGTAGAATTCTTGGGTTACCGGATAGATAAGGAAGGCATCCACCCAACTGAGAGCAAAGTGCGAGCCATTAGAAAGGCTCCAACCTCAAAAAACAAAACAGAATTACAAGCATTTTTGGGGCTTGTAAACTTCTATGCGGTATTTTTAAAAAATAAGGCAACGGTAGCCGAACCGCTACATAAACTGCTAGCAAAAAAATCTGTTTGGACTTGGGGCAGGGTTGAGGCTAAGGCATTCGAAGGCATTAAGAATCTCTTGTCCAGTGATAGCCTTCTAATTCAGTACAATGGGATGTTGCCACTAGTACTAGTTTGTGATGCATCACCCTACGGGGTAGGGGCTGTCCTCAGCCACAGGTTACTGAACGGTTCAGAAGCCCCTATCGCATATTTTTCCCGCACGATGTCCGCAGTGGAAAGGAACTATAGCCAACTAGACCGGGAAGCCCTGGCTATAGTTTCTGGGGTTAAAAAATTCCACGAGTCCCTGTTTGTGCGGCAATTTGAAATAGTCACAGACCACAGACCTTTATTGGGACTCTTGGCGGGGGACCGTCCAACACCGGTTGCATTATCACCCAGGCTGACCCATTGGACTATTTTCCTGGCAGCATATTCGTACAAACTGTCTCACCGACCGGGCAAGGATTTGGGACATGCGGACGCTTTAAGTAGATGCCTGTTGCCAGAGACTATTGAAGACCCGAACCCAGGGATGCCCGTCTTGTTAATTGACTCTTTGGACTCTGGCCCAGTCACATCTACGGAAGTGACTAGGGCATCTTATAAAGACATTGTCGTAAGAACTGTGATCGGTTGGGTGCAGAGGGGATGGCCCACTGCACCGGGGGATCGTTTCAAAGAATTTACAAAAAAGCGTTCGGAACTGTCGGTACAAGGGGGTTGTCTGTTATGGGGGGATAGAGTGGTTATTCCGGAGAAATTACGAGGGCATGTATTGGAACTATAGCATGTGGGCCACCCGGGGATTGTGAGGATGAAAAGCCTAGCGAGAAGTTACGTATGGTGGCCACAAATGGATAAAGACATTAGCGACCGGGTAGGGAAATGCCAAGCATGTCAAGAATCAAGGCCACTACCCCCAACAGCCCCCATAAGGGATTGGGAGAAACCCCAGGGTCCTTGGTCCAGGATCCATATAGATTTTGCCGGGCCGTTCCATGGGCAGACCTTCTTAATTGTGGTAGATGCCTACTCGAAGTGGTTAGAAATTTTACTCATGAAAACCACAACAGCGGAAGCTGTAATCACAGTATTGAGACATCTATTTGTGACACACGGGTTGCCCGACACTCTAGTGTCCGATAATGGCCCACAATTCACAGCCACCCAGTTTGAGGGGTACTTGGCAGAAGAGGGCATCCGACATGTCCTCTCGGCGCCTTTCCACCCGGCGATGAACGGACTTGCAGAACGTTTCGTACGCAGTCCCAAGGAAGCGCTATCTAGAATTAGCCCAGGAGATTGGCAATCCAAAATTGATACCTTCCTGGCAGTCCAACATAGAACTCCCTGTGTGACCACCGGTCGCAGCCCATCGGAGTTATTAATGGGTAGAAGACTCCGGTGCCCCCTAGATCGGTTAAACCCAACATACTCCCCTGATGGGTACCAAAGCACAAAGGGAAGAACCAGAACAATGACAACAGGTGACCCGGTATGGGCACATAACTATAGTGAGGGCCCAGTGTGGCTAAAGGGAACAATTGTAGGAGTGACGGGCCCACAGTCATACATAGTGGACATGGGGGATGGCCGAGTGTGGAGACGCCACATAGATCAATTACGAAAAAGAATACAAAACAATCCAGAAACCAAACAGCCAGACCCTGACTACCCAATATTTGAACCAACAGCTAACTCAATCCTGAGGCGATCGGAGGACTTAGCTGAGTCTAAAGAAGTCCAGCGACGCCAACCGGCTCCTCCAGAGGACAGCAGGGATGACTCTGCCAATAATCCAGGGCCGGATGGCCCAGAGGAGGAGCTGGGAGGAACAAACAGTCCCTCCGACCAGCTCGACTCACTCCCAGGGAATGAATTGCGCAGGTCAGAAAGAGTTGGAAAAATAACATGCAAATGTTATGCAAAAAAAACTATGTAAATATGGTACAATGTGTTCTGGGAGGGGAGGAGTGTAATGTATTTGAATTTTAGGAGGGACAATTGGGCGGGAAAATGCACATTGCTGATTGGCTGATGCCTCAGCCAAAATACTATTTAAAGAGGGGTTTTTGCCTGTTGGCTTTTGCTGGGATCACAATAAATCAAAGAGCTGTTGTCACTTGTATCGTGTCCTGCCTCTTCATTTCCCGAACTTAACAGTCACCATTGACTCCATTCATTAAGGAATCTTTGTTGCTTTTGCTGCACAATTGTGGAGAAGAAAAATCTTTTGATAGGGATGGTGCTGATATGAATGTAAATGATAATGATCATTAATGGTGGTTAGGGAACAAATAGAATTATGTCATAAACGTAATTGAATACTATCTATTGTTCCTCCCTGGCAGGTCAGCCAAAGGGAAAAATGACTTGATGGTTTTGCAGCTCCTCTCCCAGAGAGAAATCATTTCTTTGTCCATTGTAGGCAAATGAACACAACATAGTTCAGGACTTGAGAAATGTGTGCGTGCGCAGGGGGTCATGTATCTGAACATGCTAGAAATATCTTCTATTTCAATTTGGCTAAAATGTGGATGAAGGAAGTGTAGCTTCTCAAGCAGTTCAGTTGAGCAGTGACTTTTTGCTCCTTGCTCTCAGTGCGACAAGGTTAGAAAAAGACAAGTTGACTGCAGATTGTATTCCACCTGCTTTTGAAGGATTGGAGAGTGAAATTAAAGGCAGCATAGCAAAGATCTTTTGATTTCTGGTTGCTTGGTTTTCTTTCAATGACAAGAAATCAGAGCTCTGTTGTAGAAAACTGGTTTATTTTTTTTTAATCTCCTCTGGTTCAAATCCCTGCCATCTCTTCTCTAAACCTAGAGTCTCACTGCCACTCAATGTTGTCAATACAAAAGCTGTTTTTTTTTTTATCAGTTTCCATATACGGCAGGTGCTTCTTTTATATGTTTTGACATTCTTCTTATTCCAGCTGGGATATGACTATATTCAATTAGCAAGTGGGTCCTAGATTAGAATGGAATGGTTGGGCATGCAGAGAAGAGCTAGAAGGAGCCATGAATCTGAGAAAATCAATCAAACAGAGCTGGAAGGGACCTTGGAGAAGCTGGAAAGGACCTTGGAGATGCAGCTGATTCTATCATATGCCAAGAGATGCTTTACATCCAAATCCATCATTCTGTGGATCCACTTTTGAAGAATTTGCACAGCAAACGCAAATTGCTATCAAAACATTCATTTTAGAAAATCATGGATATAATGATATCAAATGATGCAATGTCCCATGATGATTTTGAAGACTGTATTTCAAACATCAATACACTAGAAAGGGTCCAGAGATATTTTACTCAAAGAAGAGTAATTTACTCAAAGAAGAGTACTCAAATCTTCTGCTTGAAATAAAATTCCCTATCCCACCAGTCTTGAAATTTTAGGTCTGGATAGCCTCGAACTACGCCGTCTACGTTTTGACCTATGCTTAGTTCATAAGATTATTTACCAAAATGTTCTACCTGTAAATGAGTACTTTAATTTCAACCGTAATAACACAAGGGCCATCAATAAATTCAAACTCGATGTAAATCACTCTAATCGTGATTGTAGGAAATATGATTTCCGCAGTAGAGTAGTAAATGTCTGGAATACTCTACCTGATTCTGTTGTTAGTCTCTCTAATCCCCCCATACCTTTTATCTTAAATTGTCTACCATGGACCTTTGATGTTTCTTAAGAGGTCCTTAAGGGGGTGTGTATCACTAGTGTATCTACCATCCCTGTCCTACTCTCCCCATTTATATGTAATCATTCTATGTGTTTATGGCTATGTTTTGCGATAGCCATATATTTATATCCTTTTATTTGTGCCAATTTTTTTTCATGTGTCTATGTCTATACTGTTACTTGTTTCCTAATACTTGTTGACAAATAAATAAATAAATAAATAAATAAATAAATAAATAAATAAATAAATAAATAAATAAATAAATAAATAAGGAGGCAAGACCTAGCCAAGCATTTCTGATGTAATTCAACATTCCATGAAGAGAAGGCAGCTCACTGAACATCTTTCTCCCTCTGCCTTTCATCAGCCACTCCATTACTCCTTTTTTCAGTAGGGAGAAAAACCTTCCACGCATTGTAGTCTTATAAAGATGCAGTGATTGAAAGTCAGCACCTAAACTGACAACTGTGCCACCGCAGAGCAAAGCAAGGTAGCCTAATTTAAGCAGTACTGTTTCCTACAGCCATCATTTTTTGGTGGTTCCCCAAACCTTCTAAACAGGCTTAGTGATAGTTATAGGATATTTGAAGACCAAAAAAAAAAAATGCCCCTCAAAGGATTAAGAATGCTGGATACCACATGTATAAATCAGTAGTGGGATTCAGACAATTCTGGGATTCAGCCAGTTCTCGCCAGATTGGGTGAACTGGTAGCAGTGACTGCTGTGGGAGTCTCTGCCCACTCACCCGGACGCACTGCGCAAGCACTGCGCATGCACAGAGGCCATGTGCATGCACAGACTAGGCACGTGTGTTGTGTCTCGTCCGATCTCACCACAGCCGGGGCCTTCTTATCTGCTTCTGAACACGGAGGAATGTCCTAGTATGCCTCCCGGCCCCAGCCCTGGCTCCATGCCCAGACAGGCTGAAGAGGAGGAAGTATCTCCAGCCCCCAGCTCTGGCTCCATGCCCAGGCAAATGGAGCACCTAGACCCCTCCCCCTCCTCCACAGCATGTGAGCCTGAGGAAGGTTTATTACCAACAGCTGCCGATTGGAGTGACCCTCGCTTCAGAAGAATTGATAGGCGGCGGCGTCAGAAGGAAGGGAGGGGCAGGCCTGGATAAGTGCTGAGTCATGGAGCCACACCCCATGGCCTATATAAAGGACCTGCTTTCTGGCATTCTCTGAGTCAGGCAAAGTCTAAACATATCTTGCTGAAGTCACTTCCTGGTCTCCTGCCTGCCCTGAGGACTTTGCTAGGACTTTGGCAGAGCTGCAGAGGCACGCCTGATTCGGATTTCCCTGACCCGACCGTCAGCGGAGGAGTGGGACACGACAACGTGCAAGTGAAGAGAGTGTACGCACTCACATTTGTGAACCGGTAGGGAAGGTAAGTAAATCCCACCACTGGTATAAATCAGTGGTGGGTTGCCCCCGGTTCAGACCGGTTCTATAGAACCGATAGTAAAACTGGTGGGAGGCTCCGCCCATTGACTTGAACATCATCAAAAGTGATCTGCGCATGCACGATGCGAACTGGTAGTAAAGGTAAGAAGAACCCACCCCTGGTGTAAATGTATATGCAAAAGTCCTGTGCTGTTCTGAAAACTAAACTCTTATTCCACTTTAGTCTTAGAGAAATATAAAACCTGCCTGAATTAATGATTTATTGATGGGAAAAGCTATTGATTGCTTGTGTCAAAATTCTCTTCTGACTAACACTGCAGTAGTAGAAGAGAACAAACAGGCATCTATTTGAATGCAAGGTGATCCTTATCTTTTTCTGGATGTATATAAGTGATTTAGGGTGAGTGGTGCTGTGACCTAGAGGTGGCGCTCTCACCTCACTATTAGGAGGCTGTGAGTTCAATCCTAGGTAGAGGCAGATATTTCTCTCTCTGGGCACATTGAGAATGTATCTGTTGAACAAAACTCCGCATTGGTAACAGGAAGGGCATCCGGTCAGTAAACACTCAGCTCCATTCAGTTGCCCAGACTCCACCCTGCAAAGGATTATGATGTCATTAAAAGAAGGTGATATAAGTGATGTAGGGGAAATATAAAAAGTAAATTTTATATTGTAAAAAATAACACGTAATTCCATCCTAGAAGTAACATATCATCAATTCAAACAACAAACCAATTAAACCAGAGGATTTTTATGCACAGAACCGATCAAGCTGTGTATGCCTTGGCCAACATTCTCCCTACCAGTATCTGGTAGAGAGAGAAGGTACCTAAAGAAGGTATTTAAGGTTTAGGAAGGCGTCATCTATGCAAAAATAAGTGATGCATTCTCTCTCGGATGATAGTGCACCAAAACCAATTTTTACAAAGCTAATATATGGGTGAATAGGGAAGAAAATTGAAATAAAAATTGCACTTCAGTTCACAACATCCAGTATCAAAGAGTTCTTTTGTTCAGGCTTTGCCACACAAAACATCCAGATTTCAGAGCTCTCATCCAGCGTGTAACATACACTTTTCAAATGTTTTCAAATGATTAAACGCAGGTTTCACAGATTTGCTTCTGTAATTTAAATGGTATTCTGCAGAATATCGCTCACTGTCTGTTGGGGATATTGGGGTTCAAATGCAAATATTCTATTGCGGAATAAGAAATGCCTATTGATCATAGGCAACGAGTTGTTGCTGTTTTTTGTATGCAAACCAAAATCACATCCTGTAAAAGTAAGGCTTTTCTTATTTTTTATTTCTCATGGAACAGTCTTTCTGTACCTACATATACCGTAAAGATTCTAGATTTTTAATTTTACTGAGGGGGGGGAAAAAAAGAAGAGAAAGAATAATCTCTGAAGAGTTGGTAACAAATTGTAGAAGGCTATAACAAATTTGTTCTTCTCATCCATTTCCCACGGGCTTTAACTTTTATTCACTCAACGAGTATCGGGTGAAACTTGCAAGGCAGTGCACATAATGGATGACTTGGGAGTTGCTACGGGAAGCACACTTACTTTAGGTAAATAGTCACATAAATTCCTGCCTAATATCTTTCTCACAAAACAAGTCAGCCCTGGAAACGCTGGCGTTGTAAAATAATGATTTTCATATATCTTTACTAAAGACCTCACCAATGGTTTCAAATGTTGTACTTTATCTTGAGAAGCCTTCTGCGGCAAAATTAGGAAACACCTTAGTGCTATCAACCAGGGCTTCGAGAGGCAATGGAACAGAAGGACAATTGTGCCATAAATCAGGCTAATAGAGCAGTCCAAATGCTCCATTGGAGAGCATTAACGGTGGGGCCTTCTGACATATCTGGCCCTTTGCCAACCCTGGGATGTTTCTCGGGGATTCACAGCTCCTGTTCCGCCACCTGTTTCTCCTAGCCAGACCCTATTTGGTGCTTTCTGGGCCAGGATCTTAGGTTATCTGTCAAGGCTCCGATTAAGGAACTCAAGCAAATCAGAACTCTGAGATTTGGTTCTTTCTCAAAGGTCTTCTTTAATGAATACATCGTATCGGCACAGCTTCAATGGAAAAATCTTTCCCACAGTTTCAGCATAATTAAACTAGGAAATAACCCCATCCCCAAGTGTCACAGGTCACGGTAGCCGATTGAATTAATTGGTGGGCTCTTCATGCACTCCTTTTCCAACCTTATCTGTTGCCAGTGGAGATGACCTCGGTTCTCATGAGAAAGCTCTATGTTCCAACCTTCTTCTCCTCCCCCCCACCTTCCCCCCTGTGTGGCAACTGAGGAACAGAGAGAAGGCTGCAGCCAGGTTCCGTTTGAAGTTGATCTTATCAGAAAGAACCAATCACAGAGAGTTTAGAACAGGGGTGTCAAATTCAAAGCCCACGGGCCGGAACTGGCCCATGGAGTTCTTAGTTCTGGCCTGTGTGGCTGCCCTGGAAAAAGTGAAGGACCAGCCTGTGGTGCATCTACCAATAAAAACAGAGCTTGGAAGGGCCGTGTGCAGCCCTCACGAGCTCTGTTTTCACTGGCAGAGGGTTGCAGAAGGCGGCGGAAACTGAAAACGGAGCTCAGAAACCAGTTATCACTGGCATAGCATTCAGGCCGCCACAGGAGCCCCCGACACAAGTGATGTCAAGCTGGATACACACACCCTGCCCCCCCGCAAGGTCAAACACAACCCTGATGTGGCCCTCAATGAAAGCAAGTTTGACACCCTTGGTTTAGAAAGATGAAACAGTGAGCCTTGTTGTAAGTGCTTCATATTCTGTTTGTCATCTTCCCCATTATGAATAATGGCTATCTTGAATTTCCCCGAGTAGAAAAAGTAGTCTGACAAAGTTATCAGGCCCTTAGGAAGTAACAGGAATTTTTGGTCATCTGAGTTGCATTTCACACGTATAGTGTTGCTCTGATTTAACCTACTCTAGCAAGTGCTTTTTCAGCAAAAGCTGTTAGAGGGTGAGAAAGGCATGCCATGTGTTTGACATAGGTGTGAATAGAATAGAATAGAATAGAATAGAATAGAATAGAATAGAATAGAATAGAATAGAATAGAATAGAATAGAATAGAATAGAATAGAATTTTTTATTAGCCAAATGTGATTGGACACACAAGGAATTTGTCTTGGTGCATACGCTCTCAGTGTACATAAAAGAAAAGATATATTTATCAAGAATTTCAAGGTACCACACTTAATGATAGTCATAAGGTACAAATAAGCAATCAGGAAACAATCAATATCAATATAAATTGTAAGGATACAAGCAACAAAGTTACAGTCATACAGTCATAAGTGGAAGGAGATGGGTGATGGGGAACAATGAGAAGATTAATAGTGCAGATTTAGTAAATAGTTTGATAATGTTGAGGGAATTATTTGTTTAGCAGAGTGATGGCGTTCGGGAGGAAACTGTTCTTGTGTCTAGTTGTTCTGGTGTGCAGTGCTCTATAGTGTCATTTTGAGGGTAGGAATTGAAACCATTTATGTCCAGGATGTGACATAAGGGGTCTGTAAATATTTTCACAGCCCTCTTTTTGATTCATGCAGTATACAGGTTCTCAATGGAAGGCAGGTTGGTAGCCACTGTTTTTTCTGCAGTTCTAATTATCCTCTGAAGTCTGTGTCTGTCTAGTTGGGTTCCAGAACCAAACATCTGTTAGTATGAAAGGGACTCTTCATGGATATGTCTGCCTGTATTATTATCAAGAGTAGCATTTCTTTTCAGTTTATTACTATGATTTCTCTGCTGGCCCACTTCAAGCAGGTTCTACTTCTCTATTTTATAACCAACACAAACCAGCTAGAGTTACAAAATATTTTGTACAGGTAGTCCTTGACTTACAACAGTGCATTTAGTCACTGTTCGAAGTTATGATGACACTGAAAAAAGACACTTATGACCATTTTTCACACTTATGGCCATTGCAGCACTCACATGGTCATGTGATAAAAAAATTGGACGCTTGGCAACTGACTCATATTCATGATGGTTGCAAAGTCCCAGGGTCATGTGATCACCTTTGGCGACCTTCTGACGAGCAAAGTCAATGGGGAAGCCAGATTCACTTAACAACCGTGTTACTACTTAACAAGTGTAGCAAGAAAGGTCGTAAACTGGGGCAAAACTCACTTAACAAATATCTCACGTAGCAACAGAAATATTGACCTCAGTTGTGATTGTATGTCAAGGACTACCTCCATGCATTTACTTTCCCTTATTTTATTTAGCAGAGTTTAAGCCATGAACTCTGCTGATCTTAATTTCTTTTAAAATTATGTAAACTAATAGGCATCTTCACCTTTTGAGGGAGTGAACTTTTCATCAGAGAGAATAAAAATGAGGTTAGATCTTGAATGCATTATAATCAGGGAGAGAGAAAACAGACATTTTAGTCATATCCAGCAGTGGCCCATTTTCTAAGCTTTTAGCATCCATCTAGAAAACACATTGCCCAGTGGGGAATAATAAATTGTTTTAATGACTTTTAAAAAAAATATTCCCTTTTCACATAAGAGGTCAGAGTTGCAATAATCACAGGGGGAGGAATTTTTCTTTCCTCAATCAAAGCTATTTGGCTTGATGATTATTTTTCTGTATATTTAAGAAAGCTAAAGTGCTATAGTTTTACCTAAATAGCTGCTACTAGCTGATATGTGGATAAGATAAATGAACAACATTTATGGAAGTTGAAAAACCAGCACATTGCTTTTAAATTTGGACCATGTGTATGTCTTAACTTGTTGCTGAAAACTGATGGAATCATAATAACACAGCTGGAAGGGACCTTGGAGGTCTTCCAGTCTACCCCCACCCCACCCGGTTCAAGAAGAAGACCCTGGCCTATACCATCCCAGAAAGTAGCTGTCCAGTCTCTTCTTAAAACCCTCTGGTAATGGAGCACCCAAAACTTCTGAAGGCAAGTCATTCCATTGGTTAATTGTTCTAAGTAAATCAAAAACCCCAAAACCATCCTCTGACTCCTCAGTTGATCACATGTTCCGTCCCATCTCGAGACAGCAGTCCGACCACTCCTTCTCCAGATGCAGGATCTCCCTGACCTTGACCGACAGGAAGAATGCTATTATGTCTAAAGATAACCCCTCTACTAAATCCCCCCTCCTACTTTCCCACACATGAGAAAGTGGCAGCACGGAAGGTTCCGGCCTAATATGGCTTCCAAAACTGAGACTGGGATTAATCTAATCTCAGGAGGAATTCTTGAATTATTCTGTTATTTTGCTATAACAGATCTTCTACTTATTTTGAATAAATTTGGTATTTTCTAAACATTTTAGATTACAGCTTCCATAATCCATGCTGCCTAGGGAAATTCTGTCTAAAACATTTAGAAGGCATCGTTGTTATTTCTTGTAACGAAAAAAAATGTAACTGAGAAATTCTCTTATTCATCTAATGTGTTCTCTTGAGAAATATTCTGTAACTTAGATAAGATTTTTTTTTGTTAAGGATTTGCTGAGATATTTCAGTGTTATGAGGCATATTATAATACATGTTATAATGCAATACATGAACGTTAAAACTTTTAATCTGAATTAAAGTGCCTTCAATATTGTTTTAAAATGTTGAGCAATTTCATTCATTTTCTATGAAATGTTCATTATGAATTAACAAATCTGTTGATCTTGATTGCCTAAATTAGCACAGGCCTCTCTTTTAAGACACTTAATTTTGGAAGTTTCATTCTTAAAAAAAATTAATACACAATAAGATGACAGACAGATAGAAACTTTATTTTGTTCATTTACCAATAAAAATAGTAAAACAAATAAAACAAAGCTACCCTTAATATCCATGACATACAGACAACCATTTGTGGGGAAAGCCTATAAAATAATGTAGCAAAATTTTGATATTTTAGAGAGATAGATTTACCCTTGTTATCTAATAAATAATGCAATAAAAATTATTGAAATGGTGGGGGAACTTAGATAGAAAGGGAGTAATGGTACTCTGTAGAACTGTAAATAGAAAAGAACATGGGCTGTGGTTCAGTGGTGGGTTTCAAAAAAATTTACTACCAGTTCTGTGGGTGTGGCTTGATGGGCTTGGGCATGGCTTGGTGGGTGTGGCAAGGGAAGGATACTGTAAAATCTCCATTCCCTTCCCACTCCAGGGGAAGGATACTGCAAAATCCCCATTTCCTCCCAATAAGCTGGGACTCAGGAGGCAGAGAATAGATGGGGGTTATTCCAGTCAGAATTTTTACTACCGGTTCTCCGAACTACTCAAAATGTTCACTACTGGTTCTCCAGAACTGGTCAGAACCTGCTGAAACCCACCTCTGCTGTGGTTCATATAGCACCTATAGGGGAAGGTGGAACAGAACCTGGGGGCAGAGTTAAAAGAGGAATCAGC
The DNA here is from genome assembly GCF_028640845.1 of Ahaetulla prasina. NCBI lineage: Eukaryota > Metazoa > Chordata > Lepidosauria > Squamata > Colubridae > Ahaetulla > Ahaetulla prasina. The sequence continues at coordinate 208,867,825 of NC_080541.1, read as the reverse complement.
TTAGAATTCAGCTTAGAATATGGGCCTCTGGTGGCTCAGACTGCTAAGACAGTCTGTTATTAACAGTAGCTGCTTGCAATTACTGCAGGTTCAAGTCCCACCAGGCCCAAGGTTGACTCAGCCTTCCATCCTTTATAAGGTAGGTAAAATGAGGACCTAGATTGTTGGGGGCAATAAGTTGACTTTGTATATAATACGCAAATGGATGAAGACTATTGCTTGACATAGTGTAAGCCACCCTGAGTCTTCAGAGAAGATATAAATGCAAATTAAAAACAAAAAAGAATTCCTATATAGCTACAAGCAAACTTAGTCCAAACTCATTTGAATGCCATTGATCCATATTTAACTCCATGCAGGTGTTAGTTAACTAAATTCTTGTACATACACATTATTAGCAATAAATCAGTTTAATTGGATCTTCACATGTAGACCTGATCTTTTGCACCTGGAAGTATCTGTGTCACAAGGGCAATGCTGATTTTCATTAGGAGTTTTCTTCTATTTCCTTCCAAAACTGCTATAGGGAGACTATTAAATTGAGCTGAAGATAATGCTCTCCTGGATTTGTACCTGACCCCTAGTATAATTCTCACTTTGATTCTCAAAAACAGAGAAGCTGTTACATGGGCAGTCCATGGAGCAGATTAACAACTTTAAATAATTAGAGATAGTTTTTTTCAAACTTCAGAAAAAATGCCTACCTAGATTATCTGTCTCCTAATGCACAGAGATCTACATCAGCTATTCAAAGGTTGTTTTTTTTTAATAGAGGAGAAGCAATTAAGTTGTTTGCAGCTAAAACCCAAGCACAACTGCTATACAGGGCTCAATTAGGACCATGTAACAGCATGATTCCCTTAGAAAGAATTCAAACAAAAATCTTGAGAACTATCTTTCAGGTTACCTGCTGTGTCCCAAGGCAATACCTAGAGACAGGAAGCAGGAGTTACTAAATATGAATCCAATATCTGGATAAGTCTCTTTACCTACAAGAGCTACATCACAATCCTGGTGGACTGATGGTGACTCATCTTGTTGTGACTCCGGCTCCCGAGCCTGTCCTCACAGAGGAAGATGACTCTGAAAGTGATGGGGAGGAGCGACAAGGCCTTCCTCTCCAGGACCCTCGTTTCTGGCAACGCCTCAGGTTCCAGTTGAAGGCCAGGAGGAAGGCATGTCGGAGCACCCACTAATAGGGAGTAATGAAGATCAGTCTTGGATTGATCCCAGGCAGCGTCGGAGGGAAAGGCGTGCGCAGCAAAGGAAGAGGTGTGGAAGGGCCAGAGATTGCTGAGTCACTGAGCCATGTCCCACAGGGGATAAAAGTGGGTGGGGTTGCTCTGCAGGCTCTGTGATGGACAAAAACTGCATATCGTGAGCTTCAGATGGGATATGTTTCGGAATTAAGGCTTGGACTTTGTGAATGATTTCTGACTACTCTTTGAACTCTTGTTTGCCCCAGCAACGGACTACAGATACGCTGATTCCTGTTCTAGAGGTGATAAGAAACTTGGCAGCATTTGGAAAGTAGCTACCAGAACTTTTATCTGCTAAAGGGATTCAGGTCGGCTTGTAAAAATAAATTACTGGTAGACGTCATTTGATCATGTGTCTTCCTATGTGAGGTGGGGAGACAGAACACATCTAATATTAGCGGATAACTTCAAATTTTCTTGGGAAATAGCTATAGGAAATAGTGGCAGGACAAGGCGCCAGACACAGAAGTCCTCTCCAGAGCAGGCCTGCCATCAGTTCACACCCTGCTGATGAAAGCCCAGACATGCCATGTTGCAAGGATGCCAGGCCACCGCATCCCCAAACAGCTCCTCTATGGTGAGCTGTCTCAAGGAAAGCGATTGCACGAGGGACAAAGGAAGGGATTCAAAGACATGTTGAAAGCCTCTTTCATATCCCTAGATATCAATACCACCTCCTGGGAAACCTTGGCACAAGATCGATTGACATGGCACACGTTGATCCACCAAGGCTGCCAGACATTTGAGGACAGAGGAACAATCATAGCACAAGAGAAGTGAACACTCTGCAAAGCCAGAGCTGTAAATGCTGCAACAATGGTGCCCACACATATGGCAGAACATTTCCTATCCATATAGGCCTTACCAGACCTCTGTGGACATATCGTGCACAGCCCACAACCCGTTAGATGTCAAGGTCCTCCTTGAAAATGGTGGACGAACCTCATTTTGGACATTAATACAATTGAGCGTGTCCAGAAATATTTTACAAGAAGAGTTCTCCACTCCTCTGATTACAACAAAATACCTTATCCCACCAGACTTGAAATTCTGGGTTTAGAAAATTTAGAACTCCACCGCCTTCCACATGATCTGAGCTTAACTCATAGAATCATCTGTTACAATGTCCTTCCTGTTGAAGACTACTTCAGCTTCAATCACAACAATACACGAACACACAATAGATTTAAGCTTAATGTGAACCGCTCCAATCTTGATAGCAGAAAATAACACTTCAGAAACAGAATTGTTAATGCACTACCAGACTCTGTGGTCTCTTCCCAAAATCCCCAAAGCTTTAACCAAAAACTATCTACTATTGACCTCACCCCATTCCTAAGGGGTCTGTAAGGTGTGCATAAGAGCACCAACATGCCTACCATTCCTGTCCTAATGTTCCCTTTGACTGTATACAATTTCATATAGTTATTACATACTTATGGTTATATACAGTATATGCTTATATATCATATAGTTATTTCATGCTGATGCTTATATATAATGTTGTGACAAATAAAATAAATAAATAAATAAATCTTTACCTACTAAAACTATATCACAATCCTGGTGAACTGACCCATCTAATATTCAAATTGTCTTGGGAAATAGCTATCCAAAAGAAACTGAGCGAGTATGACTTTTCTAGTGATGCCACCTTAACCCTAGACTAGATCAGGCTAAACCAGATCTTGAAAGCCAAACAGAATCACCTGGATATTTTTAAGATGGATGGATTGGAAGATATTTTTGTTTGTTTGTTTGTTTATTTATTAGTGTTTTCCCATATTGAACTAAAACATTATTCTTAGGAGAGCAAGTTTGATGTAGCAGTTTGAGAAAGTTCTAGTCCCACCTTAGCACTAAGCCAGCTGGATAACTTTGGGTCTGTCCCCCTTTCTTAGTCCTAGGAAGAAATGATGGATGGAAACTAATCAAGGAGAGAAGCAAGTTCTCCTAGAACTAAGGAGAAATTTCCAAATAGTGAGAACAATTAATTAGTGGAATAGCTTGCCTTCAGAAGTTGTGGGTGCTCCATCACTGAAGGCTTTTAAGAAGAGCCTGGACAGCCATTTGTCTGGAATGGCATGTGGTCTTCTTCTTGAAGGTCTAGAAGACCTGCAAGGTCCCTTCCAACTCTGTTATTCTGTTAAGCAGGCAATGGTAAACACTGGGAAAATGGTCATTTAGTGATCATTCAAAGTTACTACTGCACTGAACAAAGTGACTTATGACCTTTTTCACACTTACGACTGTTCCCCACCTGATCAAAATTCAGATGCTTAGCAACTGATTCATATTTATGACAATTGCACTGTCCCGGTGGCTCAGTTTGCACCTTTTGCAAACTTCTGGCAAGAAAAGATAATGGAGAAACCAGATTCACTTAACAACCGTGTTACTAGTTTAACAGTTGTAGTAATTCACTTAATTGGTACAAGAAGAATCATAAAATGGGGCAAAACTCACTTAGCAAATATCTCGCATAGCAACAGAAATTTTAGGTGTCAATTGTCAAGGACTGCCTGCATTTCTAAACTAAGGCATCAGAAATTGGAATTTATACTAATATCTCTCAACGCTTCAGAGAATCTGTGGAAAGATCATAAGACTACCAGAATGTAGACTGTATTAAGGAACAACCATGTGAACATAATCTTTCCACCATTTGGGATCATCTGCAATCCTACTAGATCATGCTGGAGTCAGCATGTTCCCTTTTCCTCTGAGATGACAAGATAAATTGAGCCATCTGCTGCCTTTTATTGGAATGGTACAAAAGGTGAACAGGAAAATGTCAGAATATTTGACCTCTATGTTCTTCCTTTGTATTTGTTAAATACAGTGCTGTATGTAATAGATTGAATTGTTGACATTTTGACACATTAATATTGGACATAATAATATTCTAGGACCTATAAAAGGCATGGAAAATGTGTTTAACATTCAATGGTTGAGAGAGAATAAATGTAAAATGCATATTTATGTATGCATTGAAATGCAAATGAAAACTTTCACAGATTCACAGAAACGGAAGGGTGAGAATTTGTGAAAATGATATGGAAATAGGCTAATTTGTCCATTCCTAGTTATTATCATAATTGTGCCAGATATATAGGAAGCACTTCATTGTCACAGATAAAAGGCAACTCAATGCACTAAATATAAATTGCCGACTAAATATATTCGGCTAGGTAGCATCACTTAGGCTGTGTTTCAACCTTGACAACTTTAAGATGTGTGAATTTCAAGTCACAGAATTCCTCAGCCAGCAAAGTGGCTGGGGAATTCTGGGAATTGAAGTCCACATATCTTAAAGTTGCCAAACTTGAGAAACAATGACCTAGACAAATTTGTCTGATCACCAAAAGTCAGGTGTGGTTTGTATTTGGATGAGAAACCAACTCTGAATATCAAATCTAATGGAAAAAACATCAAAGAGAGTAACAGTGGCAAACCATTTTCATGCTGTTGCCAAGAAAAACTATGTGGGCAAGTTTGTTTTGACAGAAGCATATACCAAATAAAAATGCTACTTGTAGATAGTCCACAACTTACAACCATTCATTTAGTGACCATTCAAAGTTACAGTGGCCCTGAAAAAGTGACTTATGACCGTTTTTCACACTTACGACCATTGCATGTGATCAAAATTCAGACTCTTGGCCACAGGCTCATGTTTATGACGGTTGCAATATCCCATGGTCATGTGTTTACCTTTTTTGATCTTCTAACAAGCAAAATCAATGGGGGAGGCCAGATTCACTTAACAACCACATTAATAAATTAACAGCTAAGTAGCTATTTACTATGGTTTTCCCAACTGGAATGTATGGCTGTGAAAGCTGGACCATAAGGAAGGCTGAGCGCCAAAGAATTGAGGCCTTTGAACTCTGGTGCTGGAGAAGACTCCTGTGAGTCCCTTGGACTGCAAGGCGAACAAACAAGTCAGTCCTAGAGGAGATCAACTCTGACTGCTCTTTAGAAGGCCAGATCCTAAAAATGAAACTCCACCTAATGAGAAGGAAGGACTCCCTGGAGAAGAGCCTAATGCTGGGAAAGATTGAGGGCAAAAGAAGAAAGGGATGACGGAGAACAAGGTGGCTGGATGGAGACACTGAAGCAATTGGCGTGAGTTTAAATGGACTCCAGAGGATGGTAGAGGACAGAAAGGCCTGGAGGAGCATTATCCATGGGGTTGCAATGGGTCGGACATGACTTCACAACTAACAACAACAAAGTTATTCATGTAACAACTGTGGCAAGAAAATTTGTAAAATGGGGCAAAACTCACTTAACAACTGCCTTGCTTAACAACATAAATTCCGGGCTTAGTTGTAGTCGGAAGTGGATGTCTACCTGTACTAATTGAAGCCACCTAGGAATCAAATTTGACTAAAGAAGACCTGATTTAATATTCAAGGCAGAGAAGCAGGGATGAATGGGTCCTGACACATTGGCAGAAATGTACTTTGTTATAATGTGAAATCAATCCACATGTTAAAACACATGATTTCCTTGACTATAATAACTCCCTAAGGGTAATATTCTCATGAAAATGTAGATTTATGTACATTTGTGTTTGTAACTTCCAATCATCCTGAACTGCTGATGACTGCCTGAATAAATCCCAGCAGTCTGTTTGACAAGGCCTTTCAGAAGTGGCTTGCCATTGCCTCCTTCCTGGGGCTGAAAAAGAGGGTCTGGCCCAAGGGATAGGCTTCATCCTAAAGTGGGACTAGACCAGTGGTGGGATTCAAATAATTTAACAACCAGTTCACCCAGGGTCAGGTTGGCTGTCATGGGATGCATGGCCCATCCCCGTCCTCCAGCTTTGCTTAAAATGTAGGAGAAGCCTTCCGCAATGGCCCTGACCCTGGGTGGACAGGTTGTTAAAAGACACTCCCTCACTATCAAAGTGGATCTTGGGCACTGCACTGTGCTGCAATGGAGAAATGAACAACTGAGCGGCTGGCATGAGGGAAGGAGGAGGAGCGGGGAAAAGAAAGAGGGAAAGCAGCCTTCTCTTTAACTACACCAACCGCTCCATTGCCCATTTCTCCATCGCAGCACAGCGCCCAGGATCCACTTTGATGGGGGTGTAATTTAACAACTGGTTCACCCAAACTGGTACAAAATGGCTGAATCCCACCACTGGACTAGACTCAAGGGTTCGCTGCTGGATGTTCGCATGGGAGAACCTCTAGCTATGAATTCTTTGCAGTTAGGAGAACCCTCAAATCCCACTCCTGGTCGGCCCCACCCCCCTATCCTGCCCCACCCTCCCTGGAGTCCCCACGCAGACCATTTTGGATGCAGGTAAGTACAGGGCACACATGGAGGCTCAGGGAGGACAAAAAATGGGTCTACCAGAGGTTCAGGAAGGCCAGAAATGCAGAGGGCCTCCGGAGTCTGGGGAGGCCATTTTTGCCCTCGCCAAAGCTTGAGGAAAGCCTCGGGAGCCCGGGGAGGGCAAAAACACCCTCCCCTCCTGCTGCGGTGCAGGAGGCCAACTTGACCACCATGGCCATGGCCACCCAGCAACCGGGCAATGAATCCCTTGCTAAATTTTTTGAAGCCCACCCATGACTAGATTTCATGGTCTCTTGCTTTCTAGCCCGATCCCTTAATCACTACACCAAAGTGGCTCTCTTCTGTTTATTTACTAAACATATTTATATGGCCACCCAATTCACACATAGTGACTCTGGGTGGCTTACAGCATTAAAATCCTACAAGATAAAAGACCCCTATCCCAGGGGTGAAATGCTCCCAGTTTGGACCGGATCAGCCGGTCCAAACCAGGCAGCAATGGCAGCAGGTGGTTTGGAGAACCGGTAGCAAAAATCTCTGCCTCCCCACCCATGCCCAGCTGAGCCATGTGATTGTCAAATCCTTTTTTTTACTTTTAAAAGTATTTTTTACACCATATTCACCCAAATAGGTTGTAAAAAATGCTTTTGAAAGGTTAAAAAAGGCTCTGACGATCACAGCTGAGCCACACAATCATTAGAGCCTTTTTTTTAACCTTTAAAAGCATTTTTTCTACAACTTTGTAAACCGAAGAGGTTGTAAAAAAATGCTTTTAAAAGGCTCTGATGATACCAGCAGAGTTGCCTGATTATCAGAGGCTTTTTTTTTTACTTTTCAAAGCATTTTTTCTACAACCTCTTTGGCTGAAGAGGTTGTAAAAAAATGCTTTTAAAAGTAAAAAAAAAGATTGGGCGCCACAGCTAATAACCCTCCCGCATGCTGTTCTACTTACCGCATGCCTCCTTTTGCCATGCACTGTGCACGCGCACCTCACATTTGGTTCACAGTACGCACTGCATAGTGCCAGCAAACCAGTAGTAAACCAATTCAGATTTGACTATTGCCCTATCCCCATCCATCCCACTCACACCCCATGTCAATCTGGGGTCTCCAGGCTCACTGACAGAACCATGTCTTCAGGGCCTTCCAGAAAAATATCAAATTGAGGCCAATCTTACATCTGGGAGAATGATGTTCTTTGCCCAATAGATGGCTCCAATAATGTACCTTGCCTTCTCACTCTAGTGTACCAGGTAGATGTAACTGGAGAAGGTGGTATAGATTTCATGTATAGGGATCTTAGCACAAAACATGTAATAAATAGGTAATACGATAATGTGATAACAATGTATGTTCATAGGTTGAGGAAAGAAACAAAAAGGGTGATTTAGATTTAAATAAAGTGGGTCTATTATCACTGCTGTCTCTTTTTGAGTGTTCAAGATAAAATGATTTTAAAAATCCTATAGATGTACATTCTAAATTCTGGCAAGAAGATCCTATTTTATGATCAGAGCTTTTCTAAAAACAGAAATTCTTTTACTGAAGATTCTCAGCCTCCTCTCTAACAGAATTTTATTATAGGGGTTTTTTTCCCATTTGTTTAAACAAAAATCTACTTTCAACTAGATGTTTTTGTTTTTGCTTTAACGATATTGAATTTCTGAGTTGGCTATAATTCTTTGGGTTTAATTTAGATTATTTTTATAATACCTTTTCTAATTCTTAAATTCTATTATCGTTAGCCACTAAAAAAGAACAAGACATCATTTTCTTATATTGTAACAGTAATTTAATATAGTCTGAATCTCTTTCAAAAAGTTACACAAAATAGACATGAAGGAAAGAAAGATGCAAGCAGGTATGAGCTTGCCAGCTTCTAGTATTCCAATTATTTTTGTCAACCAGTGTGGATGTGGGTATATTTACCTATTGACATACAATCCTGGAAACAGAATGAGCACTAGCTCTAGATAAATATTCTGGTGAAATACCAGGCAAAAATAGACTACAAAGGAAAAGCAAAGGAAATATCTAAAAATGATGAATTGTCTAACAGCACCAGCTTAGCATTAATTGAAATGAAGCCGTTTCTAACACTGAATCATTCTGATCAGCCAAAAGCAGCTACTTCACTAAAAGTTGCAATGGATGTTATTTTAATGCAGGGATGTCATATTCACATCATCACAGCAGTGTCACATGACGCATCAGGACTTTTTTTTCTCCTTTGCTAAACCAGGTGTGGGCGTGGCCAGCACATGATGCATCTGGCCCATAGGCTGGGAGTTTGACAGCTCGATAAATACCCTGTTAAGCCAAAGGGTCCCCCGGGGGGTGGGGGGGAGAGAGGTGGTTAGGAGTATGATTAACTCCCTGTATTATTCTTTTTTCAGGACACGTGTCTTTTCTGAGGGGGGGGGGGCAGCCTGTCAGACCTGGAAGCTATGTTTTCACAAATTCACAAACTCTACCGTAGGAAAAAAGGAGGGGGGATTGTATGGAGTGAAGATGATATGTAGTCAAAATAACATTCTTTCTAGAAAGTCAAGGCCGTTGTGCCCTGCAGCTGTGCTGAGAAGAATGAGGAGGTATCTTCTGTTCCGGAGGGTACCTGATTGGTTCATGTGATGGACATGTGGGTGAAAGGCAAGGACTTGAACTTTCTTTTGGGTGAGGAAAACCCGGAAGCTTTCAGATTCAGGTTTTCCCAGATGTGTCAATATGACACCTTTAATAAAACTTAGCTTTGAGGAAACACAAGCCTCGGACTTTGATTTTATTGGGATGTTACTTAGAACCCTGACACCTGCTTTAGTGGTTGGATATGTTTTCAGTTTTAGGGTGGAGAGAGAGCAGAGAAAACAAATATACATGTAGGAGGAAAATCACCAGAAGAAGCACTGGGGGACAAGATCCTAATTTTCCACCTCACACATCTATGCTAAACTTGCTCTTCCTGTTAAGATTAGGAATTAAAAACAAAAAAAATAATAATAATCTATCATGGATTACTATTGTTACAGGTACTCCTCAATTTACAACCATTTGTTTAGTGACCATCTGAAGCTACAACAACACTGAAAAAAAGTGACTAACAACCAGTCCTTCCACTTATAGCCATTGCAGTGTCCCCAAGGCTATGTGATCAAAATTCGGTTGCTTGACCATTGGCATGGATTTATGACAGTTATAATGTCTCGGGATCATGTGATCACTATTTGTGACCTTCCCAGATGGGTTTCAACAAATAAAATCAGTGGAGGAAGCCAAACTTGCTTAACAATCACATGATTCACTTAAGTGCAATGATTCACTTAGCAAATATGGCAAAAAGAGGTTATAAAATTGGGCCTGACACATTTAACAACCGTCTTGCTTGGCAATAGAAATTCTGGTCCCAATTGTAGTCGTAAGGTCAAGGACTACCTGTATAAATTCATGAGATCTACAGAAATAAATGCATTTTAGTTTTCAGTAGGGTCCAACTGCTGTCCATCTGGATCACAAATCCAAAAAGCTGCTTCTGAACATAGGGTTCTGAAAAAGATTTATTTACAGAACAATACAAAAAACTCATATAAAGGCAATTTAAAAGGCAGGAAATTTTATTGAACTAAGAATGATATTCAGGAAAGTTATATTTTAAAAATGTTTTCTCCAGGTAATTCATATGAATCACATTAGGGAAAGTTGCACACCAAAGGTCCATTTCTTAAGGAAAAATTGCCAACCAAACCATGTGGATATTTGATAAAACAAATGGCTGTACAAATGTAGATATTTTTCCTTCTCTTGCAACAAACAAAACACAATGGACCAGAATACTGATGTATTAATGTAGCTAGAAAAGCAGGTCAGGTTTGTTGGTTTGTTTGTTTTTTACTCCCAGCCTTGTTCATAATGCCAACTACTTTCCTTTACCAGGTCAGGTTATTTAATCTCTGGGCAAAAGGTAAAGGAATCTGTGGATTTTACTCCACTAGTTGTTGCCAACTGTAGGAATGGTACTCATTTCCATTTCAAAGCCATTGAGCCAGCGCTGTTTAAAGATATTTCCACGGTCATGTGACCAGCATGAGGTCACAGAGTGCTGTTACCTTCCCACTGAAGTGGTACTTATTTATCTGCTCACATTTGCATGCTTTCGAATTGTTAGGTTGGCAGGAGCTGAGGTGAGGAGAGGAGGAGCTCACCCCATTGTGTGGTGTTTGGGTCTCAAACTTGGGCTGACAGCTTTCCAGCTGACAAGCCCAGTATCTTAACCACTGAGCCACCACAACACTGGATATAATTTTAGAATTGTTTTTCCTATATGTACGTATGTCCCCCCCCCTTTTCTCTCCTTTCAAACAGTCACTTTCTCCTGTCTCCTCCTCCCCACCCCCCAACAAAAATTAAAAGGTTAGGTTTGTTGAAATAAATCAGCTCCTTACTTTTTTGATATTTCTTCTGTATTATTTATCCGTGTGGAAATGATCTGAGACGTTCTTTATTAACTTTTATCTTTACCTGTTTCACCTTTACCTGTTTGTTTTTTTCCTATTTCTCATTAGGCATACATTCTTCTCCCAGATACAGATCTTTTAAACTGAAGTTCTGTCCCATTCCCAATACTGAAAAACCAATAATTTGAGAAGCAGTTCAGCAACTTAGTGGGAATGCACTTTTTCAATGCACTTTCTGCTTAAAGCTCAGAACACAGGAGCTGGCATATTATTTGATCTCGTGAGCACGTGTTTTATTTAATCATTCTGTAGGTTTTTATGGGGCAGAACTGACAAAGACGCTTTATCATTTCCCCATGCTGCATTGCTTTATTCTAAATTAGCTTCTTACCAGACAAGGGATATGAATACATAGATATTGCTGTTACAGAGACAAGTCTAATTTTAATTAAAATATTGGCAGCTTGCTAGTCTCGGTACCTGAACTATACCTTCTTCAAGTGAAATTCATATATCCCTAATTAATTATTGCTGATCCTTCTTGTTTATACCAGGTGGCTTCTAAATCATCAGCAAGAAAACCATGAATCAGGTTAAAAATGCAGCACACAAGTGCATACTCAAAGCAGAAACAAAAAAGAATATGTGAACTGCTCAGACATGACACTTATGTTAATAAAAGGAGTTCCTCACAGATGGATAAATTTTCTCTGTTTGAACATAGTAAGTCAATAGTCAACACTAAAGACTAGTAAGTCTTTTGAAGACCATTTGACGGCCGTCTCCAGGAGAGCTTTCCACCAGGTTCGCCTGGTGCGCCAGTTGCGCCCCTTTCTAGACCGGGATGCCTTATGCACGGTCACTCACGCCCTCGTGACGTCTCGCCTGAATTACTGCAATGCTCTCTACATGGGGCTCCCCTTGAGGGGCATCCGGAGGCTTCAGTTAGTCCAGAATGCGGCTGCGCGGGTGATAGAGGGAGCCCCTCGTGGCTCCCGTGTGACACCTATCCTGCGCAGACTGCACTGACTACCTGTGGCCTTCCGGGTGCGCTTCAAGGTGTTGGTGACAATCTTTAAAGCGCTCCGTGGCACAGGGCCGGGCTATTTACGGGACCGCCTACTGCTACCAAATACCTCTCACCGACCCGTGCGCTCTCACAGAGAGGGACTCCTCAGGATGCCGTCAGCTAGGCAGTGCCGTCTGGCGACACCCAGGGGAAGGGCCATCTCTGTGGGGGCTCCCACCCTCTGGAACGAACTCCCTCCAGGACTTCGTCAACTTCCGGACCTCCGAACCTTTCGTCGCGAGCTTAAAACACACTTATTCATCTGTGCGGGACTGGATTAGATTTTAAAGTTACTGGTTTTAAGGGGTTTTTACTATTTATACTGTTTTAACAATTTGGCAATGGAATAAGTTTTTTAATCGTCATTTTTAATCTGTATTTATATGTATTTTAACTGCCTGTGAACCGCCCTGAGTCCTTAGGGAGATAGGGCGGTATATAAATATGAAAAATAAATAAATAAATAAACACATGTGTGCCATTACAAAAGGGATGAGAAGTTATAATTAGGGCAACAAGCTCCATCTTTTCTTTATTCCCATTGGGCCGAGTATCTGTCAAAGAATCCACACGTGCCAATTCCTAATATTAAAGTCCAAATGTCACCATCAAGTTCTGCGTCTGGTTCAAGCAATATCCCTGAATTGTCAAGGATATCCAGCCAAGGAATTCTGTACGCAGCTGAAGGAAGGAGGTTTTCATTTTGTATTTGTTCTATAGCCCATCTTTATTGTTTATTTTTTATAAATAACTTAAAGCGACAATCACACACAATATTCCTTCTTCCTCCTATCTCCCACACAACAACATCCTGTGAGGTGGCTGGGGCTAAGAGAAAATGATTGGCGCAAAAGTCACCCAGCCAGTTGTCATGACTAAGGAGGGACTAGAACTTGCAATCTCCTGGTGATTGGCCCAAAGTTACCCAGCCAGCTTTCATGCCTAAAATTGGGACTAAAAACTCACAGTCTCCTGGTTTCTAACCTGGTGCCTTAAGTGCTTGACCAAACTGGATCTCATCCCGAACTAATTGTGCTCATTGTACAGCAATATATATTGTCATTCTGCCATTAAAAAAAATGGTTAAATCATGTTAACTTAGCAGCCAATGCTGCGTTTCCCCGAAAATAAGCCCCCCCCGAAAATAAGCCCTCCCCAAAAATATTTAAACACATGTGCTGCCAGTCCCTGCCATTTCCTCTGGTTAGGGTTAGGGAGACAGAGCTGGAAATCAGGTAAGACAGCAAGAGGAGCTCCGTCTTGCTCCATGCACCCCAAAATAATAAGACCTCCCTGAAAATAAGGCCCAGCGCTTATTTCAGAGTTCAAAAAAATATAAGAAAGGGTCTTATTTGGGGGAAAACACAGTAGTAACAGCAACAGAGTTGGAAGGGACGTTGGAGGTCATCAGTCCAACCCCCTGCTCACACAGGAGACCTATACTAGGGATTTGAACCACCGAACTGCCAACCTTTCTGATCGACAAGCTCAGCATCTTAGCCACTGAGGCACCTAGCCAAGTTAGGGTTAGGGTTAGGGTTACTAACCCTTACTACTGTCTTGGGCTTACATTTTTTTCCATCTGAGCAATTCATCAGTGGGGGTTCACTGTTCTAGAGAACTATAGGCTCTGCTCAGAATGAAGGAACAAAAACAAAAATGAACCGAAGTAAGAACAAAACCTAAAAGTTCACTGAATTATAATTTATTCAGCTCAGCATGTTGCAGTTATATTTGTCATAGACACTGCACAACAAAACAGTGTTGTGTTGCCTTGGTGATCCGTTTCACAGCGAAACACTATGGATGGCATCACTTTGTAAGATACATTACAGCGGGAATCCCACGCTCCTGTTTTTCTTTTGCAGCCTTATTACACTTGCCTTCCGGTTGGTTGCAGTAGAATTGGGAGAAATATATCAGGGGGAAACTGGCAGGAGTTTGCTAGAGGTACAAAACTTAATTGTTTCTTAAGCATCTGGTTGCAGAGCAACAGGAAGATGTCAGAGCAAAGGAGACCAGATCCTCAAAGGTGCTGAAGAAAGTAGAGGCAGAGATGAAGAGAACCAGTAAAATGCCTGCTGTAAGACAAACTTGGAATCAGTACAAAAATCAAAATGGAGGAGTTCTGGAATGGAGCGTAAAGAAATAAGAAATGAAACTCAGGAAAAGGTATAAAAAGCTATGGAGGCATCGTGTTGTGGTCTGCCAGCAGCCTGAGGAGCTGGCAACAGAGTCAGACAGCAATGAGGCTGAGGAAGAGCATGGGGCAGTTCTGGAGGCTGGGGAAGGTCCAGATGAGGGCTCTGCATCGGAGGCAGAGGTGGGGCCAGGGCTATCGGGGAGGGATGTGTGGACTCCGGAGCCTCTAGAGGCTGACAGTAGTGAGGCAGAGGAACAGGAGGAGCCTGTTCCTAATACATGCATGAGAAGAGCTGCCAGAAGGCAAGAGCAGCTCAAGCAAAGAGGACGACTTGGGAGTAGGGCCAAGAGATGATTGGCCCTTCCCATAAGGCTTAAAAGACCAGCAACAGCATTTTGGCTCTTTGCTGGAAAACACCATTGATAGCTTTGTCTTGTTGCATTTGTTTTGTATCAGTGTCTTCTGAACTCTTGCCAAGAAAGGCCTTTGGCAGTTTGCCTAATTGGACCAAGATTGGTGATAGGACTGAGGAATTGTGTTGGGAGGAATTTGCTTTAGTTTACTGGAAATATGCTGAGACTGAGTCAATTCTCAGCTGTTATAATTAAGTTTGTTTGTTTTTACACTGACTGAGTTTTCTACTACCTATTTGGGCCTGGGTCACAACAAATCGGTCCTTTGAAGCAGTGTAGCTGAAGAAATAGATATCGAACGAATTACAGGAACAATAGTTTTTTGTTGAAAGCTAGTTTGAGAGACAGTTTGGTCTAGTGGTTAGGGCACCAGGCTAGACCACTAGCGGCCATGAGTTCTAATCCCACCTTAGCCATGAAAGCCAGCAGAGTGACTTTGGGTCAGTCACTCCCTCCCAGCCCAATTCATTTCACAGGATTGTTGTGGGGAAAATAACAGGAAGGTGTGTTAAATATGTTTGCCACCTTGAGTTATTTGCAAAAAAATTAATAATAATTAAAAAACCAGTACAACTTCCAAAGCAGTGGGGTCACTAGGATACACCCATTTCTGTCCAATTGTCATGTTTCATACAAGCTATAGCTTCTGAAAATGCTTTAAGGACCCCTTTATCTAGAACACATTATGGCAATTCAAACAGGAGGTGACCAGTGGTGGGATTCAATTTTGTTTACTATTGGTTCTGTGGGTGTAGCTTGGTGGGCTTGGCATGGCTTGGTGGGCGTGGCTTGGTGGGTGTGGCAGGGGAAGGATACTGTAAAATCTCCATTCCCTCCCCACTCCAGGGGAAGGTTATTGCAAAATCCACATTTCCTCCTGATCAGCTGGGACTCGGGAGGGAGAGAATAGATGGGGCCAGTCAGAAGTGGTATTTACCAATTCTCTGAACTACTCAAAATTTCCACTACTGATTCTCCAGAACTGGTCAGAACCTGCTGAATACCACCTCTGGAGGTGACTAAGATGTCAATATCTAAAAGCAGGGCTTCCCAATCTTGGAATTGGCTGCATTTGGCAGATAATATACAGTATAACTAGGAAAAGATTTCCTAGTCATAAATCTACAGTTCCAAACCAGTAGTGAAGGTAAGTGAAAACCAGGTCTGTTCTGTTCCCACCATCCCCAGCTCCATCTTCCTCATCCTGACAAATCCTTTTTACATTTTGAAGGCTTCAGGACTTCTATCCATCAAGAATTTGAAAGAACTCAATACATTTTGTAAATAAAAATGGCGACAGTTCATAAAGATAACTAGGTGCAAATAGAAATATACATTATTTCCATAGCAAGGAAGATAAAGCAGGAATGGTTAACTTGATTGCTTTATTTAAAGAGGACAATATGTTCTTACTTGGATATCACTTCTGGAATTTGTGCCTGTGAAGAAGAAAAAAAAATGAAACTTTGGTTTAGTTGATTAGAAAAATTTGGTGTTATAGAAAATGGCTAGTTATATAAGAAAGTAAAAGTTCCCCTCGCACATATGTGCTAGTCGTTCCCGACTCTAGGTGGCGGTGCTCATCTCCGTTTCAAAGCCAAAGAGCCAGCGCTGTCCAAAGATGTCTCCATGGTCATGTGGCCGGCATGACTCAATGCCAAAGGTGCACAGAATGCTGTTATCTTTCCACCAAAGGTGTTCCCTATTTTTCTATTTGCATTTTTTATGTGCTTTCGAACTGCTAGGTTGGCAGAAGCTGGGACAAGTAACGGGATCTCATCCTGTTACACGGCACTAGGGATTCGAATTGCTGAACTGCCGACCTTTCAATCGACAAGCTCAGCATCTTACCCGCTAAGCCACCTGCCCTTCTGTTATATATTAATGTGTAAAAGCGAAAAATTGAGGCTGGAGTGTGTTAGGAAGTGTGCTAAGAAGAGTTGGAAGTCAATGCCCCCTATTCTTTCTTTTTCTCTTCCCCCTTGTATTCCATACCCCCTTTTCCCATTCCCTTTCCCACCCTTAATTTATTTTATTTTCTCTTTTTTTGTGTATTTTATATTTTATATAACAAAATAAAAAAATGAAAATGAAAAAAAAAAAAGGATTCTATACATCTTGTGTACTTATGCAACTTTGGCCAGTGTGTATGCAAATGGGCTAAACTGGAACTGAATAGGCAAAGATTCAGATAACAAGATATGCTTTTGTTAGAAAAAAGTATAACAAGGTAGGTAGTCCTCAACTGAGCGCAACATTTCTGTTGCTAAGCAAAACGTTTGCTAAGTGAGTTTTGGTTTATTTTATGATCTTTCTTGCTACAGTACTTAAGTGAATAATTGCAGTTGTTAAGTTAGTAACACAGTTGTTAAGTGTTCTGGTTTTCCCATTGATTTTGTTTGTCAGAAGGTGGCAAAATGACCCCAGGACACTGCAACTGTCATAAATATGAGCCAGTTGCTAAGCATATGAAGTTTGATCATGTGACCATGGGGATTCTGCAAATTATAAGTATGAGAAACAGCTATAAGTCATTTTTTTTAGTACCATTGTAACTTTGAACAGTCTCTGCACAAATGGTTATACATAATACTACCTGTATTATGTTAGAAACATACCTGGGCCTGATTATAGAAACAGCTGAAACCAAATGTCTTTATCCAAATGAAATATACATAGGTAAAGGTTCCCCTCGCACATATGTGCTAGTCGTTCCCGATTCTAGAGGGCGGTGCTCATCTTCGTTTCATAGCCGAAGAGCCAGCACTGTCTGAAGACATCTCCGTGGTCATGTGGCCGGCATGGCTAAACGCCAAAAGTGCACGGAACACTGTTACCTTCCCACCAAAGTGGTCCCTATTTTTCTACTTGCATTTTTTACGTGCTTTTGAACTGTTAGATTGGCAGAAGCTGGGACAAGTAATGGGAGCTTACCCCGTTATGCGGCACTAGGGATTCGAACTGCTGAACTGCCGACCTTTTGATCAACAAACTCAGCATCTTACCCACTAAGCCACAGCGTCCCCTCTGAAATATACATAACTTTGTTTTATACTCAGTTGATCTACCTGCTCCTAATTCTCAAGATACAATCTACATCAGGACACTAAGAGCACCTCATAACTTAGAACTTTAGAGCTTGAAGTCAGAAGTATTCAAGCAGCAATATTAATACAAAAACAGCCAGAAATTTTCATACAGAATTTGACTTTTTGTTCCTGTAGGCACCCAACCCTCTCCTAGCAAAATGAAATATTCTAGGAAATATTAAAAAGGCAGAATATTATATTTTCCCTAAAGAAGAAACATGTTTCTAAAGACAAACTCAGAGCCTCAGCTCTCTGTCCTCTCCCGCAGCAGATATTTTGGTGCCAACCTACGTACAAGACAAAGCCAGGGCCAGCTTATCTACAACACAAAAGACATGGCCCTCAGGACATGATAGGATTAGCCCTCAAGATCCAAACTAGGACAAAGCCATTAAGCCATAATAGGAATTGCCCAAAGCCCCTTCATATTACATCATCACCCAGCAAGATTCAACTAAGCCTGGACATGGCCCCATGGGAGTCTGACAACCTATGTAAGAAAAATACATTTCTTACATAGGAACAGGAAGCTCCAAGGCGGGGCCCAAGAGAGGGTATACATCTATCTCCCTCTCTCACCCATGTGCTTTTTTTGCCCAGGATCTCAAACCATGTGGTCTTGTCCACCATTAAACCATCTTTCCAAGCACTCTCCATGTTCCCAGTGTCTTTGGAACGGAACCCAGATGGACATTTCTTCCAGCATTCCTTTGCAGTTAAGCCTGCACACCACAGGTGGGTTTCAGCAGGTTCTGACCAGTTCTGGAGAACTGGTAGCGAAAATTTTGAGTAGTTCGGAGAACTGGTAGTAAAAATTCTGACTGGCCCCATCCCCATTTATTCCCTGCCTCCCAATTCCCAGCTGATTGGGAGGAAATGGGGATTTTTGTAGCAATCTTCCCCTGGAGTGGGGTGGGAATGGATATTTTACAGTATCCTTCCCCTGCCATGCCCACCAAACCATGCCCACCAAGCCATGCCATACCCACAGAACCGGTAGTGAATTTTTTTGAAACCCACCACTGCTGCACACCCATCAGTTTAGTGTAGCACATTCAAGGTAAGAATTCAGTTTATATTTAGCTTTAATAATCAGCTTCCCAACAGAAGTATACTCACATTTCCCCCCTCTATACTTCTCTCAAAATGACTATTTTGCACTGACAGTTTGTGTATGTGTGGGCAACACATACAATCTTTGACCACTGGGGAGTCCAACCCTATATCTTCAGAGATCCCCAACAATGGGAAGGAGAGATCTATGAGAACAATTTGTGTGTGTGTGGCTGCTTTGTGATAAAAAGGACACCAACACCCTTAGGGCAGTGCATGTATTAGCAGTCTTAGCAACTGCCAATGCATCCCGGGTGCTAAACTTGCCACTTTCTGTATTTATTTTATTGCTGTTCTGTGCAACCATGGCATGTTGCATGGCTCTCTGGACAGAACTTCATGCATTAGCTACAGATTTAGCTTTCTTTGAAGGAAAAGCCATATGAGCCACAGCTGCTAGAGCTGAGCCATTGGTTTGGGCCACCTGTGAGAGGGATATTATTTTTTGGAGAGTGAAGAAGCAATCTTAGTAACCATCTGGTGACAATTTAAACCCAGTGCTTTTAGGCTCTTCTTCTAATCCAGGAACAATATGTTGGTCTTTGGAGTCTTTAGTAGCAATATAACTTTGGACATGGTGTTTTTTTTTTTAATGGAAGGCTTTTTTACTTCTTGGGCTCGTTGTGTGAAAAGCCCTTCTAAATGATTTGCAATCTGTTGGGGCTTAGCATCATTTCAGATGATTTGTGGGATGACTTGGCGCTCACCTGAGACCAGTCTAGCTGATCATGATGTACCCATATTGCCATTAAGCCAGTGGAAGCACTGATGTGGAGTTATATGGTTCTCCATAGTTCAGAAGAACCTATTAGGCATCTAATGAATCCCCTGCCTTTCAGAGGGCACCTGGAGTTTTTTCTAGTAAGTGATGATGTTGAGACTTTGGTTTCCTGCTGCAAGGAGATGATTAGGATGCTTAAGGGGATTGCAAGGAATTGACTCTTGCCTCTCAAAAGGTCCACTGCTGCGCCTTATTTCCCTGAGTTGCTCAGGGAGGACAGGGGGAATGGCCTTGAAAGATAAAGGGAAGAACTGCTACCAAGATAATAGATAAGAGAAATCTGAGCTCAGGCCAAGAAAGTAACCTGAGAAAATATCTAAGATAAACACCTCCCTAGTTCATATGAGAAGGACGCGGTGGCTCAGGGGCTAGGACGTTGAGCTTGTCGATCGAAAGGTCAGCAGCTCAGCGGTTTGAATCCCTAGTGCTGCCGTGTAACGGGGTGAGCTCCCGTTACTTATCCCAGCTTCTGCCAACCTAGCAGTTTCGAAAGCACGTAAAAATGCAAGTAGAAAAAATAGGGAACACCTTTGGTGGGAAGGTAACAGCGTTCCGTGCGCCTTTGGTGTTGAGTTATGCCGGCCACATGACCACGGAGATGTCTTCGGACAGCGCTGGCTCTTTGGCTTTGAAACGGAGATGAGCACCGCCCCCTAGAATCGGGAATGACTAGCACATATGTGCGAGGGGAACTTTTACTTTCTTATATAATTAGCCATTTTCTATAACACCAAATCTTTCTAATCAACTAAACCAAAGTTTCATTTTTTTTTCTCTTCTTCACAGGCACAAATTCCAGAAGTGATATCCAAGTAAGAACATATTGTCCTCTTTAAATAAAGTAATCAAGTTAACCATTCCTGCTTTATCTTCCTTGCTATGGAAATAATGTATATTTCTATTTGCACCTAGTTATCTTCATGAACTGTTGCCATTTTTATTTACAAAATGTATTGAGTTCTTTCAAATTCTTGATGGATAGAAGTCCTGAAGCCTTCAGAATGTAAAAAGGATTTGTCAGGATGAGGAAGGTGGAGCTGGGGATGGTGGGAACAGAACAGTACTGGTTTTCACTTACCTTCACTACTGGTTTGGAACTGTGAGCGCGTGTGCATGCTTGCTTGGCCTGTGTGCGGTGCTTCTGGGCATGTGCAGAACCTTCTGCATATGTGCAGAGCATCTGTGATGATGTACAAGCAGGTGGGTGGAGCCTTCCACTGCCGCCACTACCGGTTCGCCTGAATCGGGGTGAACCGGTAGAAACCCACCACTGGAACAGAACTGCCTATGTGCCTTTGTTCTCATTCCATAGATAATCCCCCTGTGCTAGGCTGAATGCTTACAGAAAGTGATTAGAAAAGATGAGAAGGTAATGTTTTAGAAACAATAGAGGGATGTAATGGAAATCTGGAGCGATTTGCAGAGCATCAGCTGGTTGAGTGGAAGAGACTGTAAGTAAGCACCTTTGGGAGCTCCTACACAGCGGAGAGAACAGTATGAGCAGAGATGGAGCAGAGAAAATCAGCAGTTTTCATTTCTTTTTCTTCTTTTTTTTATGGTTTTCAACACATTAATAAAGGCAAAAGTGAAATGAAGGTGAGATCTATCAACTGTCTGCCAATCGGAGGTCTGCACCTGCTTAAATAAAACCCTACAGAGAAACACAATGGACTGTCTGTCCCTGAGTGTTACACTTAAGCAGGCGAATATAAAATCATAATGGAGGGTTTTCTGCCCGGACTTTTAAAAGACTGACAATTTCCTGGTGTGAAACATTTGATTCAGTTGCATAAAGCAGGGCAAACAGCATGTCTGTTTTTCAGTGCCATGCCTCCGCATTCAAAAGCCTGAAACAAAGCTATCGCAACTACTGGATACTCTTGATGAATTGCTCCAGTTTGTTCTATTAGTCTGATTCTTCCTGGAGATTTTGCATTAACTTCAAAATTAGGGATGACTTTGGACATTTTGCTTGGTGTGACAGCATCCGTGGCAATGAGAAAACGATGAAAAGGGGAGGGATACCAAAGACTAGGTTTTTCAGCTATCTTCATCAGAAATTCTTCTCTCTAGCCAATAGGGGTGTCCTATGTATGTCCACACATACATACACAAACACAAACACACCCACACCCACACACATACACATATGGGCAAGAAGGCATCATTTAAAAAGAACAGAAAAAGGAAAAACTGTATTACATCCCATTTCCACACCTTACAGGACCCATCTTCTAATACCTTAGGGCAGGGGTCTGCAAACTTGTCTCTTTTAAGACTTGTGAATTTCAACTCCCAAAGCTGGCTGAGGAACACTGGGAGTTGAAGTCCACAAGTCTTAAAAGAGACAAGTTTGCAGACCCCTGTTTTAGGGGATTAATTCTGATTCGGGCTAATGCAATTTTGAGAAAGAGAGCTTCTCTTCCTCTACTGTTAAAAGCTCAAGACATCGGCATGCTCTACTCATATCCTCAAATTTCATCATCACACAACTTCTCCATGTGGTGTATCAAACTGAGCAGCAGTCCAAAGTCATACACAGGTAGTCCTCAACTGGCAGTATGAGAGGCTGCCACAAAGAAGAGAAGGGTCAATTTATTCTTTAAAGCACCTGAAGGCAGGACAAGAAACAATGGCTGGAACCTAATCAAGGAGAGAAGCAACCTGGAATTAAGAAGAAACTTCCTAACAGTGAGGACAATTAACCAGTGGAACAGCTTTCCACCAGAAGTTGTGGGTGCTTCATCACTGAAGGTTTTTAAGAAGAGACTGGACAGTCACTTGTCTGAAATGGTATAGGGTCTCCTGCTTGAGCAGGGGGTTGAGCTAGCAGACTTTCAAGGTCCCTTCCACCTTTATTTTGATTGATTGATTGGCTTCCGATCACAATTGGGATCAGAATTTCCATTGCTAAGCAAGGCTGTTGTTAAGTGAGTCACCACCCAATTTTGCAACCTTCTGGCAATGGTTGTTTAAGCAAATCACTTGTTTAATTTGTTAACTGAATCCAGCTTCCCCTATTGACTTTGCTTGTTGGAAGATCATAAATGGTGATCATGTGATCCTAGGATGCTGCAACTACCATAAATACATGATAGTTGCCAAGGGCCCAAATTTTGATCATGTGAGTATGGGGATGTTGTAATGGTTGCAAGTGGAAGTACCTGTCATAAGTCACCTTTTTTCAGTGCTGTTGTAACTTTGAGCAATCATTAAATCAGGGGTATCAAAGTCGATCCCATTGTGGGCTGTATCAGGATTTTGTTTCCCCTTGGGGGGCCGGGGTGGGCATGGCCTGGTCGTTGCAGCCGACTGGGTGGGCACCAGTGGTGGGTTTCAATTTTTTTTTACTACCAGTTCTGTGGGCGTGGCTTGGTGGGCATGGCAGGGGAAAGATACTGTAAAATCTCCATTCACTCCCCAATCCAGGGAAAGGTTACTGCAAAATCCCCATTTCCTCCCGATCAGCTGGGACTTGGGAGGCAGAGAATAGATGGGGATGGGGCCAGTCAGAATTTTTACTACCGGTTCTCCAAACTACTCAAAATTTCCGCTATCGGTTCTCCAGAACTGGTCAGAACCTGCTGAAATCCACCTCTGGTGGGCACAGCCAGGGTGGGCCGAGGGCAGCACGGGCCTGTCCCTTGCCTTCTCTGGGACAGCCCCATGGGACAATTCTGGACCTATCGTGGTCCGGATCCATCCCACAGGCCACATTTTTGACCCATCTGCACTAAATGAATGGTTATAAATTGAGGACCTATCTACAATGAGTATCCAAGGCTGTCTGCAGTCTTGAGCCAGAATTAGTCCAACAGCTTAACCACTGCACCATGATGACTTTTTTGTCCCAGATTTTTCCTCCCTTATTGAAATCTTTATCCTCTTTTTTTTTCCTCCAGGGAATCAGGCTGGACTAGCATGTGTGTGTAGTTTGATTTATACTGTTGGAGGCTGAGGTTTTAAATTGCGGGAGAATTTTTGAGGGTAATTCTATTAGGTTTTTTAATTGGTTGTAATTATTATTATGTTTTGTTGGTTTGCTGTCCAGTTTTACATTCATTAAGATTGGAGGCCAGTAACATGAATTTCTGTTGATCACAACTTTTATTAATTTGTGATATAGCATACAAAAACAAATACAAAAGCAAAAAGAAAGAGAAATAGGGAAGGGGAAGGGAAAAGTGTGGAGAAGAAGGGGGGGAAAGAGAGAAAAGACATTGACTTCTGACTCCCTTTGATGCAGTAGAATGAGGCATTAACCTCAAACTTCAACTTTTTACTTTTACCTAATAGTTTAAGCTAGCCACTTCTATAACAACCAATCTATCTAATCGGTAAAACCCAAAATCAAAGTTTCATTTTTTTCCCACCTCAAGCACAAAGTCCAAAAATGGTTTCCAGTTAGAAACAATATCTACCATAATCTATCAGATTTATGATATCGATCATAAATAAGTAACAGCTTCCTGCGAGAGCCACTGTCATGCCCCTGTTGGAGTCTGTATCCGAAGGGGAAGAGGAACAGCTGACAGAGAGTGAGAGAGGGGATCCGTTGGCTGTGGAAGAAACTGGGGAAGTGCAAAGTCAGGCTGGGCAGAGCAGGGGAGAGGTAGAACAAGGGAGAGGGGGTTCAGATGAAGACCAAGGCCCACCCACTCCTCATCCTAGGCAGCGCAGGGCGGAATGGAGAAGAGAGCAATGTGGGTTGCGTGGCTTACGAGTGAGGAAAGGGACCCGATCCTCTTTACAAGGCACAGTTGCTGATGGAATTTAAAAGGAGAAGCAAATGGAAGGGCCAGTTGTTGGGACAAACACTGAGTTCATCTGAGTTCCTGGCATCCTCCCAACTGGTTTGATTTACTGCCGTGTTACTTCACTTCTGGAATGCCCTATTTTGCTTGCCATGCCAGATTAATTACCTGGTCTTGCCTTGTTGGATTTTTAGTTGAAAGTTTTCTATTTACAACGTTTGGGACTGAAGTATTGTCAGCCAAAGACTATTACAGGTTGGTGGAAAAGCTCTCTCTAGGCCGGAGAGTTGAAAGGGAGATTGGGGGCACAGTTGGTGATAATAAAGGGACTCATATCGGTTCTCTGGTTGTGTTGCCTTTGTGTCACACCCCAGGTCATCACAGCCACTTTGGCATAGTAGTTAGGAGCCAGGCTACAAACTCGGAGTCTGGAAGTTCTAGTCAGTGATGAGTTTCAAAAATGTCTATTTTTTATTTTATTTTATTTGTTTACTACCGGTTCTGTGGGTTTAACTTGGTGAGCGTGACATGGCTTGGTGGGAGTGGCAGGGGAAGAATACTGTAAAATCTCCATTCCCTCCCCAATCCAGGGGAAGATTACTGCAAAATCCCCTTTTCCTCCTGATCAGCTGGGACTCGGGAGGCAGAGAATAGATGGGGGCACGGCCAGTCAGAGGTGGTTTTTACTGGTTCTCCAAACTATCCAAATTTCCGCTACCGGTTCTCCAGAAGTTGTCAGAACCTGCTGAAACCCACCTCTAGTTCTAGTCCTGCCTGAGGGAAGAAAGCCAACTGGGTGACCTTGGGCCAGCCACACTCAGCCCAAGGAAGGAACCTTGCCAAGAAAACTTCAGAACTTGTTCTGGCAGCTGCCAGGACTCTATAGTGATTCAAGGTCACCCCTAAAAGGAATGCTTCAGTCATTCCTCAAGAATTGAGTTCATGGCCAAATGCCCTGACAGTATCTCGGTTACTATAGTGGGATTGCAGGCAAGGTCAGCCAAAAGGAAAGGAGAGATGGTGTTGCTTGAAATCATACAAATGCTGAAAAGACAGTTCATTCCTGAAATAGCAACTTCCCATTTATCAGGCCTCCAATGTCCCACATTGTACCACCTCATGCAGGAAACTGACTGGGATTGTGCACTTAACTGCTGCTTTATATTTCAATTCAATCAGAATCTATAAGAATAGAACTGGAAGTGACCTTGGAGTTCTTCTAGTCCAACCCCTGCTCAATCAGGAGACCCTATAGCACTTCATACAGGTGGCTGTTTTTTCTTAAAAACTTTTCTTAAAAACCTCCTGTGATGTACCTACAACTTCTAAGGGTTAAATGTCCTCACTGTTAGGAAGTTTCTACTTAGTTCTAGGTTGCTTCTCTCCTTGATTAGTTTCCATCCATTTTTTCTGGTCTTGCTTTCTGGTGCTTTGGAAAATAAGTTGACACCCCCCCCTTCTTTGTGGCAGCCCCTCAAATACTGTAATACTGCTATTATGTCACCCCTAGCCCTTCACTTCTCTAGACCAGCCATACCCAATTCCTGCAACCATTCTTCAAATGTTTTTGTCTCCAGGCCCTGGATCCCTTGATTGTGATAAAGCAATTCTGTCTCCTGCCTTCCTTCAACCTCTTTTTCCTCTTTTTCCTTCTGTCCTTTTGCAGCTATACACATTTATCATATTTCTTTCTTATGATGGTACTGAATGCACCCAGAAATGACCTCTGATTCATGGAAGAGTATGCCTTAATACAAACTTGGCAGCTTTAAAATTTGTGGACTTCAGCTCCCAGAATTCCATCATCTCAATAAGAGAATATCATGTTTTCCGGTCAGATCACGAAACCCGCAGAGGAGGTGGAATAGCTATCTTTTACAAAAAGTCACTAAACCTAAAAAATATTCAAGTTGCACATAAAGTCGCTCTTCCAGAAACTATCGTCTGTGAACTGTCCTTTAACATCAAGCTTCGCTTCTTCCTATGTTACAGAGCCCCTGACTATTACATCGCACATGCGAACAAGTTAACTACACTACTAACATGGGTAGCTTCTTGCCTTACTCTCTCATCTTTCTGGGTGGCCTCAACCTACCTCTTATTAATTGGAAAATAAACGAATGTACAACTGAACCCATCCACACAACCCTATACAATGCTGTTACAAATCTAGGTCTAGCTCAACTAGTAACTAACAACACTAGACTCAACAACTGCCTCGACCTCATCTTCTGCAACAACTTAAATGCAATTTATGGACTACAAATAAAAGAACCCTTTTCCAACAGTGACCACAGCATGATAGACTTTTGTCTCAATATACACCCTTACAAAAATCTCCATAAAATGGGATACCAAACTACAACTTCAAAAAAGCCAACTACAATCTCATAGACACTGACCTCTCATCTCTTGACTGACAAATTCTATTCTCTAACTGTATCACTGCCGAAGAGTACTATAATATTTTCTTGCTTGAAGTCAATAGAGTTATCAAACTATATGTACCACAAATCACCACCAAAACCAGGAAAAACAAATTACCCATATCAATAAGAAAGCTCCAATCCCAAAAAAAATCCCTCTGGCGAAAAAACAAAACTGGCTATGTAGTTAACTTTAAAAGCCGCTACAAAAATATATGCCACCAAATAAAGATTGAATGCACCAATTACCACATCAAACAAGAAGAAAACCTTATGTGCACAAAATCCAATTGTGCCTTCTATAATTTTGTAAACAACACTTAAAGACTCAAGATCCATCCCACCCCTAAAAGGATCTAACGGTAAAGAATTCAATGATGAAGCAGTTAAAGCAAACCTCTTTAACACATTCTTTGGCTCAGTCTTTGTTAACAGCAATGGCTCATACCCAATATTCCCTAGTCGTACCAATAATGACTACAACGATCTAACACAAATAAATTTCACAGAAGATAATGTTGAAAAGGCACTGTGTAGACTGAAACCATCTCTATCTATTGGATCTGATGGACTATGTGCATACTTCTTAAAAATGCTTTCCACTGTTATAGCAGAACCCTTAAGCATCATCTTTGAAAAATCTTTCAGGACCAGCTCCCTGACCAATCTATGGTCATTAGCCACGGTCATCCCTATCTTCAAAAAGGGAGACCCCAGCCTAGTTGAAAATTACAAACCAATCTCATTATGCTGCATCACCTGCAAAGTAATAGAATCAATCATCAACCAATCCATTAACCTCCACCTAGAAACAAATAACCTACTCTCTAATAAACAATTTGGTTTCAGAAAAAAATTATCCTGTAATCTACAACTTCTACACTGCAAAAACATATAAACTACAAATCTTGATTAGGGCAAAGCAATAGATGAAATTTACATAGACTTCTGTAAAGCCTTTGATTCAGTAGTACATGTCAAACTACTTCTAAAACTAAAATCCTACGGCATCTCCGGGTCCCTCCATAATTGGATAATAATAATAATAATAATAATAATAATAATAATAATAATAATAATAATAATAATAATAATAATAATAATAATAATAATAATAATAATAATAATAATATAATTTAATTTGTATACCGCCCTTCTCCCGAAGGACTCAGGGCAGTTAACAGCCACATAAAAACAACAATCAAAACATACACAATACAAATAAAAACAATAACTAAAAAACTTATTTAAATTTGCCCAATTATTAAAATACATTTAAAACCCAAAAAATAATTAAAAGTTAAAAACCCATAAAATCGTCTAAAATCCTATGCCAGTCCTGCGCGAAAAAATAAGTACATCTTAAGTTTGCGGCGAAATGTCCGAAGGTCAGGGAGCTGTCGAAGTCCAGGGGGAAGTTTGTTCCATAGGGTAGGAGCCTCCACAGAGAAGGCCCTTCCCCTGGGGGCTGCCAGCCAACATTGTTTGGCTGACGGCACCCCAAGGAGTCCCTCTCTGTGAGAGCGCACGGGTTGGTGGGAGGCAGTAGGCGGTCCCATAAGTACCCCCTCCCAAGCCATGGAGCGCTTTAAAGGTGGTAACCAACACCTTGAAGCGCACCCGGAAGACCACAGGCAGCCAGTGCAGCTTGTGCAGGATAGGTGTTATATGGGAGCTCCGAACAGCTCCCTCTATCACCCGCGCAGCTGCATTCTGGACTAACTGGAGCCTCCGGTAACTGCGATAACTGCGTTCCTGTCAAACAGGCAACAAGTGGTCAAAATAGGCAGCGCCCTATCAAATCCTGCACCTGTTAATAGCAGTGTCCCACAAGGCAGCGTTCTAGGACCAACACTCTTCATATTATACATAAATGACCTTTGTGATCATATTATAAGTAACTGCATTCTCTTTGCCAATGATGTTAAACTATTTAATACTACTGCTGCTACCCTTCAAAAAGACCTTGACTTTGTGTCAGAATGGTCAAAAATTTGGCAACTCCAAATCTCAACCAACAAATATTCTGTTTTACACATTGGCAAAAAGAATCAGAACACAAAATACAAGCTAAGTGGACATGACCTTGTAGATGACCCTCACTCTGTCAAGGACCTTGGAGTACTCCTATCAAATGATCTAAGTACCAAAGCCCACTGTAACAATATCGCCAAAAAGGCAATAAGAGTTGTAAACCTAATCTTGCATAGCTTCTTCGGTAATATTACACTACTAACCAGAGCATACAAAACATTTGCTAGGCCAATTCTCGAATACAGCTCATCTGTCTGGAACCCGCACTGCATATCAGACATTAATACAATTGAGCATGTACAGAAATATTTCACAAGAAGAGTCCTCCACTCGTCTGTTCGCAACAAAATACCTTATGCCTCCAGATTTGAAATTCCGGGTTTAGAAAAATTAGAATTACGCCACCTTCAGTATGACCTGAGCATAGCTCATAAAATCATTTGCTACAATGTCCTACTTGTCAATGACTCCTTCAGCTTCAACCACAACAATACACAAAGCACAATAGATACTAACTTAAAGTGAACCACTCCAAACTCAATTGTAGAAAATATGACTTCAGTAACAGAGTTGTTAATGCCTGGAATGCACTACCAGACTCCGTGGTCCCATCCCGAAATCCCCAAAACTTTAACCTAAGATTGTCTACTGTTGACCTCACCCCATTCCTAAGAGAGATAAGATCACCAGCGTGCCTACCATCCCTGTCCTAATGTTCCCTTTAATTGTATTCATTTTATGTATTCAATTCATGTTTATACTTATATATATTATTTAATATGTACTCGAATGAATAAATAAATAAATTCTCCAGCCAGCATAGCTAGGAGTCAATTCTGGGAGTTGAAGCATAACTGGCTGGAGAATTCTGGGAGTTGAAGTCCACAATCTTAAAGCTGCCAAGTTTGAAGAACTCTGTCTTAATATATTAAGTAATCTTTAAGACGCCACTAAATCCTTTTTTTTTTTTTTTCATTTTTCTGTACACTCTTCTGGAATCTTTGCAAAAGTGTATCATAATTACAATGTCCTTAGCTTGCAGCGGAGTGGGAAAAATTTCTGCCTTTTGCCCCCTCCCCCCCACTTTCAGAACATTTAACAAAAACTAGTTTCCTTGGAAACACAAAATGGGTTATTAAGTGTCTTTTGTTAAGACACAGGCTTTGGCCAGATATTAGACTGCTAATCCAACTCACAGAAATTTTATAGAGAATTTTACAGAGAAACAGATAAAAGAAATAATGGATTCTCTCTCTTGCCTTAATATTGACCTTTCTTCTTTTTAAGTAGTGAAGAAATCACAGCTTTGGTTTGCCATGCACTTCGCATATGACCATGTATATTTCCTCTCTTACTGCTGCCACCTTAGCATGGTGGCACCTTCGTTATCATCATCATCTACATCTCCAATGCTGTCTCTCTGTATAAGTAATAATAACAGTAACAGAGTTGGAAGGGACCTTGGAGGTCATCTAGTCCAACCCCCTGCTCATTTTATTTATTTTTTATTTATTTTTCAAATTTATATACCGCCCTATCTCCCTAAGGACTCAGGGCGGTTCACAGGCAGTTAAAATACATATAAATACAGATTAAAAAACAATTAAAAAACTTATTCTATTGCCCGAAATTTAAAATAGTATAAATAATAAAAACCCCTTAAAACCCATAACTTTAAAATCTAATCCAGTCCCGCGCAGATAAATAAGTGTGTTTTAAGCTCGCGACGAAAGGTTCGGAGGTCCGGAAGTTGGCGAAGTCCTGGAGGGAGTTCGTTCCAGAGGGTGGGAGCCCCCACAGAGAAGGCCCCTCCCCCGGGGGTCGCCAGACGGCCCTGCCCAGCTGGCGGCACCCTGGGGGGGCCCCCTCTGTGAGAGCGCACGGGTCGGTGAGAGGTATTTGGTAGCAGTAGGCGGTCCCGTAAATAGCCCGGCCCTATGCCATGGAGCGCTTTAAAGATTGTCACCAGCACCTTGAAGCGCACCCGGAAGGCCACAGGTAGCCAGTGCAGTCTGCGCAGGATAGGTGTAACACGGGAGCCACGAGGGGCTCCCTCTATCACCCGCGCAGCTGCATTCTGAACTAACTGGAGCCTCCGGATGCCCCTCAAGGGGAGCCCCATGTAGAGAGCATTGCAATAATCCAGGTGAGACGTCATGAGGGCATGAGTGACCGTGCATAAGGCATCCCGGTCTAGAAAGGGGCGCAACTGGCGCACCAGGCGAACCTGGTGGAAAGCTCTCCTGGAGACGGCCGTCAAATGATCTTCAAAAGACAGCCGTTCATCCAGGAGAACGCCCAGATTGCGCACCCTCTCCATCGGGGCCAGTGACTCGCCCCGACAGTCAGCCGAGGACTCAGCTGACTGTACCGGGATGCCGCATCCACAGCCACTCTGTCTTGGAAGGATTGAGCTTGAGCCTGTTTCTCCCCATCCAGACCCGACGGCTTCCAAACACCGGGACAGCACTTGATAGCTTCATTGGGGTGGCCCGTGTGGAAAAGTACAGCTGGGTGTCATCAGCGTACAGCTGGTACCTCACACGAAGCCACTGATGATCTCACCCAGCGGCTTCATATAGATGTTGAACAGAAGGGCGAGAGAATCGACCCTGCGGCACCCCACAAGTGAGGCGCCTGGGGCCGACCTCTGCCCCTGTCAACACCGTCTGCGACCGGTCGGAGAGATAGGAGGAGAACCACCGATAAACGGTGCCTCCCACTCCCAATCCCTCCAACCGCGCAGCAGGATACCATGGTCGATGGTATCAAAAGCCGCTGAGAGGTCTAATAGGACCAGGGCAGAGGACCAACCCCTATCCCTGCCCCCCCAGAGTTCATCCACCAACGCGACCAAAGCCGCCTCCGTGCTGTACCCGGGCCGGAAACCGGACTGGAACGGCCTAGATAGACAGTTTCATCCAGGTGCAGGGGAAACTGATATGCCACCATACTCTCTACAACCTTCGCGCGGGCAAGGTTGGAGACCGGACGATAATTACCTAAGACAGCCGGGTCCAGGGAGGCTTCTTGAGGAGGGCCTCACCACCGCCTCTTTCAAGGCGGCGGAAGACTCCCTCCAACAAGGAGGCACTCAGAATCGCCTGAGCCAGCCTCGTGTCACCTCCTGAGTGGCCAGCACCAGCCAGGAGGGGCACGGGTCCAGTAAACACGTGGTGGCATTCAGCCTACCCAACAACCTGTCCATGTCCTCGGGAGCCACAGGGTCAAACTCATCCCAGAAAATGTCACCAAGACCACCCTCAGACGCCTCATCTGAATCGCCGCAATTTTGGTCTAGACCGTCTCGAAGCTGAACGATTTTATCGTATAGATAACCGTTAAACTCCTCAGCACGTCCCTGCAACGGGTCATCCCGCTCCCCCTGGTGGAGGAGGGAGCGGGCCACCCGAAACAGGGCGGCTGGGCGGTTATCTGCCGACGCAATGAGGGAGGAGGCGTAGCAACGCCTCGCTTCCCTCAGTGCCACTAGGTAGGTCCTAGTATAGGACCTAACTAGTGTCCGATCAGCCTCTAAACGGCTAGACCTCCAGGAGCTCTCTAGGCGTCTTCTCCGGCGTTTCATCCCCCTCAGCTCCTCGGAGAACCAAGGAGCCGGTTGGGGTCTGCGCGGGTCAGAGGTCGCAGAGGCACGACACGGTCTAAAGCCCCAGCCGCAGCCCGTTGCCAGGCTGCGGCTAGTTCCTCTGCCGTGCCATGAGCCAGACCCTCAGGACCTCTCCGGGTCCATCAGGTGCCTGGGACGGAACCAACGTTGTGGTTCCGTCTCCCTGCGGTGTTGAGTGGCGGTCAGAAAGTCCAGGCGAAGGAGAGAGTGATCTGACCATGACAAAGGTTCTATGACTACATCTCTCAAATCCAGATCCTTCAACCACTGACCAGAGATAAAAATAAGATCCAGAGTGCCACCCCCGATGTGAGTGGGGCCATCCACTACTTGAGTCAGGTCCAAGGCCGTCATGGAAGCCATGAACTCCCGAGCCACTGTCGATGACGAGCCGGCCGATGGCAAGTTAAAGTCCCCCATGACTAAAAGTCTGGGGGTCTCCACTGCCACCCCCGCAAGCACCTCCAGGAGCCCGGGCAGGGCAGCTGTGACGCAGCAAGGAGCCAGGTACGTGACCAGCAAGCCCATCTGACACCTATGACCCCATCTCACAAGAGGATTCACACCGGCGATCTGAGGTACAGTGGTCTCCCTCGGCTCTAGACTCTCTTTAATAGCAACCGCCACCCCCCCACCCCTACCCTGGGCCCTCGGCTGATGGAATGCACGGAAACCCGGTGGGCACATTTCGACCAGGGGCACGCCCCCTTCAGTGCCCAACCAGGTCTCCGTAACGCCTATAAGATCCGCAGCGCCACCCTGGATAAGATCGTGTATTAGGGGGGCCTTATTGGCCACGGACCGTGCGTTGCATAACATAAGACGAAGGCCCAGGCCCTGAGGGTCTTGACCATCCGGGGAACGGGAAAAGTCAGAGGGATCGGGGCACGCGATCGCTTGCAGACATCGAACGCGTGACCCCCTAGACCGATACGATCCCCCCTTCCGCCATATCTGCCCCTCCCACTTACCGTGCAAATGGAACCACCTTCACGGAAAGGAACACATTCCCCCCCATAACCTCCGAACCCACTAAATAATCGCCACGAGCACGCTGCAGGGACTGGTTCCCTCCCGACGGGCTACCCCCAATACCCGCCCTAACCCTCCCACCCACTACCCCCCCCTCCAACCCAAACCCGTCAGTTCCCGCCCTCCCCTTAAAATTCCCATTAAAATTCCCCTTAAAAACCCGATTAAAATAATTAATTAAAATCCCTGAGTCTCCTATTTTGGCATGCCATCTCGGGGTTCCAAAACCCGTCCTCAAGATGGGCCCTCGATAATGTGGGGGCCAGACCATGAGAGGGGAATCGAGGGCAAGAAGGTCAGCCGCTGTAAATGTCCGCATGATAAAAGTCCGGCAAACAGACCCATCCTGGACCTGTCAAGATGGAAATTGACACACCAGTAATTCCAGTGGAAGACAGGCGGGATATAGGTCTTGGGCGGTAGATAAACAAACCGCCATGATTCAGTCAGAGCTCCAACCCCTCATCTCCAATCCCGAGGGTGGTCTATGGGCTGGGGAGAAGGATATAGTCCTACAATAGTCAAGCTAGGATTGTCCAGGACCATCCTCAATTCCCCAGCTGGGGACCAAAGGTCTTCAGAAGATCCCTTGCAGCCAGCCCATGGGCATCCTCCAAGAGGAAGGACCCCGTGGCGCCTGGAGAATGTTCAGGAGTGACCCTGGGTGGGCCCGAGGGGTCGGGCTGCCCTCAACGAGATGTCGCTCGCTTAGCGTCCTGCCGCGTCGCCATGATGTTGTAGAAAAGACAAGACACAAGCCAGCTCCTCTGGGAAGGAAGGGTTTATTATATATGCGCAGGTTCAAGTACAGAACAAGGCTGTAAGTCTGAACAAATTAGGGGATTTCCAGCCAGGCTTTATATACCTTATAGCTACGTGCAAGCAGCAAATATGTTATCTCAGCATGTTACATTCCATATATGGGTATAGTTCCAAGAATAACAGAAATGGGGAACTGATATTATATCAGGGGGTCACACAGACAAGTTTACAGTTATGGCAAAGCATAATTTCTGCAACGGCAGCAGGATGTGGTTATCTGAGCACAGCATATTTCTGGGTGGTAGGGGGTATATGGTCCACCGGAGGCAGCTGCTTATCTGTTTCAGCTGACAAGGCTTTTTGCTTGACCAAAGATGTTTCTTTCAGAACAAGGCCTACTGCTTGATACCTGTCTGTTTGGTTCTCATATTCCTTTACCAACCCACCTTACCCTCACTCTGTCAAGGACCTTGGAGCACTCATATCAAATGATCTAAGTACCAAAGCCCACTGTAACAATATCGCCAAAAAGGCAATAAGAGTTGTAAACCTAATCTTGCATAGCTTCTTCGGTAATATTACACTACTAACCAGAGCATACAAAACATTTGCTAGGCCAATTCTCGAATACAGCTCATCTGTCTGGAACCCGCACTGCATATCAGACATTAATACAATTGAGCATGTACAGAAATATTTCACAAGAAGAGTCCTCCACTCGTCTGTTCGCAACAAAATACCTTATGCCTCCAGATTTGAAATTCCGGGTTTAGAAAATTTAGAATTACGCCACCTTCAGTATGACCTGAGCATAGCTCATAAAATCATTTGCTACAATGTCCTACTTGTCAATGACTCCTTCAGCTTCAACCACAACAATACACAAATACACAATAGATACTAACTTAAAGTGAACCACTCCAAACTCGATTGTAGAAAATATGACTTCAGTAACAGAGTTGTTAATGCCTGGAATGCACTACCAGACTCCGTGGTCTCATCCCGAAATCCCCAAAACTTTAACCTAAGATTGTCTACTGTTGACCTCACCCCATTCCTAAGAGAGATAAGATCACCAGCGTGCCTACCATCCCTGTCCTAATGTTCCCTTTAATTGTATTCATTTTATGTATTCAATTCATGCTTATACTTATATATATTATTTAATATGTACTCGAATGAATAAATAAATAAATTCTCCAGCCAGCATAGCTAGGAGTCAATTCTGGGAGTTGAAGCATAACTGGCTGGAGAATTCTGGGAGTTGAAGTCCACAATCTTAAAGCTGCCAAGTTTGAAGAACTCTGTCTTAATATATTAAGTAATCTTTAAGACGCCACTAAATCCTTTTTTTTTTTTTTTCATTTTTCTGTACACTCTTCTGGAATCTTTGCAAAAGTGTATCATAATTACAATGTCCTTAGCTTGCAGCGGAGTGGGAAAAATTTCTGCCTTTTGCCCCCCCCCTCCCCACTTTCAGAACATTTAACAAAAACTAGTTTCCTTGGAAACACAAAATGGGTTATTAAGTGTCTTTTGTTAAGACACAGGCTTTGGCCAGTTATTAGACTGCTAATCCATCTCACAGAAATTTTATAGAGAATTTTACAGAGAAACAGATAAAAGAAATAATGGATTCTCTCTCTTGCCTTAATATTGACCTTTCTTCTTTTTAAGTAGTGAAGAAATCACAGCTTTGGTTTGCCATGCACTTCGCATATGACCATGTATATTTCCTCTCTTATTGCTGCCACCTTAGCATGGTGGCACCTTCGTTATCATCATCATCTACATCTCCAATGCTGTCTCTCTGTATAAGTAATAATAACAGTAACAGAGTTGGAAGGGACCTTGGAGGTCATCTAGTCCAACCCCCTGCTCATGCAGAAGACCTATACTAGGGATTCGAACCACCAAACTGCCGACCTTTCTGATCGACAAGCTCAGCATTTTAGCCATTGAGCCACCTAGCCTATTACTACTTTTGTGTCAGAAGCATCAAAATGCTTCTGGGGTGAAAGGATTTCATGGCGACATCACCGTTGCCTGGGGGATGCCCAGTTGGAGGCTCCTTTTGTGTCCCCATGAAGTTACCCACTGAAGTGGCACCCATTTATCTGCTCGCAGTCATCCACTTTTGAATTAATGGGTCAGCAAGAGCGGGAGCATGTGATGGGAGCTCACCCCATCCTGAAGCAGCAACAGATCCCAAATGCAAGGCCGCCAATCATCTGCCCAGCATTCTAACTCCTTTCTAACTAACTACCTAACTAACTATCTAACTACCTGAGGGCAGGACAAGAAGGAATGGGTGGAAACTAATCCTGGAGAGAAGCAACTTAGAACTAAGCAGAAATTTCCTGACAGTTAGAACAATTAACCAGTGGAACAACTTGCCTCCAGAAGTTGTGAATGCTCCAACACTGGAAGTTTTTAAGAAGAGGTTGGATAACCATTTGTCTGAAATGGTGTAGGGTTTCCTGCCTGGGCAGGGGGTTGGACTAGAAGACCTCCAAGGTCCCTTCCAACTCTGTTATTCTATTCTATTCTATTCTATTCTATTCTATTCTATTCTATTCTATTCTATTCTATTCTATTCTATTCTGTACGAAGTGAAAACTTATTATACCTGCCAGGCAAGTGTAATCATAGAGGTTCTAGATTCTGTGAAGAACCATGGTAAATTTGGATACTTAATACTATGGAAAGTCTACAAGAGCACAGAATACGGTCTTTGACAAGACATTTAACCTTTAGTCTATGAAATATGATGGGATTGGCTGCGAAATGGTGAGGGATGACTGTGCAATTCTAACGGTACAAGAGGAACGTTGATTCCAGAATAAATGCACTTAGAGATGACCTTGCGATGAAAGAACTATTAAGGAGGGACATGGACAAGCTATTACATAATCCAGTGACTAAATCAAACATGATAAGAAATTTAAAATAGGTTAAAATAACAATTGCTTGATTAGTATAAGAGGCATTGAAGAGAAATTTGAACCTTGACAGCTGTAAATTTAAAACTTGAATGTGGAGTGAAGGTGGTTAAATTGCAGCTTCAGAGAACTCTGGAAGAAATGAGTTATCTGGACCCCTTTCCCATCAGGGTTTAGGCATGGCTGTGGGTCTAAGCAAGTGGTTCTCAACCTTTATAGTGCTGCGACCCCTTTAATACAATTCCCCATGATGTGGCGACCCCAACAGTAAAATAATTTTCGTTTTGAATTTATCGCGCCTGAAGCCGTATTGGCTAGCGATCTGAACTGCTTGCAATTGCCTTGAGGACGGAGGAGACTCCTCCCCTATTAAGTTTATCGCGCCTGAAGCCAGTTTAGGCTAGCGATTGGGAGTGATTGCAGCTGGCTTGAGAGGGAGACATCAGAGCAAAGATTTCTCTCTTTTTTAATTCATCGCGCCTGAAGCCGAATTCGGCTAGCGATTTGAAGAGCCTGCAGCTGGCTTGTGGAGTCAACCATTGGAGCGTGATTCTTCGACTCACAAGTATACTTATCATATTTCCGATGGTCTTAGGCAACCCCTGGCAAATCGTCATTCGACCCCCAACGGGGTCGCGACCCACAGGTTGAGAAGCGCTGGTCTAAGCGAACACCGGTTATTCTCAGTGACTTCTGGTGTAAGCAGGATGGTGGTGGGCATCCATCCATCCTTTCTGTCAATCTTTCAGTGGTCAATCTTTCAAAACCTTTGATCCTGATATCCTTTTGGATTGGCTTCAGGAATTAGAGGTGACTGGCACAGTGTTATGCTGGCTTTCCTCCTTCCTCTAGTGTTGGTTCAGTAAAAGTTGAGGGGGTGGGGGTGGGGGTGGGGAAGAGGTCCAGCCTGCAACTCCAATTTTTTGGCATGCTGCAGGGCTTAGTACACTCTTCCTTTTTGTTTAACGTTTACATAAAGCCTCTGAGTTAGGTTAACGTACCATCAGTATGCTGATGATGTTCAGTTTATACCTCCATCCCAGGCAGACTGAATTATGCTGTGGAAGTTGTGTATCGGTGCTTTGAGGCTGTGGGCCACTGGCTGTGAGGCAACATGTTTCAGCTCAACCCAAGCAACATAAGTGGCTCCAGGTTTTTGGACCTTCTGGACCTGGGAAAATTCCATTTTTGGTTTTGGATGTGTGGACACTGAGCCAGACAGAACCAGGTCTTTCTGTACTTGCAGCTCCTGCTTAAAGATCAGGTAGAAATCATTGCTAAAAGAGCATTTGTGTAACTTTGGGTTGTAAAACAATTATATGCCTAATCCTGGATTGGGACCTTGCTCATGGATATCATGCCCTGGGACTACAGCAATTCATTATTACATGGTGCTACCCTTGCAGAGTATTTGAAACCTTCAACTAGTGCAGAACTAATGTCAGTTACTGATTCTGGATACTCAGCACATGTGACACCACAGCTTGTACTGGGAGCTGGTTTGCTTCTATATGCACCTCAAGATATGGGTTATCACCTTTAGAATCCCATGGCTTGAAATTGGGTTACTAATGGAACCATCTCTCCCCAATTGTTTCTACCCATCCTACTCAATTTGACAGGATGGTCATGCTCATCAACTGATTGAGCCTGAAGAAGAGCCTTTTGTGTCCTAGTATCTGCCCTGTGGAACATCATCCCCCATGATGGTAGATTAGTCCCAACTGTTGGTATTTCATAACTTGGTTTTGTGCCCAAGCCTGGGACTCTAGGCTGTATGTCCCAAAGATGCTTTTTCTAGGCATGCTCAAAGATGCTAAGAAAGTCCAGTTGCCTTTTGAAAAAGAATCATTGGGACAACCATGACCTGGATGACTGAGAATCTCCATAGGCAGCTAGGCTGGATGGATGGATGATTGATTGGATAATGTCTGGCTGCTATGCATTTTATTTTTATTCGTTGTATTGTATGTTTTATTGTAAGCTATCTAGAGTCAGGTAAAAGTGAGATGGGCAGCTATATAAATTGAATAAGAAAGCAAACAAACTCAGACAAACTTGGAACAGGATTAATGTCAGTTGTTTGAGCTAACTCAAAAGATAGATATCAAAGGGAACCCCAGGACTCTTGAAAGTCTGTCCAAATTTCTCTCTGTCAGGATTAAATGACTGAATGCTGTATATCTTTTTAGAATACACAGCTTAGAAGGACAAATTCTATTGTTTCAACATCTCCAGAGCCACAGATCCATGTTATAAGAGAGAAACCTCTCTTACAATATAGAGTTTTCCTTTTTTCTCTCTTTCTCCCCCAAATAGAATTGCTGTTGAAAGCTCTTAAGTAATTGGGAATTGTTATATTGAAAAGATAATTAACTGGCTTTGGGGAACAATTAATTCTATCCAAATTAAACTCAAGCTTGTGACACAGCCAAATAACGATTCATATCCCTTTCTTTTTGTTTAATATTGGCTCTGAGATTTCCTGACCCTAATACCAAGAGTTGAGTTGCCATGAAAAAAAGGCCATGCAGTTGGGCTTTTGCCTCCAAGCGGTGACTACAAGAAAAGTGATATGATCTGTCAATAAAATTCTATTTCCTTTGCCAGATTTCTGTTTCCCAAGCAGGATAGAAAGATTATTGATAGTTTTGAACTTTAGCACTGGAGGAGACAACTGTACAAATCATATCATATCTTCATTATGGCCATAGACCAGCATAGGAGGCGATGGTTGGGGCTACAGTCAATTAAAAGCATAAAAAAATAAACCAGCATCTTTAAAAATATACGAAAAGCTAGAAGACACATTAAAATAGGAACATGTAAAAAAACAAGTCAATAGGAATCTAAAAGAAAAGGTAGAAGCATTAGATGGCTATAGGGGAGGATAAAAGTTAACACATGGGGAAAATATCTATTAAATTACAGAGCACTCTAGTGTAGCGAACTAGATGCTCATTAAATCTATTTTATGGCACAGGTCATTATCCGTCAAATTTTAAGCATTGCTGCACAGAACCTGGCAATATTATACGTTGCAGCTGAAATGGGACAACTCAGTGTGGCCAGCTTGGCACAGTCCGCTCACCACCACTATCTCTCCACTGCCAACTTGCCTCTTGCAACTCACCGTGGCCAAGTCATTGCAGGACAATGCAACATGGCCAATTGTCTGCATGGACAACTCACTTTGGGCAGCCAGAGGGAGAACCGGGTGAGGTGGTGAGCGAGTGGCTGGGCAGAACACAGAGCGATTGCAATGGAGGCCAGGCACACTCCATTTTCATGCTTCCCACTGCCACTTCTGTGAGACATTCGGCAGTGGCAGAGGTATTTTCAGGCCATTTGGTGGCAACAATGAGTAGTCATGTCCCTTTTTCATACACCCCCACTACTACCCCCACTGCGCTGAGCTCCCACTCTGCCCACCACTGCTGCTACCTAATGGCCGGCAGTGGTGGTGGTAGCAGTGAGGTGTGTGAAATTGGGATGAGCCTGATATCTGACGCCATTGCTCTGCACTCTGTCTACCTGCTTGCTTGCTTGCTTGCTCACCCACAGGTTCTCCCTCCAGTAGGAAGCCCCCCACAGCCATTGCTCCTCCTCCTCTTTGCTCTGCCAACCTGCTCACTCATCCGCCCACCTGGATCTCCATCCAGCTGCCCATAGTGAGTTGTCCCCTCATTAAATTGGCCTTGCTGAGTTGTCCTACGATGACTTGAAAGCAATGAGTTAATAGAAGCAACTTGGCAGTGGCAAGCTGGTGGCAATGAGCTGCCTAAGACCCTGTTGTAGCAGGATCAGTATCTGAAAGCAGCAGAGAAGTACACAATGGTCCTGTTGCACTCCAGGTATTTATGAAGTAATGGGGAGATGAGGCTACTATGCATGTCTCTGTAATACAGGTACTAAAAAAACATGTGACCTGTTGTTTTCGTGGGTCCTGAGTCACAAGAGTATTGTCACTCCGGGTAAGGAATCTTATGGTATGGCTTCTGAGAAAACTGCAGGGACATATTGAGTTCAGGCAGCCTCTGAGAATCAGTCATGGTTGAAAAGAAGAAGAAAAAAGAGAATTGTATATATAAACAGTTAATATTTATATACTGAATTCTTTAACACTTACAGTTTCTGAACTATATCCAAATGTCAAAAGCTGTTTTCACTGGAGACACTCTCACTTTGCATTTTCTGGCAAATTATACAGTGAATGCCAGTAATACAAATCATATATTCCTGTGAACTGATCTAAGCTAGACAAGACTTTCACTTAAGACCACCAATAAAATAAATGTGCAGGTTGAAGACCAAGACAACTATACAGGAACACCCAAAAGAGGATGCAGCTGCTTTAATACTTTGAGTAGACATGACTTGGTCACTCTAGTTCAGGGGTTTCCAACCTTGGCAAATTTTTTATTTATTTATTTTATTTTGTCACAACAATATATGTAGGTATCATACAAAAGATCATATAGTATATAAACACATATATGAGTAAATATAAGGAGGTATAAGCATATATATAGGAAGAAGAAAAGAAAAAAAACAATAGGACAGGAACGGTAGGCACGTTTGTGCGCTTATGCACGCCCCTTATGGTCCTCTTAGGAATGGGGTGAGGTCAATAGTAGAAAGTTTTTGGATAAAGAGACCACAGAGTCAGGTAAAGTATTCCAAGCACTGATGATTCTGTTACAGAAGTCATATTTTCTGCAATCTAGATTAAAGCGGTTGACATTAAGTTTAAATCTATTAGTTGCTCTAGTATTATTGCAATTAAAGCTGAAGTAGTCTTTAACAGGAAGGACATTACAATAGATGATTCTGTGAGTTAAGCTTAGGTCATGTCGAAGGCGACGGAGTTCCAAGTTTTCTAAGCCTAGGATTTCAAGTCTGGTGGGATAGGGTATTCTATTGTTTTCAGAGGAATGGAGAACTCTTCTTGTAAAATATTTCTGGACACGTTCAATTTTATTGATGTCAGAGATGTGGTGAGGGTTCCAAACAGGCGAGCTGTATTCTATAATTGGTCTAGCAAATGTTTTATATGATCTGGTTAGTAGTGTGGTGTTTTTGGAAAAGAAGCTACGCAAAATTAGGTTTACAACAAGCAAAGCTGGCTGAGGAACTCTGGGAGTTGAAGTCCACAAGTCTTAAAGTTGCCAAGGTTGGAGACCCCTGTTCTAGTATGCATTGCAAAAAACACCCCTTAGGATTCCTTTGCATATTCCTGATGGGAAGCAATTATGCTATCTTTAATTAACTGCATTTAAATAAGATTCATTTGCCCCCTCCGCTTTCATCTATGTTGGAGATTCTTTAGCTCCCTGTGTATCAGCCAAGGGCCAAATAGGATCCTTGACCTTACAAGTTGTGTGCTCCACATCTTCAACCCCTAAATCAAATGTTTGTGATAAGAAATGTTGCCACCCTAGCAAGTTTCCTTAGGCCTTAACTTTCAGAAGCTGAATGTGGA
This sequence comes from Ahaetulla prasina, assembly GCF_028640845.1. Taxonomy (NCBI): domain Eukaryota; kingdom Metazoa; phylum Chordata; class Lepidosauria; order Squamata; family Colubridae; genus Ahaetulla; species Ahaetulla prasina. Next base: position 208,825,140 of record NC_080541.1, on the reverse strand, counting down.
AGATTTTGTTAGCTGGCTTAATGATGACAAAAATTACATTTATCAGGTCAGGTGCCTAACACACAGGTTAATTTGAGCTGTGCTCTCACTTGGTGTATTGCCTGCAGGATTCAGCCACAGCTTTAGACTGTGAATCAGTTTCAAAGATGATGCTGTAAGGCAAACATCAAGAATTTTTTTTCTCTCACCCCTGAATAAATTCAATTAGCCCCTTCACACAAAATTCTGCATGTGCAGTATTTGGAAACATAGCTCCCAGCTCAAATAGAAGAATGTAGCCATGAAGGGATATGTGTTTTTATTTTGGATTAAAGTAATGCCTTTTTACGGGGAGGGGAAGAGTCAGCTCAGGTAAGATTCTTGAGGTCTTGGTGATTCCGCTGATAAAGATCTTCAAAGGATCTTCTCATGTCTTTGGAGGCACGAGAAGAATTGGAGGCAGGAAAGAATTGTGTCGGCCAAAAGAAAATGCAACATGGTTTTCATGGTAATTGCTGCTAGGCAAGGCCACCACACCTATTCTCCCAAAATGCTATGATGGGGTCTCAAAAGCACTGAGGGGGAATTAAAATGGTGGTTAAAAGGTAACAGAAAAGGTTCCCCTCGCACATATGTGCTTGTTGTTCCTGACTCTAGGGGGCGGTGCTCATCTCCATTTCAAAGCCGAAGAGCCACCGCTGTCCGAAGACGTCTCCGTGATCACGTGGCCAGCATGACTAAATGCCAAAGGCTCACGGAATGCTATTACCTTCCCACCAAAGGTGGTCCCTATTTTTCTACTTGCATTTTTTACGTGCTTTCGAACTGCTAGGTTGGCAGAAGCTGGGACAAGTAACGGGAGCTCACCCCATTACGCGGCACTAGGGATTCAAACTGCTGAACTGCCAACTTTTCAGTCGACAAGCTCAGCATCTTAGCCACTGAGCCATCAAGTCCCTTAAAATGGTGATTACTTTATTTATTTATTTATTTGTTTGTTTGTTTGTTTATTTATTTATTCATTTATTTATTTAGAAAATTTATGCAGTATGGTCGTCCAAGTCACTCATGGCGATTCAGGGAGGCTTACAGAAATAAAATCTTAATATAAAACTCAATAAACCCCCACCTCCCAGTGACAACAAGCAAACTAACCACTTGATGGGCTCCATATCATCCCAGGGTTCCCAGGCCCATTGGCAAAACCATGTCTTCAGGGCCTTTTGAAAGAGTGTTAGAGTGGAGATCAATCTTATTTTTGCAGGAATGATGTTCCATGGGGAGGGAGTCACCACAGAGGAAGCCCCCCCACATCCCACCAAATGGACCTCCTTAAGAGAGGAGGCCCATAACATATGCTACCTCCATTCTCTGGTGGGTTGGGTAGATATAACTGGGAAAAGGTGGTCCTTCAAATAGCCTGATTCTAGACCAGAAGTGGTATTCAGCCAGCTCTGACAGGTTCTGGAAAACCAATAGCAGAAATTTTGAGTAGTTCAGAGAACTGGTAAATACCACCTCTGGCTGGCCCGGCCCCCATCTATTCGCTGCCTTCCAAGTCCCAACTGATCGGAGTCTCAGCTGATCGGCTGGATCTTCTTTTGTTGCCCTGCACACAGAGCTGGAAAGCAGGTTAGTGGGATGGGGAGGAAATGAGGATTTTATAGTATCCTTCCCCTGCCACATCTACCAAGCCACACCCACCAAGCCAAGCCACACCATGCCACGCCCACCAAACCACGCCCACAGAACTGGTAGTAAAAAAATTCAAATACCACCATTGTTCCAGACCATGTAGGGCTTTAAAGATGACAACCAGCACTAGCCACAAAACTGTGGTTCAAGCATTAAGAGGAGAGCTGGGATCAGGCGATGCCAGTTGTCTGGATTGTCAGCCGAATGTGAATTCTGTCAACAATTTGAACTGTTGTCACCATTAAAATCCCAAACATCTTTGACCCCAACTATCCCTCTCTTCCCTTTGGATTCTACCTGTTATGTATCTTTAAATATTTAGGCGGGAAACAAGCACGTTGCTGATTGGTTGAAGCCGCCGGTTAAACAGTATATAAAGGGTTGTTTTTCCCCAGCCAGGTTGCTGGGTTCACCATATATTAAAGAGCTGTTGTCACTACCCTGGTCTCCAGCCTCGTTACTTCCCGAACTTAACACTGGCGACGAGGATGGGATCTCGAGGCTAGGGAGCACCAGAACCGAGCTGAAGCACGAAAGAACCGAACCCAGCAAACACAGGGCAGAAAAGCGGAGATGGCCAGTTACACTCCGCCCGCACCGTTTGACCCGGCTAGAGAGAAATGGGGAACGTATATGACGCGTTTCGAAAGCTTTCTAGAAGCCAACGAACTGCAAGGAGTTCCAGACAACCGCAAAAGGGCATACTTCTTGAGCCACTGCGGTCCCGAGGTCATCGACATCGCGGAAGCCCTGGCAGAGCCAACGCCGATACAATCGGTATCGTGGCAAACTCTGCAAACCCTGCTAAAAACCATTTCGGCCAACGCGTCCAAATACGTGCGGCGTTTGAATTTGGAGAGCGCCGACAGATAGGCGAATCCATCGGCGACTACATGGCCGCCCTGCGGAAAGCCTCCAAAGACTGTGGGTACGAGACCTGACGAGGTGCTGCTGGAGCAACTCATCAGGGGTCAGAGACATCCGTTTGCGGAGGCGGCTGCTATCGAAAAGCAACCTGACGCTGGCGAACGCCCTGGATGAAGCCCGAGCGCATGAAATGTCCACCCAAGCGGCGGAGACACTGCAAAAGCCTCTCACACCAAAGGCGAGCACAAAGTCAACCCCGGTGCACCAGGAAGAGATCCAGACCGAATCCGACGGTGAGGATGAGGAAGGGGTCTGCCGAACCGAGAAACACGGCCAAGAGGACCGGGACGAATGCGGAAGTTGCGGAGGTCAACACCAGCGCCAACGCTGCAAGTTTAAGGACGCAACATGTCGGCGGTGCAATAAGAAAGGGCACCTAGCTCAAATCTGTCGAGCTCCCCAACCTTCCCGCCGAAAATTCAAATCGGCCAATCAGGGCGCGGGATCGGCAAGGCAACCCGCGATTGGCTCAAACAAAAAGGCTGATTCAAACCAAACGACTGTGGTCATAGGCGCGCCTCAACCCGAGTGGAGAAGAAGATCTTCACCAAACCCAAAATAGAAGGAGTACGGTGCCGACTGAAGTAGACACCGGTCAGCGATCACCATCATGTCCTGGGACACTTTGGCGAAGTCACTGCCATCAGTGCAAGCGCCACCTGCAAACACAACGCTACGAGTCCACGACTACCAAGGGAATCGAATCCCTGTTCGAGGGACCACCTCTGTCCGAGCGTAGTACGGACCACACAAGAAGACCCTGCCCATCACGATCGTCGAAGGGACCCTTCCTAGTCTGTTGGGACTAGACTGGTTTCGTGCACTGGGCATGGGAGTGACTGGCATCTACAGAAGTGACTGTAACCTGAAAGACATACTCATGAACGAGTTCAAGATGTCTTCAAGGACTGCCTGGGCAAGTACAAGGGGACCCCTATTTCCTTCAACTTAGACCCCAGGTAGCTCCCATTAGGTTAAAGGCAAGGAGAGTCCTTTGCCCTTAAACCTAAAATTGACAAGGAGCTAGATAAGCTCATAAATCAGGGATTTTGGTGCCAGTCGTCCACGCAAAGTGGGAGGCGCCAATCACCCAGTAAAACCAGATGGGTCAATTAGAATCTGCGCTGACTACAAGGCGACGCTAAACAAAGCCTTACAGAAAAGCGCTACCCAGTTCCGTGGTGCAACACTTGCTGCACTCTTTGGGGCAAGGGCAAGTCTTTGCAAAGTTAGACTTGGCTCAAGCCTACCAACAACTGCCCGTAGACGCCAACACAGCCGAAGCCCAAACGATTGTAACTCACAGGGGTGCATTCAAGTGTACCCGATTACAATTTGGGGTGAGTGTGGCACCGGGGCTGTTCCAAAACTTAATGGAACGACTTCTGCAAGGGCTCCCAGGGGTAGTTCCCTACTTCGATGATGTCTTGATATCAGCGGAAAACGTAGAGGAATTGGGGGAGCGTCTGAGAAAGGTTCTGGGCATATTCCGGTCAGCCGGACTAAAGGTTAAAGTGAACAAATGTCAGATAGGGGTAGAATCCGTAGAATTCTTGGGCTACCGAATAGACAAGAAAGGAATTCACCCCACTGAGAGCAAGGTCAAAGCAATCAGAAAGGCTCCAGCGCCCACAAACAAAACAGAGCTACAGGCATTCCTGGGGCTAGTGAATTTTTACGCGGTTTTTTTAAAAAACAAAGCGACCGTTGCTGAACCGCTGCATAAGCTTCTAGGAAAAAATACTGTTTGGTCTTGGGGAAAGTCGGAAAGTAGGGCTTTCGAAGCAGTAAAAAACCTGCTCTCGAGCGATAGCCTGCTCATCCAGTATCATAGCTCATTGCCCTTAGTGCTGGTTTGCGATGCCTCCCCTTACGGAGTGGGGGCTGTGCTCAGCCACAGACTTCCAAACGGCACAGAAGCCCCTATAGCCTTCTACTCCAGAACGATGTCCTCCACAGAGAGGAACTATAGCCAGTTAGATAAGGAAGCGCTAGCAATTGTGTCAGGGGTAAAAAAATTTCACGAATATGTCTTTGGGCGAGATTTTGAAATTGTGACTGACCACAGACCGCTGTTAGGAATACTGGCTGGCGACCGCCCAACGCCTGTGGCACTTTCGCCACGATTGACTCGATGGACTATTTTCTTAGCCGCTTATTCTTACAAGCTGCAGCATCGACCAGGAAAAGAAGTGGGGCATGCGGACGCTGCAGATGCCCACTACCAGGGGCGATCAAGACCCCACTCCGGGACGCCCATCCTGCTTATTGACTCTTGACTCTGGCCCAGTCACATCTAAGGAAGTGGCTCGGCATCATACCGGACATTATGTTAAGGACTGTACCGGTTGGGTACAAGAGGGTGGCCGCCGCGCCCGGGCTAACGGTTTAAGGAATTTGTAAAAACGTGATGAGCTCTCGGCTCAAGGGGTGCCTGTTATGGGGTGATCGTGTGGTAATCCCGGATAAATTAAGGGAAAGGTATTGGACCTCCTCCACGAGGGTCACCCAGGGATCAAGGATGAAGGGGCTAGCAAGAAGCTATGTGTGGTGGCCACTCATGGACTCAGAGATTGCTGAGAGGGTAGGGAAATGCCAGGCTTGCCAAGAGTCCAGACCTCTACCCCAACGGCCCCAGTCAGGAATGGGAAAACCCCAAGGGCCCTGGTCAAGAATCCACATTGATTTTGCTGGCCCTTTCCACGGCCAAACCTTCCTAGTGGTTGTCGACGCATTCTCTAAATGGTTGGAGATCATACTCATGAAATCCACTACAGCCGAGGCAGTAATCGCAGCCCTGCGCCACCTATTCGCAACCCACGGGTTGCCTGACACTCTGGTGTCCGACAACGGCCCGCACCACGGCAGCCCAGTTTGAGGAATACTTGGCAGAGGAGGGCATCCGACATGCCCTCTCTGCGCCTTTCCACCCTGCGCCGAATGGCCTTGCAGGCGTTCCGTCCGGAGCGCTAAGGAGGCATTGTCCAGGCTCAAGCCAGGTGACTGGCAAACAAAGATAGATTTCTTTCTGGCCGCTCAGCACAGAACCCCAAGCACTGCTACAGGCAGAAGCCCAGCCGAACTATTGATGGGACGGAAACCCGTGCCCACTTGACCGTTTGAATCCCCATTACACACCAGAGGGTTACAAGGGGGAACTAGAAAAAACGAGAGAAATGGGCATAGGCGACTGAGTGTGGGCCCGCAACTATGGGGACGGCCCAAGTTGGCTCGCAGGGCAAATCATAAAAGCAACCGGTCCAAAGTCATACTTGGTCGAGTTACAAGACAACCGAGTATGGAGGCGCCATATAGATCAGATAAGGAAACGAATAGCTGAACAACCCTAGCTAAACGAGACAGATAATGACCACTCCTTATTTGAACCCACAGCTGACCATAACCCGGGGGAGGCGCAAGACTTAACTGAGGTCCCGGAGGTCCAGCGACGCCATCAGGTTCCCGATGGAAACAGCAGGGAAAATTACAAAAGTAATCCAAGGCCGGATGGCCAAAAAAAAGAGTCTGCTAGTAATCCAGGGCCCGATGGCCTAGAGAAAGAGCTGGGAGGAGAGAGACGACTTCCGGTATCCAGCGGCAACGGACGTCTGGAAGGTTTCTCCTGCCTCCAGCGCCCGAATCCGGCCGCCGCCGAGGCCCTTAGGGGCCAGGTGTTCCGAAAAGGACACCTGCCGTACGGACGGCTCGCCAGGGGTCTCCCAGCCGATATACAGGACTGTGGGGACCGATGCTGGCGCGTCCTAGGCTTGGCGGGGTTCGGAGGCCACAGGCCGCGGCCATTATTTTGGTCGCCGCTTGCCGCTGTGCCCGTGATACCGGGCATTGATTTATAACTGCAGCAGCCTGGTGGTGAACAGGGCACGGAGAAGAATTGAGGAGGAGAAGGAAGGGAATATCGGTAAACGTGAGTGGAGTGCCCGGAGTGCGGGGTTTTCTCCCCTGCGGTTGGAAGGAGCACGAGTTATTCTGGAGAGAGGAGAACTTAAAATAAGAAGATTACGGTTTTGTGGAGCTCTGGAGAGAAGAGGTGATGGAGAAATTTAGGAGGGAAGGTTTGAGGCCCCCTCCTTCTGGGGAACAGTGGTGGCGCCCAGCTCCGCCTTCACTATGAGAATTTTGATGACATCACTTCCCTTCGGCTTCCTGGTTGACTAACTGTACTCTGGACTCGTTGCTCCTGTGAGTGCCCCCTGGTGGATCCGGAGGAAATTACAAGGATACTGTGCTTGCCTGAGGATTTTGAATACTTTTTTTTTCAAATGGCAAAAGGTCAGAGACCAACTGCTGGAGAGATGGAGAGAATTCTGGAAAAGTTATCCAATATGGACAAGAAATTGGATGATTTGCAAAGAGGCCAAATGGAAATAAGAGCAGAAATTGTGACTATCCAAAAGGATTTAAAGGATACTCAACAAGTCTCAGCAGAAAACAAGCAGAAAGTGGAAGGTCTGGAGGGTGAGATGCGGCAGTGCAGAAAAGAGAGGAGACGACAGGCAATGCTGTGCTTGACCACAGATGGATAAAATGTCTTATTTCCTTAGGTTTCAAAATTTGGAAGAAGTGGACCAAGAAGATTTGAGAGATGTTGTGACTAAATTGTTGGGAGAATTTCTTGGGAGAGGTGTTGATTTCATGAATTGGGATGTGGATCGAGTTTATAGAGTTAATTAAGAATATGCACGCATTTATGCAGTTCCCAGAGAGGTTCATGTCAAATTTGTGAGAAGAGAGACGAGATGAAATTTTAGAAAACATAGGAGTGGGGCACTGATTTACAGGGGCAGGGAGATAGCCATTCTGAGGCAGATTCCCAGACAGGTACGTGAAAAAGAAAGAAATATTATTTTTGTCAAGCAAATTGTACCAGAAGGAGTGGGCTTCAGATGGCTGATGCCAGAGGGATTGATGATTTTCCGGGGGCATTACGAAAAAATCAGTACAATTGTGGAGGCTACGGCCTATGTGGAGGAACACAAAGCCTTCCTGGAATCAGATGATCCAGGAATTGAAGAAGGGAGGTTATAGATCATGGGGCTGAAGCGGCTGCGCTGTTGCGCCCTGAGTTGGGTCAGGCTGAACCCAGAGTTCTGAGATCCAAAACTAGGAAGTGATAAAGATATTTGGGATTGTGTTGGTTTTCCTTATTCTCTTTTGTACGATATTCTGATTATTCTTGACTCTTCTTTATTACGTATTTAAAATTTGCAAACTTAGCTACTTCGTGTCACCTGCTTGCCTTATGGCTGTTGTATGTGTTAAAAAATTTGAGTAAAATTCTTATTTTAGATAAGAAAAATGAAAATTTACCATACCTGATATGTATTTGTATAAACCTTTTTTGACTAATAAAAACTTTTTGAATAAAAAAAAAAAAAAAGAAAGAGCTGGGAGGAGAAAACAGCCCCTCCGACCAGCTCAAAACACCACCCAGGTCTGAACCGCGCAGGTCTGAAAGAATTAGGAGACGCCCAGGTTATTTGCGTGACTACGTCGAAAAATAACATGTAAATAATATGTAGACAAGGGGACATTTTCCCCTCACAGTGCTCTCTAACAATGTCCTTTTCTGACAAGTGTTAGAATTATCTGCTGCTCAGTAATTGACTGCTGACTGATTATTGGTATTTTAGTCATTTATCTACTACTTCTTGATATATTTGGCTTTACTTTTCTGTTGCTTCTTTGTGTTTGAATATATAATTTGATTTACCTGGTGTACAATGCAGAGGGAACGTTCTTTTTTTTTTAAAAAAAGGCAACTTCCTGCCTTCCTACCTCATTTTCTATAGTTAAGATCAGCAAATCATCCCAGAGGTATTCAGCTCATGCACTCAGCAGGACAATTTGGTTGTGTGAATAGGACAATCACTATGTAATGAATAAGCACAAAACTGCTGAACAGGAGCCACTAAAGCCACTAAAGCAGAATTCTCTGGCTTTCTATAGATAACTTTTGTACCACAGCTCTAATCTTTATTCTAACCCATCAGAATGCCTGAGGATAAAACCAGTTATAAATAAGTTTAACTTTTGGGACATTTCAATTCCATAAACCTATTTATTTAGATAATGTGATTCAGTACAGCTTAGGTCAAAAATTTCTCATATTAAAGTATGGAAAAATCACAGGGTTGTTGTTGTTTTTACAGCTGTCACTGGGCAGTTAGAATAAATGATTTAGTCAGTACATTTTCTCTTTGCAACATGGGAGGAAAATATTAGCGGCCAGCCTTCCCTTGAGAATAAATTGAAGATTTAACTCCATTTGTAGATTGTAAAATCATTTTGGATTCATTTCATTTTTCCAGCAAGGTACATCTGATTTCCAAGCATAGAAATAAATCAGATCAACCTAGGATTCCCCCCACATTTTTCCCCTTTAAAAAATGCGCAATATTCAGCCAAAAGGAAGCCTAGTTTGAAAACTGAGTCACAGTAGTGAGATGGGTACCATGTAAGAGATTGATTGATTGATTGATTGATTGATTGATTTCATTCATTTATTTATCTGCTTGCTTGCTTGCTTGTTTATTTGTTTGTTTACTTATTTATTAAATTTATATGCCATCCTCCTCACTATCCAAAGCATCCCTCAGAATTTTCCATTTCCTATTCTGTCAAAAGTCAAGGACTATAAAATATACACAAGTGATACACATACAAGTCTTTTCTCAGAAGAATAAAATGGGGAAGAAGGATTCCTTCATTAAGTCATACAGCTTTATTCCTGCAAACCAAAGTTGCAAAGATATATGGGGGAAAAGTTTCACATTTGGCTTTTGATAATCTTTTGTAAGAAGGTGATGAAGGACTGATAGAAATTAAAACTGTTTGGCATCTCATTTTTTAAAAAGATGTACTTGATTTGCTGATTGATTATTTGATTTTTTTGTTTTCAGCATGAAAACAAATGGCTCCAGAGTTGCTTCCCTTTTGCAGCATGTAATGGCAGAACCCTGAAACATAGTTTGAAACAAGTGTGATCCATTGCTATGACTCAGAACAGGGCTTTAAGTAGCATTTTATTTTCATATTCAGTGCTAAGCTCTCTCTCTGTTTTAGGTTATTTCCTCAGAATAACAGAGTTGAAAGGGATCTTGGAGGTCTTCTGTTCAAGCAAGAGATCCTATACCATTTCAGACAAATGGCTGTCCAATTTCTTCTGAAAGCCTCCGATGATGAAGCATCCACAATTCTGAAGGCAAGATGTTCCACTGGTTGAAATTTCTATGGAAATTTCTTTTAGTTCTAAGTTGGTTCTCTCCTTGATTAGTTTCCACCCATTCTTCCTGCCTTGCCTTCTGGTGCTTTGGGAAATTGATCTATTAGTTCAAATATTCATTTACAGGAAAATAATAACAGTCACCCATTTGGGGTTTATAGTATTTATCAGTTGTGTATCTGGGCTAGTTGTATGTGAGGCGATAATTTATTTATTTATTTATTTATTTATTTATTTATTTATTTATTTATTTATTTTTTATACTTTTATACCACACCATCTCCCATAGGACTCAGGGCGGTTCACAGGCATATTAAAAATACAACAATAATAAATAAGCAATTTAAAACCCAATTAAAACAAAATATTTCAATCGCCAAATGACTAAAATGGTAAAAACCGGTTAAAACCCATTTAAAATTAACTAAAATATTTTATTTCTTAGGCTAGTCCAGCTCGTTGAAATAATAAAGTCTTCAGTTCACGCCTGAAGGTCCGGAGGTCTGGTAGTTGCCGTAACCATGGAGGAAGCTCGTTCCACAGGGCCGGTGCTGCCACAGAGAAGGCCCTCCCCCTGGGGGTCGCCAACCTGCATTGCTTGGTCGACGGCACCCGGAGGAGGCCCGCTCTGTGGGAGCGCACCGGTCGTTGGGAGGCTATCGGCGGCAGGAGGCGGTCTCGTAGATACCCCGGTCCTAAGCCATGGAGCACTTTAAAGATGATGACCAGAACCTTGAATTGCACCTGGAAGGCTACCGGGCAGCCAGTGTAGGCCATGCAGGATAGCTGTTATATGGGAGCAATGCGGTGCTCCCTCTATCACCTGCGCGGCCGCATTCTGGACTAACTGGAGCCTTCTGGTGCTCTTCAAGAGGAGCCCCATGTAGAGAGCATTGCAATAGTCCAGGCGGGAAGTGACGAGGGCATGAGTGACCGTGCGTAAGGCATCCCGGTCAAGGAAGGGGCGCAACTGGCGAATCAGGTAAACCTGATAAAATGCTTCCCTGGCGACAGCTGTCAAATGATCCTCTAAGGACAGCCGATCATCCAGGAGAACGCCTAAGTTACGCACTCCTCCTCTGGGGGTCAGTACTTCCCCCCCTCACAGTCAGCGATCGTGTAAGCTGGCTGTACCGGGACGCCGGAACCCACAGCCACTCTGTCTTGGAAGGGTTGAGTCGGAGCCTGTTCCTCCCCATCCAGACCCGCACGGCCTCAAGACACCGGCCCATCACCTCAACGGCTTCGTTGGGGTGGTTCGGGGTGGAAATGTACAGCTGTGTATCATCAGCGTACAGATGATAATCCACCCCGAATCCACGGATAACCTCACCCAGCGGCTTCATATAGATGTTGAACAGGATTAGTATTAGTATTGATTATACTGCCAATAAAAGGGAGCAGGGGAAAAGTTGGAATTATGTGTAATATCCTTGAAAGTCTGAAGGAAAATAAGCCATACAAAACAGCTGAGGTTAGATAAAATGGAAGAGTCATAAAAATAGATGCCCCTGATGTATCCTGAGATGATATGAGAAAAACACATGGCAAGTTATTGGCAAAATCACTGGGCACATGGAAGCCATTTGAATATTCTTGTGAAAATAGATCCCAGCATGCTGTTAATTGGGCAACTGCATCTACTGCTATTTGCAGAAATCAGCTTTTGACTAAAGTTTTAACTGAATTCCTTCACTGGATACAATGTGGAATTTACACACAGTCCAAAGGTGACTGTAAGTACAGACCAAATAGCATGCAGATAATCAAATTCCAGAAAATAAATATTTGATACTGTGAAATGGCCAGAAACAAACAAAAAAAACCTTAAAATCAAATAAACGATATTACAATTTAGGGATATGTGCATGTACATATAGCAATGTGTGAATCCAGTTGCTATTTTAAGGCATAAAGGAACGGATGACCCTTTTACCAAGGACTCACTGTAAAGACTTTAGGATCATAAAGTTAGAAATGGCCATTTGGGGAAACAAAAATTTTATCTCTGTGGTGGAATCCAGATCAAAGGTTTCCCTTGTCCAGTCATGTCCAGCTGCAGGGGGCTGTGCTAATCTCCATTTCTTAGCTGAGAGAGCCAGTGTGCCTGGAAAATGCATTCATGGTCATGTGGTCACATGACTATATGCTGAGACACACAAAATGCATAACAGCCATGATACAGTACTGCAGGATACTTCTGCTGACTGCCAGCTGACTGCAATTTGGCAGATCGAATCTCACCAGGCTCAAGGTTGACTCAGCCTTCCATCCTTCCGAGATGGGTGAATTGCTGGGGGCAACCTACTGACTCTGTAAACTGCTTAGAGAGGGCTGTAAAAGCACTGTGAAGTGGTATATAAGTCTAAGTGCTATTGCTACCTTCCCACTGAAGTGGTACTTATTTATCTACTTGCATTTTCATGCTTTCAAACTGCTAGGTGGGCAGGAATGGGAGCTCACATGGTCTAAAACTGCCAATCTTTCAGTTGACAAGACCAGCACCTTAACCACTAGGCCACCATACCCCCCTAATGGTGACATTGGCAAGCTGCAAGGGCACCTCTGTTTTACTGTAATTTTTCAGAGTATAAGACACACCGGAGTATAAGACGCACCTTAGTTTTTGGGGAGGAAAATAAGAAAAAAACTGATTGGCAAGTGGATCGGCCTCCCGGAATACCCCCAATCAGCTGTTCCCAGAGGTGAATTTTAGCAACAGGTTCCTTGGTTGTGAGTTCTGTGCCTTGCTTTTTTTTTGGGGGGGGGGAGGGTTTCTGCCTCTGAAATTTCTGAAACTCTGTTTCAGAAAAAACTTTTATTTCTGCCTCTGAAAGCCTCCGAAACAGAGCTTCAGGAAAAAAGCCTCTGAAGCTCTGTTTGTGGGTTTGTGTTTTTCTGACGCTTTATTTGGGGGCTTCTTTTCTGAGGCTTCTTTTCAGATGCTTTTTTTCAGCCTCTGAAACCTCCATTTAAGAAGCTGTTGGGGGCTACATTCAGAGTATAAGACGCACCCAGATTTTCACCCTCTTTTTTTGGGGGAAAATGTCTGTTTTATAATCCAAAAAATACAGTAATCTATAGGGATTCATTAATGTTTGATAGTTTGAATCATTTAGTTCCATTTAATTGTTTTCGTGGTTTATGAATTCATGCCGATCACATTATCTGACTTAACTTGGCTTAACGTGAATAATATCAAGAAGATGGGGAATTCAGATGATTTTAAAAGTAATATGCAATTGTAAGCAAAGGCTTTTCTTTTAGGACTAATGGATAGAAAGCTGGGGGAAAAGAAGTCATGGAACTTTATTTTTATATATGACAACTGAAGCAATTATTATATACTCAAAAGTGGAAAGCTTTGCACTACACAAAGGGAAAGAATGGTCGCTGAAAATGATAGAACTTGCAGTGATGGTTAATCTGACTTCTTTGATTAGAGAAAAGACAACATCTATATTTATTGCTGACTGGAAATCCCTTAGAGATTTTTTTTTGTCTGAAACTGAAAAAATAAGCTTTTGATTTAGAGTTTTGATGATTAGAAAATGTTAGATAACAGCTTTTTTTTTGTAACCATGGAAAAAAAGGTAATTTTGTAATCATGCTTGTATTTGCTACAAAGGAAATCAGAAGCTTCTTTCTATTTTTATCTTTTCTTTTGTCTATTTATCTTTTATTTGTTTCATCTTTTCTTTTGCACTTTTTTCTTGGTTCTTCTTTTTTTCTCCTTTTTCTCTGTATTTTGTATTAGTTTTGTTAGTTTTTAAAATCTTTTAAAATGTTTTAATAAAATTTATACAAAGGGAAGGGAGAGAGGGGAGGAGGAGGAGGAGGAGGAGGAGGAGGAGGAAGAAGAAGAAGAAGAAGAAGAAGAAGAAGAAGAAGAAGAAGAAGAAGAAGAAGAAGAAGAAGAAGAAGAAGTAGTAGTAGTAGTAGTAGTAGTAGTAGTAGTAGTAGTAGTAGTAGTGGTGGTGGTTGTTTAGGACTAAATTTCTCAGTGTGCTACATACATCCTGGGCAGTTCTCCTACCATTTTTTCTATAGGTATGGGGCCCAATCCACACAGCGCACAGAACAAGGGAAAGATTTATTCACTTTTAAAAAACTCTAGTGCTGTAAGTGGGATGCACATCAATAAACTCAAAACAAAGACCTTTTATGGGGAATGAATGTTTGATGAAACAGCTCTGAGAAGAGAATTAAGCTCTCCTTATGCATCTGATGGTCTTGAACGGGAACCCTGCATGCTTATTTCTTAGATATGCTCACGGGTGATATGTTCAGCAGCTGCATCACAGTGTGTGTGACAGTAGCTCAGGGGTGAGAAAGAGAGGTCAGTACCCAAGGTGGGTTGTATAGTGCATCAGATCTATTCATAAACCAAAGTCAAGCAACTACAGTTAGGAAGAAGTAGATGCATTTGCGGATATCCTAAGCTTAGTTAGTTTCAACCTTTTTATTGTGATTTAATGTTTTTAAAGGTTTGAATCCCTAGCACCGTGTAACGGGATGAGCTCCCATTTCTTGTCCCAGCTTCTGCCAACCTAGCAGTTCGAAAGCACGTAAAAAATGCGAGTAGAAAAAATAGGGAGCACACAGCGTTCCGTGTCCCTTTGGTGTTTAGTCATGCCAGCCACATGACCACAGAGACATCTCCGGACAGCGCTGGCTCTTCGGCTTTGAAACAGAGATGAGCATCGCTCCCTAGAGTTGGGAACGACTAGCACATATGTGCGAGGGGAACCTTTACCTTTACTAATGTTTGCTTGTCTCCAATCAATTTGCTTACCTGCTTGCCTTCCTTCCTGCCTTCCTTCCTTCCTTCTTATTTTTATGGATTTAAATAGTTGTCAGCTGCAAAGTCCCGGGATGGATTTTGTTCCTGAGTTCAATTTCTTCTCAAAATCTGGTTCTCTACTTTCTTACCATCTGCATATAAAAATATCCTTTTTCCTGCATTCTGCAATTTAGCTATATAGGTTAATAACATTGATCCGGGATGAAAGGGTATTCATCCCAAATTGTATAGCGAAAAGTCACCCTTTGAATGATATGGCAGTAGGAATGTGTTTCCAGAGGGGGAAAAATTGCAGACTACAGGATCCAGGAGCACTAATCAGGTGACCCTGAAGACACAGTTGCTCTAAAAGGATGGTTGCTCTAAAAGGTTTTAGAGTGACCCTCTAAAAGGATGTAAGTGATCAGCTGTTTGCAAGGAATATAAATCCTTCCATTCCTCACTATTCTGTCAGAGCTGAAGAAGCTTCTTAGATGAGAAGCAAAATGTCTTCAAGGAAAAAACAAGAAAATGTCCAGTTGCCTCCTGAAGAAGCACCTGGATGACCGAGAATCTTTATAGACTTTTAAAACTTGTGGACTTCAACCAGAATTCCTCCGCCAGCATGGAAATTGCCAAGGTTGGAAACCCAACCTTGATTTAGGCCATCAAACTTACCTCACATTCAGCAAAGAAATCCAAATCAAATTCCTTCCCACCCACCCACCCCCAAAAAAAATCTGCTGAAGGAAAGCCTCCACCTTTCTGGATAATTAATTCCATCTTCTTTTTAGAAAGTTTTTCTGTCATTCAATATGAGACTGCCTTCCTGAAATTCAAATTCTGCATATTTTTTTCCGGAAAAATGGAAAGCAGAGCTTAGTCTTCTAAATGAAGTCCATTAATGTATTTAGTGAATATTCTCATATCCCCCTTAATCTTTTCAAGGCTAAACATTCATGAGTCTTTCAATGTCTCTTCATAAAGATTTACAGTCCTCTGACTATCTCAGTTGCTTTTCTCTGTACCTATTGTGGCCCGCCAGCAGCCAGCAGAGCTGGCAGCAGATTTGGACAGTGAGGAGTTTGGGGAGGGAACATGGGCTGGTCCTGGAGTCTGGGGAAGGCTCTGTGTCAAAGGCAGAGATGGGACCAGGGCAATCTGACAGTTATCAGTTGCCTTTGGAGTCAGATATCAATGAGGCAGACAAATAGCTGGAGCCTATTCCCAGTGTGCTCATGCACAGAGTTGCCAGATGAAGGGAACAGCTGAGGAACAAGGGACAACTTGGGAGTAAGGCCACAGGTGGACGATGAATGGCCCCTCCCATAGGGAATAAAAGAGGAGCAAACGGGGAGGGGAGTTTGCAGGAGACAATTAGTTCACTTAATTGGTTCGTGACTCAGAGAATCTTTGCCAAGTTTTGAAGATATTGACCTGGCAGCTCTCCAAGTCAGATCAGGTCTGTGACTGTAAATGCTCTCTTGAAAAAGTTGGTTGGGTGTGAATCAGGGGTGAAATGCTCCCAGTTCGGACGGGATCGCACGATCCAGTAGCAATGGCGGCTGCTGGTTCGGAGGACCGGTAGCAAAAATCCCTGGCCCCGCCCCCCCTGCCTCTGTTGAGCCACACCATCTGCAGAGGGTTTTTTTTTACTTTTAAAGGCCGGTTTTGCTTCAGCCGAAACCTGCCTTTAAAAGTAAAAAAAAGCCTTTGAGGATCCCGCCCCTCAGCTGAAATCAGCAGCCTTTAAACCTAAAAATTAAAATTAAAATTAAAGGCTACTCTGGGGATCTCACCTGAGTTCCTCATCAGCAGAACCTTAAAAAACATGTTTTCTGTAGAAAACGTAGAAAAACTCCTTTTAAAAGAGTCTAAGCCACTTACCTGATTACTGATCAACCTCATGGCTCTGCTCACAGCCCGAAAGCCCCAGTTTCACTTTTAGCACAAGACAGAACTAATCTAAACTTAGCTAATCTATTTCACCACTGAGTGATTAATGCTGTCTGGCTGAGGAACTCTGGGGATTGAAGTCCACAATAAAATAAAATAAAATAAAATAAAATAAAATAAAATAATAAAATAAAATATTTGTGCAGCTTTCTGAGATTTGGTGTGTTTCTGTAGTGTTTCACTCTAACTACGCAAACACACAAAATCTCAGAAAGCTGTATGTAGTATTTTGTGTGTGTGTGTGTGTCAGTTGTGTGTGTGTAAAGTGTGAAAGTTGGTTTTTGAGCTTTTTGTGGCTGTGTGAAGTGTGAAGTGCAGCTGCTTTTACATTGTGTGTGAGTCAGTTGTGTTGTGTTGTATTGTGTGTGTGTAAAGTGTGAAAGTTGGTTTTTGGTACCTCTTATTGTTTTTTTATACTTTGTTTATTATTTTTATTATTTATTGTTATTGGCCACGCCCACCCAGTCATCTGACCACCAAGCCATGCCCACTAATTAAGACACGCCCACAGAACAGGTAGGGAAAAATTTTAGATTTCATCCCTGGTGTGAATGTGAGAAATTCACAGTAACTTAATAAAAAGGGTTTTTTGTCAGCACAAGGAGTTTGCGTCATGGTTTGGGAACGCCTAGGTCAGAACAGTACCTGTTCTAGACACAAATGTCCTATTTCAGATGCAAAATGCTGGGGTAGATTGAGATTTGTTCTATTTCACTACAACATGTTTTTGTCACTGATTTACAAAATATATATCCAAATCCTTATATATGTATTTGATAGGTTGGCAGTGTGAGCATACTATAAGGAGAATATTAAACTCCTGAGCAAGTCTGGTTCTCCCAGACATGAAATATTGCTTATTTCTTTGCTAATCTCAACCAGCCATATGGACAAATAGGGAATAGCCTATTTTGAAGTCTGTATTGATTCCTCAGTCTGAGAATCGGGATTGTGAACAGAAGCATCTTCTACCTTCCCAATGAGAGCAAACAGCAAGCCCAAAGAAGAATCATTGCTAGTCTAAAAATAGCAATGTAAAGCGATAAATGTGCCATCCATTTCACCAAGCTTAAATTAAAGCAGCACAATATTTCCCGCATTACTTCAAAGCAACTAACATGGCAATATGCTAAATGTATGTGCCTGTCTTATCCCCTCATTTGAATTATGCTGAAATGCAGATCATCTATCATCTAACAGCATGCAGATTTCTATCAAGATCAGTATGAGCTGATGAAAAAATAAAATGTTGATGCTATTGTTAATGCTGGGTTTAGAAAGAAGGATTGCATCTCTGTCACATAAAAATAGAACTGCTGACTTTAAATAAAAACTTATTGAAATTTGCAAACTTCTTTACAAGAAGCATAATGAATTTGAGATTTTTTTTAAAAAAAAGTAGAAGAAAACAAAACTGGCAAATTTGTGCACATACATGCAGGGCATTGTGTTAGTGATTAGCTCCTAAAATCTGAGCTTGAATTCCTTGTTTCTCGGGTCTAGGACAACTTGCCATGGCTAACTTGTCATGGCCAACTCACCATTGTCTACTTGCCATGGCCAACTCACCATGGCCAGCTCACCATTGGACAATTTGCCATGGCCAATTCGCCACAAGACAACTCGCTGCTGGACGATTCAAGACTGTAACTATCGTTTCATTCAGTTACTTTTTTTTGGGGCGACCACATTTTGGTATTTCTGGATTGACTTTCTTTATTTTATTATTATTGACCATGGTTCCAATTCAAATTAATTTCACTTTTGTATTTGTTGACTTGTCCTGCAATAAGTTGTCCTGTGGCAAGTTGGCCACAGAGTTTGTCCCATGGTGAGTTGGCTGTGGAGAGTTGGCCACAGCAAGCTGCCAAGATGAGTTGCCATGGCGAGTTGTCCCATTCTGTGTTTCTCAGCCTTAATTAGAGTGCTAAGCAAGGGTTACCACTCTTTTTCCTGAAAGCCAGCATGCCTTCATGGATTGGATCATTCTGGCTAGTTCTCTCCATGCTGATATTGATTTTTTTATGGCAACATTTGCGCATGATCCACACATTTCCAGACTATAGGAGTCATATTCACATGAGACAGTAAATCCTACCTTATTTGGTAACTTAGCAGTTGGCTACTGCATGCCTCTACAGATTCTCTCATGTGTCAGGTTTGTTTAATGCCAGATTCTCCAATGTGGTATTTTTAGAGATGAGCTTTCAGATGCCTCTTTTGTTGCCTGTGATATGTGATATTTACTTTTATTGTTTAATTCTTTTTTAGGGGTGTGAATAACCTGACATGCTGTAGAGTTGCCCTGATAACTTTTATTTGAAAGAATGCCTCAAAGTTCTATAAGGTCCTATTGGATCCACTTTGAAAATAAAATTGGTGAGGGAACATACTTGCTATTTTTGTTTTGTTTTGCTTATTTGCTCAGAATTAAGGGGAAGGTAAGTTTGAAATGAGGATCTCTCAACCCTTTTTGGCTGATGGGCACATCCGTAATTTTGAAAATATGGTATGACAATTTTCACTAAATGGTTGCTATCCACAAAAAAATTTTCCAGGAGGGAAACTCGATACAGACAATGCTTTGTTTCAAAATCCTGATCCTCAAATTGCAGAAATGATATCAAATCCAGTACAGACTTCTTTTACTCAACCTTCCTGAGATTTCCAAAAAACAACTCCTCCTCCTCCTCCTCCTCCTCCTCCTCCTCCTCCTCCTCCTCGTCTTCTTCTTCCCTCTCTCTCTCTTTCTCTCTTCCCTCTCTCCCTCCCTCCCTTCCTTTTTTCTTTTTTTCAAACATCCATTAAAATTCATTAGGTGATTGCTTTTGATAATTATTCACTATTAAACAGCCTCCAGGTTATATAGCATATAAATTGTGAAGCCATTCCTAAAAAACAACAAAAAGATGCTTAAGTATATACCCATTGTATACATATATCCATACACATAATATCAATTATGTCCCTTGGACTGCAAGGCGATCAAACTGGTCAGTCCTAGAGGAGATCAACCCTGACTGCTCTTTAGAAGGCCAGATCCTGAAGATGAAACTCAAATACTTTGGCCACCTAATGAGAAGGAAGGACTCACTGGAGAAGAGCCTAATGCTGGGAAAGATTGAGGGCAAAAGAAGAAAGGGACGACAGAGAATGAGGTGGCTGGATGGAGTCACTGAAGCAGTTGGCGTGAGCTTAAATGGACTCCAGAGGATGGTAGAGGACAGGAAGGCCGGGAGGAACGTTGTCCATGGGGTCGCGATGGGTCAGACACAACTTTGCAACTAACAACAACAAATATCAATTAACTAAACAAGATTAGATGGGGAATGGAAGTGAGTAGATGCCAAGAGCAAATTGGTAGGCATCCAACTGAGAACTCAGAGAGTAGGTGATAGGCAGCATTCCAGGGTAGCAGGAAACAGGGACAAAGAGCAATTTCACCAGTGAGTTTCATAGTAGCTTATGATTTTTGTCCATTTTCATCAAGGCAAAACTTTGAGTAGGCAAACTTTAAACTTGTGAACAACATTTCTTAATGTGCCAACTAGAGGCAAATATGGCTTATTGAATTATGTACAAACTAGGTTAAAAAAATAATTTCCAAAACCAAGAATAAGATCTTGCATTGAACAGAAAGCTTAGCTATAGAACTGGCCCATTTTTGTTAGTCTGAGGCAGTGGTGAAATCTGAACTGATTTACTAGCAGTTCGGTGGCTGCGCGTGCACTCTGTATGCCAAATGCGTGCTGCGCACACACATGTGCAGCGCACACCGCACACCAAATGTGAGGTGTGCGCACGCTCAGTGCATGCCAAAAGGAGGCATGGGAAGAAAGGTAAGTAGAACAACGCAGGTGGGAGGGTGATCAGCTGTGGCGCATGATCGCCAGAGCCTTTGTTTTACCTTTTAAAAGCATTTTTTACAACCTATTCCTACCATTTGGGCAGGAAAAGTGAGGAAGCCAGAAAGAAGCAGCAAGCGGGCAAGCGGGTGATTTGGTGGGCATGGGCGGGGCGGCAGAGATTTTTGTTACCAATTCTCCGAACCACCCACCACCATCGCTACTGGATTAGCTGATCCAGTCCAAACCAGGAGCATTTCACCCCTGATCTAAGGCTTTGAGACAACTACAATTTATGCATCACTATATGGTAGGGTATGAGGAGATTGCAATCAGTGGAAAGAAGTGAAAGTTGGATTGAAATTGTCGATCTCCCATTTCAGAATTAGCTTCGTATCAGAAATGGACCCCAAGAAACAATGTCAAGAACCGGTGCAAAACCTGACCAATGAAACTAGGTTGCTGCCTTCCTGTTTTGATATTTCCTGCTTTCCTGCAATTTATAATCAGAGAAGGTGCTGAGGATTGAAAAAAAAAGGGGAGTTGAGGGGTC
Source organism: Ahaetulla prasina (assembly GCF_028640845.1). Lineage (NCBI taxonomy): Eukaryota > Metazoa > Chordata > Lepidosauria > Squamata > Colubridae > Ahaetulla > Ahaetulla prasina. The sequence goes on along the minus strand of NC_080541.1, from coordinate 208,804,159 downwards.
TCATTGTGGAAGGCTGAAACCCCATTATTATGTCCATGTATGAAAGTTATAAGCTTCTTTTTCATTGACACAACAGGTTTCAATAACAACAACAGAGTTGGAAGAGACCTTGGAAGGCTTCTAGTCCAACCCCCTACCCAGGCAGGAAGCCCTACACCATCTCAGGCAGATGGTTATCCAACATTTTCTTAAAAATTTCCAGTGTTGGAGCATTCACAACTTCTGCAGGCAAGTCGTTCCACTTATTAATTGTTCTAACTGTCGGGAAATTTCTCCTTAGTTCTAAGTTGCTTCTTTCCTTGATCAGTTTCCACCCATTGCTTCTTGTTCTACCCTCAGGTGCTTTGGAGAACAGCCCGACTCCCTCTTCTTTGGAACACTGCTATCATGTCTCCCCTAGTCCTTCTTTTTATTAAACTAGACATACCCAGTTCCTGCAACCATTCTTCATATGTTCTAGCCTCCAGTCCCCTAATCATCTTTGTTGCTCTTCTCTGCACTCTTTCTAGAGTCTCAGCATCTTTTTTTTTTTGTAAAGGATTCTTTGAAACCTTGAATGATGTTGCTAGTCAAGAGAAGAGGAGCCATTTGTTACAGGGATTTGATGCTATAGAATAGTGATGGCTAACCTTTTCTGGACTGAGTGCTCAAAGCATGTGTGCACGTGTGCAAATGTGCATGCGCATGCCTGAACCCTCAAAATGCAAGGTGCATCCCCCCTGCACATGTGCCCTGCCCCCCTTGCATTTGCACATGGGGGCCCCCGCATGCCCCGCACCCCCTGTGCAGAGACCCAAAGACCAGCTTGCCAGCGGAGGTGCACATGCATGCATGCCTGAACCCTCAAAATGCAAGGTGCATCCCCCCTGCACATGTGCCCTGCCCCCCTTGCATTTGCACATGGGGGCCCCCGCATGCCCCACACCCCCTGTGCAGAGACCCAAAGACCAGCTTGCCAGCGGGAGGTGCACATGCATGCACAGCAGAGCTGAACTGGAGTGATGGCTTGTGTGCCATCAGAGAGGGTGCTGCATACCACCTCTGGCACCCGTGCCATAGGTTCACCATCATGGGCATAGGACCTCTCTGCTGTGGCTGCTATCAAGCCCCGGCCGGGACTCGACATTCGGTGGGGGGGAGGATAAGGGGGAAATGAAGCCACCAAAACTACCTGTAGTGACCTCTTGTGGTGGAGGGCAGCATCTGCGATGGACGGGGAAGCAGCTGCAACGAAGGGACAGTGGCTGACTCTGATGATGTCATGCATCACACACCAGGGAAGACAGATGCTCCACGGAGGCGGAAATCTTAAAACTGATAAATAGCTGATGGGGGGGTGGTCTTAGCTGCCAGATGGTGGCTTAAGACGAACAGCGTGTATAAATAGTGCTGAGAGGCGGCTGCTCTCAGCACTAATTTTGACCCTATAACTTGACTTGTTCTGCATTCTGGCTGTGGTTACTCATTAAAGAACTCTGCTTCCATCTTTTTGCTGCTGGTCTTTTATGGATTCATGGACCTGGATTGACTAGCCAAGAGCTGCCTTCTCAGCAGCATCTAACTATCTCTGATGAACAAGCGCTGATTTCTCTTGAATGCAATGTCTCCTTGAACTGTTGGAAGAAATGTCCTTCTGGGTTCAGTTCCAAGTGGGGGAAAAAGACACTGGATTCATGGAAGTTGCTTGGAAAGAAGGTTTATTAAAGAACAGAGTCACACGGCTTGAGCTCCAGAGTAGGAAAAGGGCCGAGATGCTGAGAGTGCCTTGGTTATGCCCTCTGTTGGGCTTTGAATTTGAGCTTGTATTCTGATTGGTTGTCAGACTCCCATGCAGGGGCAACTCTGTAGGCTGTCCTGAGTCCCAAGCTTGGTTCAGCCTTGCTGGGTGATGTAATCTTCCCAGGGGCCATGTGATGAGTTCCTTTGCTAGATGGGTTGAGGGCTAATCCTAACTCTGTTGATCTTGGGTGAGGGTAAGTCCTACTATGGTGCTGCCTACAGGAGCTAGATCTTTGTTATGTAGAATAGACTGGCCCAGCCCTTAATGGCCCATTGACAAATGTGGGGGGGGCTGAGGTTCTGTCTCCCTTTTAGGAGAAATATTCTGCCCTTTTACTATTTCCTAAAATATCTCATTTTCCTAGGAGAAGGGTGGGTGCTAACTTCCTACAGAACATTGCCTTAATCTGCAGGGCAACTCCATGATATCCCTAATCAGCAACCCTCCAGCAGCATCTGATATTTTGTGTTTAAAAATCCCACTCAGGGTTTCTTGTCCGGCATGAGTGTAAGCAGAAAAGTTTTGCCATGGACCCATATACTGTATATGTAGAGAAGACAGTTCCGTTTCATTCGGTTTCATTGGAAAGACCCCAATTTAATGAAATACCAGTGTCCCATTCTGGCGCTGTAGCTCTGCCAGTAGCAGAAGAGATGAAGAAGAGAGGCCTGATACAGAAAATGGGAAGTTCCAGAAGTCAGATAAAAGGAGAAATAAGTGTAAGATATTTTTGACTTTATTAGCTATAAACCCCAGTTTAGCCAAGGATCAAAGCATGGAGCAGGACTGATAAACCAAATTTTTATTATTATTATTATTTTCTTTCTACCCATGGGCTCCTGTTCCTTTGAGATGGAAAGAGAGAGACATCTAGTGGTTAAAGAAGCAAAAATATAAAGACAAGAGTTTTAAAAGAAAGCTAAGTATTCTCTAAGTCCTAGAGGAGATCAACCATGACTGCTCTTTAGAAGGCCAGATCCTGAAGATGAAACTCAAATACTTTGGCCACCTAATGAGAAGGAAGGACTCATTGGAGAAGAGCCTAATGCTGGGAAAGATTGAGGGCAAAAGAAGAAGGGGATGATAGAGAATGAGGTGGCTGGATGGAGTCACTGAAGCAGTCGGCGTGAGCTTAAATGGACTCCAGAGGATGGTAGAGGACAGGAAGGCCTGGATGAACATTATCCATGGGGTTGCGATGGATCGGACACGACTTCACAACTAATAACAACAACAAGTATTCTTACGTTCCTATGAATGTATGTGTGTGTGTGTATTTATATATATGTATATGTCTTGTTCATATTTTCCAAGATGTTTTTATTTTCCCAATCAATTGGGAAATATCTGTTTAGCAGGTCTTTGGAAACTGAATGTGCAAATGGGAATGATGTGAGATTTATATTGTGAGCCTGTGTGTCATTTTTTTACTGGAGTCTCAAGGCATCATTAGACAGTACTTGATTGCATTTGCATATTTTATTTTATTTTGCATTTAAAATAAATAGCAGATGGAAGTTTAGATTGAGAATACATGCAGGGTGCTCCAGGAAGCAAATGACTGCTGTAGTAGCAAAGAGAAAAAGAAAATTAATTGCTAGAGTAGAATAGCAGGGGGGGTGGGGAAATAAATGATTTATGGAAAAGGAAAAGTGGATCTATAACTTTTACAGAAGTATATGTCACTTTGTCACATTACTTATGATAACCTAAAAAGGGGTCGAGATTTCAATGAACTGTTATCGTCTCCATCTTGACATTTTTAACCTCTCTTGTAGACACATATACCCTGCCCCCATAACTTAATGTATCTCCTGCTTCACTGTTTGTTGTTAAACTGAATCTTGATTTTTATTGCTTGCATTGAGCTGATATATCAGCACACAGAATACAAAAAGACAACTGTGGCTTCATTTGTCATTCCTAAAAGTCCCATTTTCAAAATTTCAGTAGAATCCATATATTAATATTGTGTGAAAAGCTCCTCACAATTTATCTACTTCTATTTTATTGTGAAGGTACATCTAGAGAAGTCTAGCTGTCCCTTGCCTTCCATCCCCATCTCCTTCAGGCTGAGAAACTAGGGAGGGGGTGTCTTTTCTGAGCATCTTGCTGCGAGCTATGCGATCTCTTCTTTGACAGTTTCCTTAGCAGCAACTCCCAAGGTCTTTTTCACATACTATGACAAAGGTTTATGAATGCTTTGGAATGTATAGTGGATAACCTCAGGTCCCATTTTGATCATCCACATAACTGCAGGTGTTTCAGAGTGATGTGGTTGTGCCTATTTTATTTATTTATTCCATTTATGTGCCACCTATCTTGTCTAGATAAGACTTTTTGTATGCATTAATGTATTCATTTATTACAGATTGCCCCAATCTATTAAGACTCTGGGTTTAATCTATAGGTTCTCTGCAGAGGGGAGCTGAATACTTAAAATGGTGGGTTATCTGCACAATCAAAGTTACCAACTGAAGTTTTTGCTTTTTTTGATTGAGCACATATGATTGAGCACATATTGAGCTCAATTTTTTTAATTGAGCACATATTTGACTATTTTTATGACTCTCCAATGTTCCTGCTGGGTAGCGTTTGTAATGTATCTGACTTTTGGAGGAAAATTTTGGAGGGAAAATACTTGTTAATGATTGGCTGGTACCTCAGCCAGAATAGGTTATAAGGAGAGCTTCTCCTAGAGTTCTTTTGCTGGGTTCACACCATACAATAAAGAGCTGTTGTTACACACGACCTGTCTCCTGCCTCCTCAATCTCCAAACTCAACAGTGTTTTTGTTTATTTTTCTTCTCTCCTAAATATCTTTCCTGTATTCTTCAATCTCTGTGGCTACTCGTACATTCTGCTTTGAAACAACCTTATAGGATGAGATTGCACTTGATCCCTTGAAATATATTTGAAAAGCAGAAAGCCAGAGATTCTGCAGATCACTGCAGAATGGTTGCAGAGGGAGCAGGGCATTTATTGTATGATTATTCCTGGACTTCCTATCACTAAAAGAAACCAGGAACAGATTTTGATCACACGGTAATATACTTCCTAAGAATAATTAAGAGTAATTCAAGAGTAGAATGAATTGGCAAAGATGGCTGAGGAACTCTGGGAGTTGAAGTCCACAAGTCTTAAAGGGACCAAGGTTGGAGACCCCTGAGATAGATAACCATCTTTGGAACTGCAAAAATCTGGAAACACACATACACATCAGATGGTAGTATTCAGCCACTTCGGGCCGGTTCACCCAAATCAGTAGCGGGAATCGCAGGTGGGCCTACCCACGTGCCCCAGCTCCATGCCATCCTATTTTGGCATGTTTTTGAAGCCGGGTGCATACGCGGAAGGCACACACGCCAGCAAAGTGCATGCGCGGAAGTCCAGGCAAATGCGTGAACGGGGCATGCTCACATTTGTAAACCGGTAGGAAAAGTAAGTGAATACCACCCCTGATACACATACACGTGTGTGTGTGCGTGCACGCACACATACATGCCTGTGCACACATAGGTGTGGTATGAGAGAAAAAGTAAAATTATGTAGAATACGTTTTTCTACTTTTTTTCCCCGCCTCTCGGATAGAATGGCTCTAAACTAATCATAATGGGATTTTTCACATCTGAAGGAATCTGAGTTGAGTGTTCTAGATCAGTGGTCTCCAATCTTGGCAACTTTATGACTTGTGGACTTCAACTCGCAGAATTCCTCAGCCAGCTTGTGCTGGCTGAGGAATTCTGGGAGTTAAAGTCCACAAGTCATAAAGTTGCCAAGGTTGGAGATCCCAAGTCATAAAGTTGCCAAGGTTGGAGATTGTTCTAGATAATAGAATACATGCATCTCATCAAGCCCATATTTGAAAGGATACCAGGTTAAGCACTTGATCCTTAATCTGTTTAATAATAATAATAATAATAATGTTTTAATTTGTATACCGCCCTTCTCCCGAAGGACTCAGGGCGGTGAACAGGCAAATAAAATACAAACATACTCAATAATTAAAACAACCCTTAAAAAACTGATTCAAATATGCCAGAAAATTTAAAATGACATTACACCCCATAAAATTACAAAATTTAAAACCCACCAACAATTCAATTAAAATTTAAAATTAAATTCAGGCCAGTCCAGCCATATGAAATAAATAGGTTTTAAGTTCGCGGCGAAAGGTCCTAAGGTCAGGTAGTAGTCGAAGCCCGAAGGGAAGTTCGTTCCACAGGGTAGGAGCCCCCACAGAGAAGGCCCTCCCCCTGGGGGCCGCCAGTCGACACTGTTTGGCTGACGGCACCCTGAGGAGTCCCTCTCTGTGGGAACGCACTGGACGCTGGGAGATAGAGGCTGGCAGTAGACGGTCCCGTAGGTAGCCCGATCCTAAGCCATGGAGCGCTTTTAAGGTGGTAACCAATACCTTGAAGCACACCCGGAAAACAACAGGCAGCCAGTGCAGTCTGCGCAGGATAGGTGTTACGTGGGAGCTCCGAACCGCTCCCTCAATAACCCGCGCAGCCGCATTCTGGACTAGCTGAAGTCTCCGGGTGCTCTTCAAGGGGAGCCCCATGTAGAGAGCATTGCAGTAGTTTGAGGACTGCTTTTGCTATAATTTTAAAACCAGTAGTTGTCGTGAACAAACAAGCAGCAACAAATAACAGCAGCTATGCCATATTTGTTAGAGCGTGCATAGAGGATTAAAGCAGTGGTGGGATTCAAGTAGTTTAACAACCGGTTCTCTTCCCTAATGATTTCTTCCAACAACCAGTTTGTCAAACTGCTCAGAAGTTAACAACCAGTTCTCCCGAAGTGGTGCGATCTGGCTGAATCCCACCACTGGATTCAAGTGTTCTTACCTGAAACTAAAATTTAATCCCAAAAGAGAAGGGTGAAGAATTATGTATTATATATAATTAAATACATCTGCATTTTTCTTAACTCATGAAGGGAAGGACAGTCGTGAGTTTTCCCATTTTAGATACTAGTTAGAGCAGAACATTTTCATTTAAAATATGACTTTATCAGTCCTTCATCAGTGTTTTTATTCATTTGGAACAAAGGAAGGTCAATCTGCTCTTGTGATAATGAAGTGACACAGAAAAATGTTTAATAACTTGAAATCTGAAGCTAGCCATAGAATTTTATACAACGTTTAGAATTGCAACATAGCAGTGCAAACTCTTATAACTTGGACACATCATTTATGATTAATGTTCAGCTACCATGCTTTTGGTTGCATCTCAGCAAATCCTCTTAAGCATTTCATAAATCCCATTGATTTCAGTACATGCTTAGCTATGAACAGGATCATTCATTTTCCTGCTTTCGCTGTCCATAGCACTTGAGAAAATGAAGTGGGATTGGAAGATAGAAAAAGGAAATAAAATCTGCAAACACACATGTACACACACAGAGAGAGAGAGAGAGAGACAGAGAGAGAGAGACATTTTTCATTTTTCATCATGAGAAAACAGAAACTGGATCAGATCATTATTTCATGGTGTTATAGATGCAAGATGTAAGCTATTCCAAGTAAAGCCGCCTTTTATAAGTGGTGAATTTGTCAATGCCAATGATGTACAAGTGATGTTCCAGTTGTTTTGGGATTGCACCCAAGGCACCTATTATCATTGATATCACCTTTGCTTTCTTTTGCCACAGTCATTCTATTTCTATTTGCAGGTCTTTGTGTTTTGTTATCTCCTCCAGTTCTTTCTCTTCTCATTCTACTTTGCTAATGACCTTTCTGGTTAATTCTCATTCATCCTAGAGGAGAAGTTAATAGTCTGCCCAACTGATCCTGATTAACAGCAACAAGTACACATTTCTATCATGATTTTCAGCAGTTTGTTGATGTGACCTGTCATATACAATATTCAAGACATACAAGGAGTACAGAACAATGTAACATTATCTCCACAATTTTGTTTTCCTTCCTACAACTAATGCAGGATTATCAGATATCTAATGCTGCCTATTCAAGGATCCATTATTTCAAGGCCAATGCAATGTAATTACTTGTCTCACAAATAATCGGACTGTTCAGCAGAACATAAAGACTTTCTGTATCAATTGCTGAACAAATAAAGTCTGAATAGAAATATTTACTGAACTGTTATTTTCAGGACAAAGAAACAGATGCTATCATTTAGCAGAGGGAATGTCCTGATGGGACAGATTCCTAGATAAAAATTTGCTTACTCCAAAACTGTCATTTAGGCCACATTTACATGAATATTCCTGTCTGGAAATGAATCTCTTTCTTTTGTCTCTTTCTTAAAAAAATAAATAAATCTTTGTTTCAGGTAAATAAAGCTCACAGTGTAACTGTGTCCAGTGCCTTTAAACAATGAAGTGTATTGATTTCCCTGCCTGAGAAATACCATGCTATTTAAACTTCCTTTCATTTCATGTTGATCTCTTTTGCCAAGACAAACTCTATTTTATAATGTCCCAATGCTTTGTTTTCATTGTTATTTCAGTGTCTACATTTTTGTGCAGATTCTTCTGTTCTGAAAGGCCTTTGGCATTTCAGATCCAATAACATTTCAATGTCAAAGTTCCTTTTCCTCATTCTCAAAGCAACATTTGGCCCAGGTAGGCCTACTTGCTTCAGATTATTCAATGCTAACTTTAGGTGCTGAATTAATGAATCAATTCATTCATTCATTCATTCATTCATTCTTCTGTTTTTTCCCTTCTAGAGAATTCAAGCAATGTACCTCAAATTTTCCCCTAATTTTTATCATCACAACAACTCTGCTTCTTATGCTGATCTGAGAGTGATTGACACAAATCACACACCAATTTCAAAGTCAGGTGGTGATTTGAAGCTGAGTATTTCTGGTCCAAGTAAAACCCTTTAAACATACGCAACATCAACACTTGTTCTTCTTATGCCTTTTTCCTGATATTCTGGTATTGCTGATGAATCGCTAGGCATTATTTTCTTCATTTGAAGGCTCAAAACAAAACCACATTCCATCGTGCATTCTTCTCACTATTAATATGCCATTACACACCTTACGAAATCCCAAATTATTGAACATTTGGACTATACATGTGCTGTTAACCTCTACTTGGATTTGGTTATGTCTATTTCTGCAAATTGCATTCATTTGTTGCTTTGTGTGTTCTAAATGTCAATTACATGGAACAGCATCCAAAGAAATCTCACACAATTTTGAGAAAGGTGTGTCCTTTTTTCCCCTAATACCATCCCATTAACAATAAGGATCTCTTTTATAATTTTTACATATGTGTTAAGTACTTAGCATGTAGAAGACAATCACCATTTCCAGAATTTCAGAGAGGATCTAGGAAAAAAAATTTCCCCAAATCCTGAAAAGCAATTGTTGCTCTGTGCCAAAATTCTGGTTAGATAGCAATTTCCTGCATTCTTTGAGCTTTAGTGAACTTAGCTTTTACTGCATTCCGCAATCATCATAGTAATGGCCTTCATGTTTTGCTACATCCATATTCTTTTTATTGTTGCTGCTCTTTCCTTAATATCTTTCCTTTTATTTTCATCACCTTTATATTAAATTTTGAGCATGTATTTCATTGCACACTTTGATTTTTGCTTTATTGGTTCACTACAGGCATACAGCTGCAGTTATGAACTCAGCTTCATTTTAAAAAGGAAATAATAAAGAAATACCTGAAACAAAATATTTACAGTATTGTTTATTTGATCCTGTTTATCCTAAGCTTAAGCTAAGATCTTTACATGGTTGTTTTGCAATGCCCTTAGAAAGTGTCTTGATTATCCTTTGCTCTGACTTACTGGTGGTGACCTCACCTATATTGTTTTCTGAGGTATTTTATTATACTTTTAGAAGGGAGTTATCAGAAGCAATTTTTCTCTCCCTTGTGTTTTGACTAAAATACAACTATTCTATTGAAAATGCTACATCATCATCTGGGATGTTGGATTTTTAGAACTGGAGGATCAGAGAACTGAAAGGGACTTTGGAGGTCTTTTAGTCCAACCCCTGACCAAGATAGGAGATATTATTGCATCCCAGACAAATGGCTTTTCTTGAAGATCTCTGCAATGGAGTACCCACAGCTCCAGGAGTATTAATAGATATTCCTCCAAGTCTCTAAAGCAGCAGAAAATTATGTGGCATAAATAGATGAACCCCTTTCTGTCTTAATATCAGAGCTGATGGATGCTGCCATTATTACAGTTTTAATGTGAGGCAAGTTAAGTAAAGAATAGCAGAATAACAAAATAATGAAAGGGACTTTAGAGGTCTTTTTTTATTTATTATTTATTTATTTTTGTCACAACAGTATATACAATCATCAACATAAAAATAACTCATCGTGAGAGAAAAGTATATATAAGTAAAAGTATAAGTAAAAGTATGCATATAATATTATAATGAAGAGAACAATAGGACAGGAACGGTAGGCACTTTTGTGCTCTTATGCACACCCCTTATAGTCCTCTTAGGAATGGGGTGAGGTCAATAGTAGACAGTTTTTGGTTGAAGATTTTGGGGTTTTGAGTAGAGACTATAGAGTCAGGTAGTGAGTTCCAAGCGTTAACAACTCTGTTACAAAAGTTATATTTTCTGCAATCAAGTCTGAAGCGGTTGACATTAAGTTTGAATCTATTGTTTGCTCTTGTATTGTTCCAATATAATCTATCTAGTCCAACACCTTCAAGCAGGAAACCCTATACCATTTCAGACAAATGATTGTCCAATCTCTCCTTAAAAACCTCCAGTGATGGAGCACCCACAATTTCTGAGGTAAGCCGTTCCACTGGTTAATTGTTCTAAATGTCAGGAAATTTCTCCTCATTTCTAGGTTGGTTATCTCCTTGATAAGTTTCCATCCATTGCTTCTTGTTCAGCCTTCAGGTCCTCTCTTCTTTGTGGCAGCCCCTCAAATATTGGAACACTGCTATCATGTCTCCCCAGTCCTTCTTTCCACTAGACTACTAGACAAACCCAATTCATTGAGTGTCACCTATCATAACAGACTGAGTAAGCAGTTGTTCTCCATTATGTAACAGATTTGGTACCTTTCTGAGCAAGAGCTAAATCCACATTTTTGTATAGACTAAATGACAGAATATAAGACTGTGAGGGAATTGTCAGACACATTTGGGAGCCCTTCCCCTTTATCCTCTTCAGCTAGGCTGGTGTACATACACAGGTAAAATTTAGTAATTATGTGCACTTAGGAATTTGTACATGCAGTTGGACCTGCCCTGAACATTTCTAATGCTTCTATACAGGTAATCCTTGATTTACAATAGCAATAGCACTTAGACTTATATACAGCTTCACAGTGTTTTACACAGGGGTGAAATCTACTTACCTTCCCTACCGGTTCGGACATCCATGTGCCGCACCACCCGTGAGCAAAGCAAGTACACACCATCATCAGGACCAATTGTAGACCCTCTACGCATGCACAAAGCCTTCTGCACATGTGCAGAGAGTCAAAAACAGGTTACTTCCTGGCAGATTTCCTACAATGTCTGGGCGGGTGAGTGGAGCCACCACTATCGGTTCCACCGAACCACGCGCCGCCACTGCTGCCAGTTCACCTGAACCGGTGCAAACCAGCAGCATTTCACTCCTGGTTTTATATCCCTCTCTAAGCGGTTTACAGAGTCAGCATATTGCCCCCAACAATCTGAGTCCTCATTTTACCCACCTCTGACGTATGGAAGGCTGAATTTTTTTTTTACACTTAGAACTGTTGCAGCATCCGCATGGTCACATGATTAAAATTTGGATGCTTGGAAATTGGCATGTATTTATCACAGTTTTAGTGTCCCAGGGTCATGTGAACACTTTTTGCAACCTTCTGATAAGCAAAGTCAATGGCAAGCCACATTCACTTAACAACTGTGTTACTAACTTAACAACTGCAGTGATTCACTTAACAACTGTGGTAGGAAAGCTCATAAAGTGAAGCAAAAATCACTTAACTTGCTTTGTTTAGCAATGGAAATTTTGGGCTCAGTTATGGTTGTAATCACAGACTATCTGTAGTTTGCTGCAACTGATTGGAAGCGGCCCTCCTGAGCTCCATTTTCACTGGCATAGGGTTGCAGGAGGCCGTCACAGCTGGAAACGAAGCTCAAAAGCCTGTTTTCCCTGGCAGAGGCACTGCGGACCAGCCCCTCACTGTTTCCAGGGTGGCCCCACAGGCCAGATCTAAGCACCCTATGGGCCGGATTCGGCCCATGGGCCTTAAGTTTGACACCCCCTGGTCTATCTGCACTGAAGACCTTAGTTGTTTTATTGCAAGCATTCAACTAAAAGAAGTCTGAATTATCTGGATTATAATTAAGTAGTGGGTTTTTTTAATAGCTTTAATTGCACTCCAGATGTATACATGCGAGTTGGTAACTTAACCCAAGTGAACATTTTTTTCCCTAAGATTCATTAGGCTGTCTCTCTCTCTCTCTCTCTCTCTCTCCCTCCCTCCCTCCCTCCCTCTTCCTCCCCACCATTTAACGTATCAACAGTCCTAAAGTTAAGCAGTGAAGGTAATAAAAAGTCAGCATTCTTTCTGAGGCTTCACAAACTGGGAGAGTGGACACACTTCGTAATTCTAACAAATTGATGGGTTTTACACAGCCTAAGTGGGTGTATGATTGCAAGTAATGTATCTTGATCTTTAAGTGTCAGATTCTCAAGCTCAGAGTGAGGATGAGCTGACAGAACTGATATGCCTGGTTATGTTTCTATGCCCTGTTAGCAGTGTTTGGGAGCAGATGCCTGTAGCTTTTCATTAGTGTCCTCTCTGGGAAAATGTAGGAATGTTAACCTTTCTTTGCTGCTGTAATGATTGTGCTGCATTTCTGGGTCTGGCTTTGGTTTATGTAGACACCACAATATACAGTGTTAGGGCAACACCTTTTGGTCAAGCAGAGCACAGCAAAGAAGCTTGTCGGAGAAATTTGATCACAATGTTATTTCTTCTTTTCGCAGTCACGAGTGTTGAGAAAACCGTACAAGGTCAGAATACATTCGGAACAGAAACAGGCAATCATGAACAAATACCTAGAAAGGCTCAAGGATGTAGATAGAAACTTTTTTTAAAAAAAAAAGTTGGGGGTTTTGTTTCAAAGTCGAATGGACACACATACGCACATAAACACAAATGACTGTGAAAATTCCATTTGGAATTCTTGGATGGAGGGCAGTGGTGAAATCCAAATATTTTTACTACCAGTTCTGTGGGTGTGGCTTGGTGGCATGGCAGGGGAAGGATACTGAAAAATCTCCATTCCCATCCCACTCCAGGGGGAGGATACTACAAAATCTCCATTCCCACCCCACTCCAGGGGGAGGATACTACAAAATCTCCATTCCCACCCCACTCTGGGGCCAGCCAGAGGTGGAATTTGCTGGTTCTCCGAACTGCTCAAAATTTCTGCTACCGGTTCTCTAGAACCTGTCAGAACCTGCTGGATTTCACCCCTGATGGAGGGTATTAAATGAATTCTGCCAACAGCAGGATGATTCTGTCTCATATGTGATGAGGGGGAAGGGGGAATGGGTTTGTATTTAAAATATCTGCACATTGTATATCTTGTTGTGGGTGGAGGGAACAACCTGAGACTTGAATGAAGGTCCTGGACCAAATTTTATGTAATCCCGGAGCAGTGGTGGGATCCTTCCGGTTTAACAACCAGTTTGGTGATCGCGTGCTTCATTCAATGAAAAATCACCTTCCGTGTTAGTACTGGGGAATTAAAACAAGCTGAGGTGCAGCAATCCGCTCTGCCATGCTAATCAGTTGCAAAGATAAAGGTAAGTAAAGCACAGGGGCAGGCAGGTGGGCAGGTCCAGCTGATCATCGGAGTGAACCAGTTCACTCCCAACTGATAGTCGCAGCTACTGGTTTGCCCGAACTGGTCTGAACCGGTAGAATCCCACTCTCCACTCTGTCTGAGCTAGGCTCATGCGGATCACAAAAGGCCTGACATCCAACCCGGTTTAGCAGAGCTTCTTTATTTTCCCACTACAAAGCCCAGTCCCCAGAATACAGCATGTGTATATTCAAAGTCAGTGCTGAGAGCTTCTGCCTCTCAGCACTCTTTATATCCATTAACTAGGCTGGCTAGCCACCATCCAGCAGCTGAATCCGCTCCTCTCAGCTGTTCAGATTTTTGAAATGCCCACCCGGCGTGGCTCCCTGGAGCTCCATGATGTCATCCGCTGTTGCCTGCCCTGCCGGGGCCCTAGAGCCACTCTGCACTCGCTCGCCCACCATCTGCTGGCCGAAGCTTGTTCCCACCACCGGCCCTATTAGTCTCACTGCTTGCTGGGTCACCCGCTTACCCCCAGGTATGTCGAGCCCTGGATTGGGACTCGACACCCACCCCTGCCCCAGAGTCTCATTTGTCTACTAGAAGTTGTGGTACAGTGGTTAGAATGGAGTATTGCAAGCAAACTCTGCCCGCAGCCTGGAATTCGATCCTGACTGACTCAGCTTTCCATCATTCCAGTCAGTAAAATGAGGACCCAGATTGTTGGGGGCAATATGCTGGTTCTATAAACTGCTTAGAGAGAGCTGTAAAGCATTGTGAAGTGATATATGTCGAAGTGCTATTGCTACTATTACTAAAAAAAAAATCAATAGTATGATTGCTTATAGTCTTGTGCCAAAATTATTATAAAGTAATGAAGCCTATAGTATAAGCCATTTGTAAAAGAAATGTATATAAACTCAAAAAAAAAAGTGCTCTCCTCCATGCATGAAAAATTCTGACAATCTTGTAATATGTTTCTTCCCACTGTGGACCTAAACATTTATCTAAGTTAACTTCAGCTCCAGGTAACCATTCATTCAAATGAATTCATACCATTCAAATGAATTATCCATTCATTTTCACCTTCCTATTTTATGAACTAAATATGATAAATGTATTTTGTTTCTCAGAAGCTTAAGTGCACCTAACCATGCTAAATCTTAGAAAAGCCAAAGGGCCTGGTTATATTTAGATATATTTAGCTTAAAGAAGTGAATTTAAGCATAAGAGTGAATTTTCTGATTGTGAGAGCTACTAAACAGCAGGACAGGTTCTTCCTGAAGTTCCAGATGGTAATCTCCATCACTAGAGATTTTCAAAGGCTAGACAGCCATTTATCTGGAATTATTTTAGAATATCTGTCTAGGATTTCTGCCCCTGGGCAGGGGGATTATAACCTAAATCATTTTAACCCTAATAGTTAAGGTCATAAGTTTTGATATCCTTTCTGTGTCACAGCCCTGCACTTATGACTACAATTGGAACCAGAATTTCCATTGCTAAGCAAGGGAATTAAGAAAGTTGTACACAGCTTTGTTTTATTTATTTTTGCCATAGTTGTTAAGTGACTCATATGATCTGAAAGCAAACCTGGCTTTCTCCATTGACTCCGTTTGCTGGAAGCTGGATGAGAAGGTCACAAATGGCCTGAGGATGCTACAATTGTTGTAAATACATGCTGGTTGCCAATTCCCTGACTTTTGATCAAATGACCATGAGGATGTTGCAGTGATCATAAGTGTAAGAATTGGTTATAAGTCATTTTTTTCAGTGCTAAATGAATGGTTGTAAATTAAGGACTACCTCTCATTAACATGCTGTCATATCACGATCTAGAAAATGTTTAAAAGCTTGCTCTGTGTTCTGAATAGGGATTGAACCATTCATACAATCTGAAATCTTCTCAATGCATAATGTTAACATGGGGCTTAAAAAGAAGCATTCCTGGTGCCAAATAGAATAGTGGTATTACCTACAGAATTCTGGGCATTATTGCTCTTCTTGAATAGTTCAGAAAAGTCACATGCATAATCTTTCTAACAATATGGGAAAGGCCATTTTATTTTTATTTCTAAACTTTTAAAATACATATTTAAGCACTTGAACATGAATTAAACATATAGACACAAGAATTCTCTTTAGATAGCTTAGCTGAGACAAAACCAGATTTTAATAAACAGGGAGACCACTAATTCCAGTTCCTAAAAATAAGCAACCAGTCTTAAAATGGGAAAAGTGCTACAGTGAGTGTTGAAACAAGAAAATAAAACCGTAAACTACATTATTCAAGAAATCACCGAAATGGATGAACTAAATGTTGAACAACTGATAGCAAAGGACAAATCAACAGCAGAGATTAACTATATATATGAAGCCCATACTGAAATAAAGTTTCTTTGTTCCAGATGTGATTATGAAACATTGCAAATTACAAATGATAATTTTCAAGCCAGTCTTTCTCTTCTCCTGAAAATTAAGAAATAATCTAGCAGTTATAATCCAGTCTCTCTTCCTTTCATCTGCTTTGTTATTGTCGTCCAGCTCAGTTGCAAGCCTTGGTGTCGGATCAGTCCATCTCAATACATACACACACAACTTGTTAAAGTCCTTGGCTCCATTTAATCAATGTTCTGACCGATAGGTGGGAAAGGTTTCTGTTCTGTGGATCGTCAGTGGGCTATCTTCTCCAAATCAAACAAAAAGGAGAAAGAAAGAAAAATGATGTTATCACATTATCACACATTCAGGATGTAATCAGTTTGTCTGATTGAGCAGCTGCTCACTTTTTCTGTTAAAACTACAATTTGAGATGCCCAAAAGCATCCTGACCAAGAAAAGTATTTTTTTCCCCTTTCATTCTAATGTTCAGATTTTTATAAAGCTTTACATATCGTTATCCATCCCATTTTTTTGAGGTGTTGAAACGCCAATCCAAACCTCCTTCAAACAGATTGAGCTGTTGGACAGCATTACTTGGTCTGCTGTATGGATCAGTGGTGGGTTTCAAATTTTTTTACTACCGGTTCTGTGGGTGTGGCTTGGTTGGTGTGGCATGACTTGGTGGGCATGGCTTAGTGGGCATGGCAGGGGAAGGATACTGTAAAATCTCCATTTCCACCCCAATCCAGGGGAAAGTTACTGAAAAAATCCCCATTTCCTCCCAATCAGCTGGGATTTAGGAGGCAGAGAAGAGATGGGGTGGGGCCAGTCAAAATGTTTACTACTGGTTCTCCGAACTACTCAAAATTTCCGCTACCAGTTCTCCAGAACTGGTCAGAACCTGCTGAAACCCATCTCAGATGCTTGGGTGGTTTAGGGGTAGAGAATTTTTGGTGGGTGGGAGTGTGTCTGGGGATTGTCATGTGTGTTGGGTCTCTGGGTGTTATGTGAATTTCGCTGTATTTGTATATACGTACAACGACAATAAACTTAAACTTCACTTTGTCTTCACCTAGACGTTTCTGCAGAAAGGACAAGAATCCAGATTATGGCCACAACTATGAACTGAAGCCACATCTTTTTGTGTTTTCATATAGACAGATGTCAGGTTCCAAAAACCAAGACACACTGAGATTCTTCTAAACAATTTCCTTTATAGCAATAGCACTTAGACTTATATACTGCTTCACAGTGCTATACAGCCCTTTCTAAGTCATTTACAGAGTCAGCATATTGCCCCCAAACAATCTGGGTCCTCATTTTACCCATCTCGGAAGGATGGAAGGCTGAGTCAACCTTGAGCTGGTGAGATTCGAACTGCTGAACTGCTGGCAGCCGGCAGTCAGCAGAAGTAGCCTGCAGTACTGCATTCTAACCAGTGTAACACCATGGCTCATAGTTTAGAGTTCCTCACCTATAAATAAAAAGTCCTGCCAAACTCATGCAGATTACTTGCACTGTGAAGCATATCCTCTGGGAACTATTAGGGAGTATAGCCATATTTACCCTCTTTCTCTCACAGAAATGATCTAAACTAGAGCCAGGGTGGCACAGTGGTTAGAATGCAAGATTTGCTGGCTAATTCTGCCAACTGCCAGGAGTTCGACCCTGGAGTTCAAGGACTCCCATCTCTAGGAGAATACTCTTCCAGAGAGCAGCTTTCTGTATCCCATTAGAGGGCACTACGTAACTGATGGTACCCAAAGCACACCAGCTCTGTCCAATCAAATAGAACAGACAGAAACTACAGGAGGCAAGTGGTCCATCAGCTAACTAAGTCCATTATGGCTCTATAGATCATAACCAGCAAGTAGACTTATTTTAAAATATCTATCTAGGATTCCTGCCCTTAATAACCATTCAAAGTTACTACGGACCTCCCCAAATCTACTCACAACCCATTTTCGAAGGACTGGACTGGGCTGGACTAGACTAGACTAGACTAGACTAGACTAGTCTAGAGGAGAACAGAACAGAACAGAATAGTTGGACAGGACCTTGGAAGTCTTCTAGTCCAACCCCCTGCTCAGGCAGGAAACCCCATTCCATGACCCACCCACTCAACACACACACACATTGTATTCATGTGATTGTATTTTGGGGGCTTGGCAACCAGATCCCCTTTACAGCTGTTTGTTGCTCTCGTGATCATATTACTGTGATTTGTGACACCTTTTGCCAATATCTGGTATTTAATTCTGGTTTCAGACCAAAAAACCCCAACCCACTGAAGAAAATAGATTTGCTTTACAATTGTGGAGATCATTTAACAACTGCCACATACACTTAACAACTGCTGCCCAAAAAAACCCAAATATGTTGAAAATTTGGTTCTGGTCATGTTATTCCTTGACTTACAACCACTATATATGACTATTACAGTCAATTATAGTTGTAAATCAAGGACTACATATACGTATTTCACCTTTAATAGCATGCCAGACTCTCTCTGTGATGCGAACGTTTACTGCGGCTGACCTTCTTGCCCTGCGAGATGCCCCTCTCTCACGGGTTTGGCCCTCCATATTATCGAGGGCCCACCTTGAGGACGGGCTTTGGAGCCCCAAGAGGTGGCATGCTAAAAATAGGAGGCTTAGGAGCTTTTTAATTAGTTGTTTTAATAGATTTTTAAAGGGAGTTTTAATGGGGATTTTAAGGGTTGGGAGGGGGGAAGGGTCGAGAAGGGTGGGGGGAAAAACCCACTGGGGTGGGGGGGGAGGGTATGTCCAGTCCCAGTGCGTGCTCACGGCTTCATTTCATCGGGTCCGAAGACAGGGGGCAGGGGGAAGTTCAGAGCGTAGAGTGTTATTCCATCTGTACGGTAAGTGGGAGAGGCAGATATGGTGGAGGCAAGGGGTCGTTCCTGGGAGCACGTGCTCGATGTTTAAAAGCGATCGCGTGCTCCGGCCCCTCAGTCCTTACTCGTTCCCCGGATGGCCAAGATCCTCAGAGCTTGGGTCTTCGGCTGATGCTGTGCAATGCCCGGTCCATGGTAAATAAGGCTCCCTTGATTTACGACCTTATACAGAGGGAGTCCGCGGACTTTACGGGCATTACGGAGACCTGGTTGGGCACAGAGGGGAGTGTTCCCCTGGTTGAACTGTGCCCTCCGGGTTTCCATGCATTTCATCAGCCGAGGGCCCAAGGTAGGGGTGGGGGGGTGGCGGTTGTGATTAAAGAAAGTCTAGAGCCGAGGGAGTCCACTGTGCCTCAGATAGCTGGTTGTGAATCCCTCCTTGTGAAGTGGGGCCATAGGAATCAGATGGGTCTGTTGATCGCGTACCTGGCTCCTTGCTGCGTGACTACAGCCCTGCCTGAGCTGCTGGAGGTGCTGGCCGGGGTGGCAGTTGAGACTCCCAGACTTTTGGTCATGGGGGATTTCAACTTGCCATCGGCCGGCTTGTCATCAACACTAGCTCAGGAGTTCCTGGCTTCCATGACGGCCATGGACCTGATTCAAGTAATTGATGGCCCTACACACATGGGGGGAGGCACACTAGATCTGATTTTTATCTCTGGACAGTGGATTAATGATCTGGTATTAGGAGATTTAGTGACGGAACCGGTGTCATGGTCGGATCATTTTCTCCTTCGCTTGGACTTTCGGACCGCCGCTCACTACTGCAGGGAGACGGAGCCAATGTGTTGGTTCCGTCCCAGGCACTTGATGGACCCTGAGAGGTTCCGGACGGAGCTTGGGCCGTTCCCTGAGGATCTTGCCCACGGCACGACTGAAGAACTAGTTGCGGCCTGGGAGCGGGCCGCGGCTGGGGCTTTGGACCGTGTCGTGCCTTTGCGGCCTCTGACCCGGCGTAGATCTCACTTGGCTCCTTGGTTCTCTGAGGAGCTGAGGGAGATGAAACGCCGGAGAAGACGCCTAGAGAGTACCTGGAGGTCTAGCCGTTCCGAGGCTGATCGGACACTAGTGAGATCTTTTACTAAGACCTACCTAGTGGCAATGAGGGAGGCGAAACGTTCCTACGTTTCCACCCTCATTGCATCGGCAGATAACCGCCCGGCCGCCCTGTTCCGGGTGACTCGCTCCCTCCTTCATCAGGAGGGGCGGGATGACCCCCTACAGGGACGTGCTGAGGAGTTTAACGGTTATCTATACGATAAAATCGTTCAGCTTCGGGATAGTTTAGACCAAAATTGCGATGATCCAAGTGGGATGGCAGAGGCACGTCTTGTTGAGGTTGTTTGGGATGAGTTTGAGACTGTGGCTCTCGAGGACGTGGACAGGTTACTGGGGAGGCTACATGCGACCACATGTTTACTGGACCCGTGTCCTTCCTGGCTGGTGCTGGCTACTCAGGAAGTGACACGAGGCTGGCTCCAGGGAATTATAAATGCTTCTTTGATGGAAGGGGTTTTCCCCGCTGCTTTGAAAGAGGCGGTGGTGAGACCCCTCCTCAAGAAGCCTTCCCTGGACCCAGCTATTTTGGGAAATTACCGTCCAGTCTCCAACCTTCGCTTTGTGGCGAAGGTTGTAGAGAGTGTGGTTGCATGGCAGCTTCCCCGGTACCTGGATGAAGCCGTCTATCTAGACCCGTTCCAGTCCGGCTTCCGGTCCGGTCACAGTACGGAGACAGCTTTGGTCGCGTTGGTGGATGACCTCTGGAGGGCCAGGGATAGGGGTTGTTCCTCTGCCCTGGTCCTATTAGATCTCTCAGCGGCATTTGATACCATTGACCATGGTATCTTGCTGCACCGGTTGGAGGGGTTGGGAGTGGGAGGCACCGTTTATCGGTGGTTCTCCTCCTATCTCTCCGACCGGTCGCAGAAGGTGTTGACAGGGGGGCAGAGGTCGACCACGAGACACCTTACTTGTGGGGTGCCTCAGGGGTCAATTCTCTCGCCCCTCCTGTTCAACATCTACATGAAGCCACTGGGTGAGGTCATCAGTGGTTTCGGGGTGAGTTATCATCTGTACGCTGATGATACTCAGCTGTACTTTTCCACCCCGGACCACCCCAACGAAGCTGTCGAAGTGCTGTCCCGGTGTCTGGAAGCCGTACGGGTCTGGATGGGGAGAAACAGACTCAAGCTCAATCCCTCCAAGACGGAGTGGCTGTGGATGCCGGCACCCCGGTACAGTCAGCTGCAGCCGCAGCTGGCTGTGGGGGGCGAGTTATTGGCCCCAACGGAGAGGGTGCGCAACTTGGGTGTCCTCTTGGATGGGCGACTGTCGTTTGATGATCATTTGGCGGCCGTCTCCAAGAGGGCCTTCCACCAAGTACGCTTGGTGCGCCAGTTGCGCCCCTTTCTTGACCGGGATGCCTTATGCACGGTCACTCATGCCCTTGTCACTTCCCGCTTGGACTATTGCAATGCTCTCTACATGGGGCTGCCCTTGAAGTGCACCCGGAGGCTGCAGTTAGTCCAGAATGCAGCTGCGTGGGTAATAGTGGGAGCAACTCGTTGCTCCCATGTAACACCAATCCTGCGCAGTTTGCACTGGCTTCCTGTGGTCTTTCGGGTGCGCTTCAAGATTCTGGTTACCACCTTTAAAGCGCTCCATGGCTTAGGACCCGGGTACTTACGGGACCGCCTGCTGTTACCTTTTGCCTCCCACCGACCCGTACGCTCACACAGAGAGGGCCTTCTCAGGGTGCCGTCCGCCAAGCAATGTCGGCTGGCGGCCCCCAGGGGAAGGGCCTTCTCTGTTGGAGCTCCTACGCTTTGGAATGAACTTCCCCCTGGTTTACGTCAAGTGCCTGATCTTCGGACTTTTCGCCGTGAGCTGAAAACGCACCTATTTATTCAAGCGGGACTGGATTGAAATTTTATTGGGGTTATTTATATTTTAAGATTTTAAATTGTTTTAATATTTCGGCCACATTATAATATGTTTTTTAATTTCTTTTAATGTTTATATAGTATTTTTACTTGGCTGTACACCGCCCTGAGTCCTTCGGGAGAAGGGCGGTATAAAAATCTAAATAAATAAATAAATAAATAAATAAATAAATAAATAAATAAATAAATAAATAAATAAATAAATAAATAAATAAATAAATAAATAAATTTCTTTTTTATTACTTTTCTTTCCAATCACAAATAAATTATATTGGACATTATATAAACACTTTCCTTGGCCACTAGATGTCCTCAGAGATTATAAGACAAATCAACAAGATTTGAACTGAAGCTACAAAAATATGAACAACATTTTCGCCTTACTAGAAATAAGTTTATTCAGGAGAGAGAGAGATAAAATCTGCCTTTCATCACACAATCTAAGCTACTACAATTAGAGATGCATTTAATGCATTTTCCTAATTGGAAACCAATAACATTTTTTTTTCTGTTGAGAATAAGGCTCTGGAATAGGTTTGGAGTTTGATGCCTGCTATTTTCTAATTTCGAAGAATCATATATACAGTCCACTATCCATTTCTTAAACTTTCAGACCAGAGGGGTGTTATGCCCTCATTTACAGGGTTTCTATATGACAGCAGCTCTGCCCCCATAAACATTTTTATTTATATTGAGTACCAGAAGGTCATCATCAGGCGTGCATAAGAATTAATTTAGAACATAAAGAATTAAAACATGGGTGGTTTTTATCTGGAATGTCAAGATTTAGAATCTGATAGATCGCAGCCGGTTCCTATATTTCCTTTTGGTTTTCACAATCTAAATTTCAGCCAGACAAGGAAAAGATAACATGCAATAACTTTCAATAAGGTTTTCCCAGTTGCAATGTATGGCTGTGAAAGTTGGACCATAAGGAAAGCTGGGCAGCAAAGAATTTAGGCCTTTGAACTATGGTGCTGGAGAAGACTCCTGCGAGTCCCTTGGACTGCAAAGCTATCAATCTGGTCAGTCCTAGAGGAGCTCAACCCTGACTGCTCTTTAGAAGGCCAGATCCTGAAGATGAAACTCAAATACTTTGGCCATCTAATGAGAAGGAAGGACTCACTGGAGAAGAGCCTAATGCTGGGAACAATTGAGGGCAAAAGAAGAAGGGGACGGCAGAGAACGAGATGGCTGGATGGAGTCACTGAAGCAGCAGGCATGAGTTTAAATGGACTCCGGGGGATGGTAGAGAACAGAAAGGCCTGGAGGAATGTTGTCCATGACATGACTTTGCAACTAATGACTTTGCAGACACGACTTTGGTCAGACACGACTTTGCAACTAACAACAACGTCAACAACTTTCAATAAAGAGCTATTCAATCAGGCATCATTTTTGAGGTGGAATGAAGACTGATCGATTAAGTCTGTGGACTTAATTGTTGCAGACTTCCAAAATGGGTGACTTGATTAACACTTCAAAGTCACGCCACTTATTCAATTCCATCCACAATCTAGTCAAGATTATTAGGACACTCAGATATAATGATAATCAGTTTTATGCACAAAAGGCATGTTTTTCTTAAATGAAAATAGTGATGTAAAGTCTAGAGAGCACATTGTAAAACGTCACCTGAGATCTAATTATGTCATGTACATTTTCAATGAAGAAAAGATCTTCCACCTTGCTCTTCACAGGTGGCCACAATCTCTCCTATGCAAACATGAAGGTTATGTGGTCTCTCTTCATTCTCACTTCTTCTTTTACATTCTCCAATTCACCTGCAACTTCCTTATTCATTTGTTCGTTCATTCATTCATTCATTCATCCAAACCATACTTTTTCACCAGATCCAAATCACCCTTCCAAACCAAATCTGGGAACTATGGTCTGAAGCTGATTTCCAATTCTATTTGGGAAGGCAAGCATCGAGATTTGTAATACAGGCATTAATAGAAAATTAGAGCTTCTTTGAAATGGGAAACCAGAGAAGGTCATTGGCCAGGAGAGGGGAGAAGAACAAGAAAAAGAAAGCACTGAAGACTGTCACTGATTAATGCAATACCAAATGAATCTGTATATTGCTATATAAATGATCCTGAGGTTCAATGTGCAATGTTATATGGGAAAGACCCTGGGGGATAAGGGAATAGTCAGATAAGAGATACCATAGTTCACAACTGGATAGTGGGTGGAACAAGAGGTTCAGAAGGGACCCTCCCTATTTTCTTAGGGCAGGGGTCGGCTCTGGAGCTGCAGGTGGCTATTTCATCCCTCTGCTGTGGCTCCCTGTCATCGGTTGGCTCAACAATTGATACGGCTTCCAGTTAGGATAGGAAGAGGAAAAAGGACACTCTGCTAGGAGGAGACTTTATGGTGGGGGAACTGGACTTCCAGTTGGCAGAGGAAAAAGGACACTGCGCTAGGAGGAGACTCTATGGTGGGGGAGCCGGGCTTCCAGTCAGCTCCAGAATTGAACGGGGAGCTTCCAGTTAGGACCTTGGTGGCTCTTTGAGTGTTTAAGGTTGCCAACCCTTGTCTTAGGGTATAAATTAGGTGGGAGTGGGTTGGCTGAGATGAACTTTCAGACTTGCAAATTTGGTGCCAACTTCACAGTATAAATCAAATTCCAACCAGATGAGCTAATTCTACTTTATTGCAAAGTGACATTGAACAGAATCTTGCAAGTCTGAAAGTATCTCTCTACCAGAGGTGGGTTTCAGCAGGTTCTGACCAGTCCTGGAGAACGTGTAGTGGAAATTTTGAGTAGTTCAGAGAACCAGGAGTAAAATTCTGACTGGCCCCACCCCCATCTATTCTCTGCCTCCCGAGTCCCAGCTGATCGGGAGGAAATGGAGATTTTGAAGTAATCTTCCCCTGGATTGGGGAGGGAATGGAGATTTTACAGTATCCTTCTCCGCCACCCCACCAAGCCATGCCCACCACCAAGCCACACCCACAGAACTAGTATTAAAATTTTTTGAAACCCACCACTTCTCTTTACCTCCTTTGCAGCTCAGGAAACTAGAGAGGGTCCCTTCTGAGCTTCTTGGCCCATCCATTATCCAGTTGCAGGCAATGTTGTATCTTATTGACTGTTCCCTTGGCTACATCTCTTGGCTCAGGCATGCATACCATCACCCAATGGGACTATTTTTGGAAATGTTATATCAGCACCCTACCTTGTAAGCCAAAGAGTTGTCCGGTACTGTGCTGCCGTGTGATGTGCTGCCAATAGGCACTCCTGGGCAAGGGGACCATGGTGCCAAGAGAAACAGCTCGGTCAGTCATTTTCATTTGAAGCTGAAAGAAAATCCAAGACATAATGGGATGAATACCTGAAATGCATATGAAATGCATCTTCAACATGCTGCATCAAAGTTGCACCTAGGCTGGTTTTAATGCTTTTCATCTTTGCAATGTGCAAAAAGAGACTTTATGGTGGGGGAACTGGACTTCCAGTTGGCAGAGGAAAAAGGACACCATGATAGGAGAAGACTCTATGGTGGGGGAACCGAGCTTCCAGTCAGCTCCAGAATTATTATTATTATTTTTTTATTTATTATTTAAATTTATATATCGCCCTATCTCCCAAAGGACTCAGGGCGGTTCACAGGCATATAAAACATCAATATACAAAATTAAAATAATCTTTAAAAAACTTATTCCAATGCCCTATCATTAAAAATAGAAATATAAATATTAAAAATCAATTTAAAACCCCTATAAAATTTAAAATCTAAGCCAGTCCTGCACAGATGAATAAATGTGTCTTGAGCTCGCGACGGAAGGTTCGAAGGTCCGGAAGTTGGCGGAGTCCTGGGGAGCTCGTTCCAGAGGCGGGAGCCCCACAGAAGGCCCTTCCTGGGCGTCGCCAGGCGACACTGCCTAGCTGGCGGCACCTGAGGAGTCCCTCCTGTGAGGCGCTGCGGGTCGGTGAGAGGTATCTGGTCGCAGTAGGCGGTCCCGTAGATAACCCGGCCCTATGCCATGGGCGCTTTAAAGGTGGTCACCAAAACCTTGAAGCGCACCGGAACCACAGGTAGCCAGTGCAGCCTCGCAGGATGGGTGTTATCACGGGAGCCACGAGGGGCTCCATCTATCACCAGCGCAGCCGCATTCTGGACTAACTGTAGCCTCCGGATGCCCTTCAAGGAGCCCCATGTAGAGGCGTTGCAGTAATCCAGGCGAGGCGTCACGAGGCGTGGTGACCGTGCATAGGGCCTCCCGGTCCAGAAAGGCGCAACTGGCGCACCAGGCGAACCTGGTAGAACGCTCTCCTGGAGCGGCCGTCAAATGATCTTCTAGAGACAGCCGTTCATCCAGGAGGGCGCCTAAGTTCGCACCCTCTCCATCGGGGCCAGTGACTCGCCACCGATGGTCAGCCGCGGTTAGCTGACTGTGCGGGATGCGGCATCCACAGCCACTCTGTCTTGGAGGATTGAGCTTGAGCCTGTTTCTCCCCATCCAGACCCGTCGGCCTCCAGACACGGGACAGCACTTGATAACCGTTGGGGTGGTCCGGTGTGGCGCTACAGCTGGGTGTCATCCGCATACAGCTGGTACTTCACACGAAACCACTGATGATCTCACCCAGCGGCTTCATGTAGATGTTAAACAGAAGGCGAGAGAATCGACCCTGCGGCACCCACAAGTGAGGCGCCTCGGGGCCGACCTCTGCCCCCTGTCAACACCGACTGCGACCGGTCGGAGAGATGGGAGGAGAACCACCGATAAGCGGTGCCTCCACTCCCAATCCCCCAACCGGCGCAGCAGGATACCATGGTCGATGGTATCGAAAGCCGCTGAGAGGTCTAATAGGACCAGGGCAGAGGAACAACCCCTATCCTGGCCCTCAGAGATCATCCTGCGACCAAAGCCGTCTCCGTGCTGTAACCGGGCGGAAACCGGACTGGAGCAGGTCTAGATAGACAGTTTCATCCAGGTGCAAGGAAACTGATATGCCACCATACTCTCTACAACCTTCGCGGCGGGTTGGAGACGGACGATAATTACCTAAAACAGCGGGTCAGGAAGGCTTCTTGAGGAGGGCCTCACCACCGCCTCTTTCAAGGCGGCGGAAGACACCCTCCACCAAAGAAGCGCTCGTAATCGCCTGGAGCCAGCCTCGTGTCACCTCCTGCGTGGCCAGCACCAACCAGGAGGGGCACGGGTCCAGTAAACATGTGGTGGCATTCAGCCTCCCCAACAACCTGTCCATGTCCTCGGGAGCGACAGGGTCAAACTCATCCCATACAATGTCACCAAGACCACCCTCAGCCGTCTCACCCGTATCACCGCAATTGAACGGGGGGCTTCCAGTTAGGACCTTTGTGGCTCTTTGAGTGTTTAAGATTGCCAACCCTTGTCTTAGGGTATAAATTAGGTGGGAGTGGGTTGGCTGATATGAACTTTCAGACTTGCAAATTTGGTGCCAACTTCACAGTATAAATCAGATTCCAACCAGATGAGCTAATTCTACTTTATTGCAAAGTGACATTGAACAGAATCTTGCAAGTCTGAAAGTATCTCTCTACCAGAGGTGGGTTTCAGCAGGTTCTGACCAGTCCTGGAGAACTGGTAGTGGAAATTTTGAGTAGTTCAGAGAACCGGTAGTAAAAATTCTGACTGGCTCCACCCCCATCTATTCTCTGCCTCCCAAGTCCCCGCTGATTGGGAGGAAATGGAGATTTTGAAGTAATCTTCCCCTGGATTGGGGAGGGAATGGAGATTTTACAGTATCCTTCCCCACCACGCCCACCAAGCCATGCCCACCACCAAGCCACACCCACAGAACTAGTATTAAAGAATTTTGAAACCCACCACTGCTCTTTACCTCCTCTGCAGCTCAAGAAACTAGAGAGGGTCCCTTCTGAGCTTCTTGGCCCACCCATTATCCAGTTGCAGGCAATGTTGTATCTTATTGACTGTTCTCTTGGCTACATCTCTTGGCTCAGGCTCCGAAGATCTTTCATGCATTCCATCACCCAATGGGTCTATTTTTGGAAATGTTATATCAGCACCCTACCTTGTAAGCCAAAGAGCTGTCCAGTACTGTGCTGCCGTGTGATGTGCTGCCAGTAGGCACTCCTGGGCAAGGGGACCATGGTGCCAAGAGAAACAGCTCGGTCAGTCATTTTCATTTGAAGCTGAAAGAAAATCCAAGACATAATGGGATGAATACCTGAGGACCATATGAAATGCATCTTCAACATGGCTGGTTTTAATGCTTTTCATCTTTGCAATGTGCAAAAAAGAAGCTCATATCTAAAATTAAAGTTAGTTTATATAACCGAAGAAAGCAGAAGAACATTAGTATAATCTGGCTTTCTCAAATAAGATTGTTATCTTGAATATCTTCAGTCTGGAGTCTGATTCTGATGGCTTGAGGTCGACTCAGCCTTCCATCATTCTAAGGTTGGTAAAAATGAGGACCCAGATTGTTGGGGTCAATACACTGACTATATAAACCACTCAGAGAGCATTGTATGCTTGATCTATTGAGGAGTATAAAAGAGTAGAGATGTCAGCAGTCATACTGATAACTCCTTTGAGGAAAGGGATCCCACAAACCAAGATTTTACCATATTACCTTGGCTGAGAAATAACACTGGTGCAATTTTGTGCATATATGCACTCTTCCTTTGTTGGGTTTAAGATGAATAATTTAAGAAGTAAAGAATTAATGATACATCATATATTTAACAGCATTGCATTCAAATTTCTCAAATACCAGCAAGGTGGGAGATATATTCAAAAGCAATACTAGCCTTACCAGAAGCCATTCTAACAATTTGTCTCTCAACATGTACACACACACACACATACACACAAACACACATTTAGGGACTCTGGGACTCATTGAAATAAAGACTGGATGACATTAGATTTTTTTTAATGGGAATACCAGAATTCTTGCCAGCCA
The DNA here is from genome assembly GCF_028640845.1 of Ahaetulla prasina. Lineage (NCBI taxonomy): Eukaryota > Metazoa > Chordata > Lepidosauria > Squamata > Colubridae > Ahaetulla > Ahaetulla prasina. The sequence continues at coordinate 208,775,428 of NC_080541.1, read as the reverse complement.
AACAAATAAGAGATTTGTTAAGATATCTTGATAACAATGAGAGACAAACCATGATTGCTATATACCAAGCCCCCCAAAACCATCTTTATCCTGCCATGCCTTCTTCCACATGGGTAATTTTATTTCTGTGGCTTATGCTCTCTTCTATCTTTATATCGGTCAAAGAAAGCAATTTATCATCGATTTCCAACACAGTGTTAAAACTTTTACCAGTTCTTGGGGGGAAGTTTAAGTAAGAATGACATCATTCATAACTGTTTGTAGTTCAGCTTGACTTTGTTTTGGGATTACAACTTTGGCCATAGTTTAAAACTGATTACGGTCATTTTCTGATATACTTTTCAACGAATGAAAATGTGTGATTAGACTTTCACAGTATAAAATGAAAAAAAAAAGAACAACATGCCACTTGCTGGAAAGTTGATTTCATAACAATTCTACCTTTGGGAGTTAGGAGGGAGTTAGAATAAACTACAGATTATCACACTTGTTCAGAACAAATATGCTGTTCTAAGAGTAGGGAAAATAACACATGGCTTGGCCATTCAAAGACAAAAACACTAGGGAAAACATATAATTCTTTTCCCCTGGAAAAAAAAAAGCATGAATTTTAACAAGCTATATTCCATTAATGTCAAAGAACATTGTCACAATTTCTTCTGGAAGAAAAGAAATTGCAGACTGTATTTTCCTCAGAGAAACCCATGGCAGGATGAATATTAGGAACAAATGAGATTTTATCTAATTTTTTTTTTTTACTTTCCCTCCTTCTACTTTTATTTTTTCTACTTTCTCCACATGCACACAGAAAGAGCAGAGCTGAAGAATGACAGTTTTTTAAAAGAAAGTAGCTCACTCCTACCTATCAGGGTTCTGAAGGATGCCCTAATTAAATCATGAGCCCCCAGCCAAGTTTCAAAAAAAAATCCAGTTATTTATTAGGAGCTTCATGTCGGCATGTACCCAAATGAAGCCAACTCTGACCCCACATAATTTATGGCTCAAAACATGACCCTGTTTACCCCCTCCCTCCAGGGTATCATTAATCACATTCACCAACAGAGCAATTTCCCAAGTTGTAGAGATCACTCCCCTCCGGCTGCTGCAGGTAACCCTAGGAGACAGCCTTGAGAAACATATGTCTGGGAAGTGCTCCTGTCTTTGGTTGCCATGCTGCTTCATAGGTTTCCCGTCCCCCTTGCCTATGGAAAATCAAGAACAGCCAGGGATGCTTTGTGAGTTGACACTAGCTTTGCTCAAACTTTTACGAATTTCTGCAACTCTCCTAAAAGAGAGACATGGTTCTAGTGTTTCTTGGACTGACCAGGTGATAAAACGATGCTAAGAGACAGTTCTTTAAGGCCTATTAAAAGGATTTAGAATAACAGGGTTGGAAGGGACCTTGGAGGTCTTCTAGCCCAATCCCCTGCTTAGGCAGGAAACCCTACACCACTTCAGACAAATGGTTATCTAATCTCTTCTTAAACACTTCCAGTGTTGGAACATTTACAGCTTCTGGAGGCAAGTTGTTCCACTGATTAATTGTTCTAACTGTCAGGAAATGTCTCCTTAGTTCTAAGTTGCTTCTCTCCTTGCTTATTTATTTATTTATTTATTTATTTATTTATTTATTTATTTTGTCACAACAATATATGTAGGTATCATACAAAAGATTATATAGTATATAAACACATATATGAGTAAATATAAGGAGGTATAAGCATATATATAGGAAGAAGAAAAGAAAAACAATAGGACAGGAATGGTAGGCACGTTTGTGCGCTTATGCACGCCCCTTATGGTTCTCTTAGGAATGGGGTGAGGTCAACAGTAGAAAGTTTTTGGATAAAACTTTTAGGATTATGGGAAGAGACCACAGAGTCAGGTAAAGTATTCCAAGCACTGATGATTCTGTTACAGAAGTCATATTTTCTGCAATCTAGATTAAAGCGGTTGACATTAAGTTTAAATCTATTAGTTGCTCTAGTATTATTGCAATTAAAGCTGAAGTAGTCTTTAACAGGAAGGACATTACAATAGATGATTCTGTGAGTTAAGCTTAGGTCTTGTCAAGGCGACGGAGTTCCAAGTTTTCTAAGCCTAGGATTTCAAGTCTGGTGGGATAAGATATTTTGTTGTTTTCAGAGGAATGGAGAACTCTTCTTGTGAAATATTTCTGGACACGTTCGATTGTATTGATGTCAGAGATGTGGTGAGGGTTCCAAACAGGTGAGCTGTTTTCTAGAATTGGTCTAGCAAATGTTTTATATGCTCTGGTTAGTAGTGTGGTGTTTTTAGAAAAGAAGCTACATAAAATTAGGTTTACAACTCTTAGAGCTTTTTGCTATGTAGTTGCAGTGGGCTTTGGCACTTAGATCATTTGACATGAAAACTCCAAGGTCTTTAACGGGATGGGGTCGTCTGTAAGGTAATGTCCATCTAGTATGTACTTAGTTTTGGGTTCTTTTTCCTATATGTAAGACTGAGCATTTGCTGGTTGAAATTTGGAGCTGTCAATTTTTAGCCCAAGCGGTTAGATGATCAAGGTCGTTTTGAATGATAGAAGTATTGTCTGTGGTGTTAAATAGTTTGACATCAGCAAAGAGAACACAATTACTTGAGATGTGGTCACAAAGATCATTAATGTATAGTATAAAGAGTGTTGGTCCAAGGACGCTGCCTTGAGGAACGCCACTCTTGACAGGAACAGGATTTGATAAAGCATTGCCAATTTTGACCACTTGTTGTCTGTTAGACAGAAAAGCAGATATCCATTTGTGGAGGGGTCCTGAGATGCCATAGGATGTTAGTTTTAGGAGAAGTTTATCGTGTACTACTGAGTCAAAAGCTTTGCAGAAGTCTATGTAGATTGCATCTATTGATTTGCCTTGATCGAGATTTGAAGTCCATATGTTTTTGCAGTGGAGAAGTTGTAAGTTACATGATAATTTTTTTCCTGAAACCAAATTGTTTGTTGGAGAGTAGGTTGTTAGTTTCTAAGTGTGAGGTAATGGATTGGTTGATGATAGATTCCATGACTTTGCAGGTGACGCAGCAAAGGGAGATCGGTCTGTAGTTTTCGACTAAGCTGGGGTCTCCTTTTTTGAAGATAGGGATGACTGTGGCTAGTGACCAAAGTTTGGGAAGAGAACTGGTAGTGAAAGCTTTATCAAAGATAATACTTAGGGGTTCTGCTATATTAATGGAAAGTTTTTTTAAGAAATATGCACATAGTCCATCGGGTCCAATAGAAAGCAATGGTTTTAAGTTGTGAAGGGCTTTCCCAACGTTGTCTTCTGTGAAGTCTATATGAGTTAAATCATCATAGTCATTGCTGGTTCGTTTGTGGAATGTCGGATATGTGTTATCGGAGTTAACAAAAACTGAGCCAAAGAAAATGTTGAAGAGGTTTGCTTTGACTGTTTCATCATTGCATTCTTTGTTGTTAGGATCTTTTAGTGGTGGGATGGATCTTGAGTCTTTAAGCTTAGTTTTCACCCATTGCTTCTTGTCCTGCCCTCAGGTGCTTTGGAGAATAGCTTGACTCCCTCTTCTTTGTGGCAACCACTGAGATATTGGAACACTACCTCATGTCTCCCCTAGTCCTTCTTTTCATTAAACTAGACATACCCAGTTCCAACAGCCATTCTCTATATGTTTTAGCCTCCAGTCCCCTATTCATCTTTGTTGCTCTTATCTGCACTCTTTCTAAGACTATGAGGGTAGGATCCTATTGCATCTCTCAGGCTGTTTCACAGAAAACTACTTATATTTAACTTTCAATTTCTCTAACATTTAGCCATTCTACCAGAAACAAACACCCAATTTGAAATCTTTAACATCTGCATCTGGATTACAAATAAACCATGCAATAAAAGCTTCTACCCACACTGTTAAATAAATATGTTCCATCAGGTAAACCTTCAAAAAATGTACAAAATTATCCTATATTTTACTGTCATGGAAACAATTAGAAATCTATTTTTAGTAACAGCAGCACATTTTAAAAACTTGCCTTTGAAAACAACTTAAAAGAGTATCCCTCGGTATCTCTCATCTTTTTGAATTAAAGGTATCTTTCTTGTTTAAAATAAAAGACAGGTAAAACATTTTTAAAAGACTATTTTTAAAGAAACTTCAAATACTCTGATAGAAGGGCTGGAGAAAAGCATTTAATCAAAGGAAACAAATAGATTTAAATAAAACTTACTTTTAACAAGAGAAAAACATTGAAAAGAACTGTACAAGAAAAAAACCCTTCTGATATTTATTTATAGATCACAAGCAATTAACAGATTAAGGCAATACACCTAATAACAATTTCTAATAATAATTATTTTTGCCATACCAAAAAATCTTAAACAACACTTAACAAGCCTGTGCACTGACAAATTTCCATCTATCAATTACAAAAGGCAAGATTGTCTAGATCGGCACATAGAGTATACTATGCTAGTACATTATGATGTCCTAAATGCAATGTGCGCATGGTCCCTGTGCATGCGCCCACCGCCGCACATGTGCATGCAGTCCCCTGCATGCACCCCACCCCCGTGCATGTGCACACAGTACCCCTGCATGTGCCCTGCCCCACACACATGCACAGCAGAGACCCGAAGACCAGCTGGCCAGCAGGAGGCATGTGTGCATGAGCAGCGGAACTGAATTTATTTTTTATTTATTTATTTAATTTCTATACCGCCCTTCTCCCGAAGGACTCAGGGCGGTGTACAGGCAAAATAAAACAGACAGTACAATATATAATTTAAAATGCAATTGGGGTGATGCGTGCCATAGGTTCGCCATCACGATCCTAAGTTCTTGGGAAGAACTTGATGCTTATGAAGGTTAACATTAGCTAAAGAACCGACAGCTGTGACTTCACATTTTTATGATATGAAATACTAATAAGCTATTATTATTATTATTATTATTATTATTATCATCATCATCATCATCAAAACAATCGAAAGTACCACTTAAATACCATCAGCACTGACAAAATCACCACTAGTCAATTGCAAAAGGCAGCTTTACTCAGAACAACTTACATCCGGTGATGATACCACTAACACCATCTAAAAACAATATATGTCTATATACCAGATCCTTGGGAAGGACTTGATAGGTGGATAAAAATTCCAAATCCAGTCTAAACATCTGGCTGACTGTGGGACCAACCTTACTATGTTAATCTAACATCTCAAATTTTGTCTGACCATTTTAGGTATATCAGCTGATCTATCTCTGTTTCAGTTCCACAAAAATCAAAGAATACATTCCTGACTTCCAGTAAAATCCCAGCGAGATTTGGGGCAAAATATCACAAATATTCCAAATGAGCTTTCTAGTTTAAGATACATTTGTTCTCAGGCAGATACTTTTCATCAATCTCATATTGCAGCATGAAGTTTGTCGACTTAAAGCTGTGTAAACAAGTCAGCACAACTTTGGTCAAGGTAAAGATATTGGCAAGATGTTTCCCATTTGGGAAATGGACTACAATCTGAGGAGGACAAGATTATTGATCCAACTGCTTGGTTTAATGCAGCAGTTCTATACATGAGCTAGACAGGGATTATGTATCCAGGATGTGAAACCTTTCCTTTCAGGTCCTATTATAACATGTACTTGATTTCTCCAAACTTCACATTAAACTAAAAATAACAAAAATGAGACTTAATATAAGAAGACATTATAACTAAGATGATACAATATCTAGTAAAAGGCTAAAAAAGGGCAAATTCTGCGGATTTGCTGAGAAAGGCAGTGTGAGCAGAATGCCAAAAAAGATTTTCCTTATAATGTCTTCTTTTGGTTTACTTGTGTTATACCACCCACCCCAAAAGATTCATGAGAGACTCATGTCTTTCCAAGGAGCAGGGACTTGATGTTCTTTTAATATTTAAGGGTTAAATGAGTAGCTCAGCAACAAGGGTGAAACCAGGAGTGGATAGACTGCAGTTCTAGAAATGCACGAAGTTCCAACCATCCTTCTGCCAGCTCCTAGGGCAGGGGTCTCCAACCTTGTCAACTTTAAGACTTGTGGACTTTAAGCCTTGTGGACTTCCCCTGGCTGAGGAATTCTGGGAGTTGAAGTCCACAAGTCTTAAAGTTGACAAGGTTGGAGACCCCTGCCCTAGAGGATATCCCAATACCTGTTTCTGAAAATGAGGGGCATGTGGCCTACTGTTCTACAGTAGTGGCCAAAACTGTGGAAACCCTTTGGGAAATAGTGTATTTTCTAAAACTAGCTAATAACATCACTTTTTTTTGGAATAGTACCATAGAATGATATATCAATGGAAAGATCATTTAATCAAGAATCTAATGCAATAACTTTTATGAAGGATTTGCTATTAGAATAGCAGTTACAGTATCAAGAAGAAAAGTGAAACATGTAGAAAAAACGAGATATACAAAAATTATCACCATGTCAGTTAATACTTAGTTGGGTAACCTTTAGCATGAATTATGGCCTTACAACATCTTCCCATGGAGGGAACCAAGTCTTTTAGTTCTGCAGTTACATGAAACCAAAATTGCTTCTATTAACTGGGTTTTATTGCTGGGTCGCTTCTGACCAACAAGTTTCTTTAGTCGGCTCCATAGATTTTCAATTGGGTTAAGATCTGGGCTATTCCCAGGCCATTCTAGCAGTAGAGTATGATTATCTTGAAATGCCAAAAAAAAAAAAGTTATTAGCCATCAAACCTCAAAAACACACTTTTCCCAAAAGGTTTCCACAATTTTGGCCACTACTGTATAACAGAGATGAATCAATCCATCAAGATACTTGAGGTAGCTTTCACTTCCCATGTTCATCAATCAAACAGCAATTGCAGCTACAGGTTCATCACTCAGTAAACCCATTGCTTAGAAACAAAGATGTGGAGTAAGCTAGCAAGAGCAAGCAGACTGCTTTGCCATTTGTACCATCCAACCTAAACTCTTGCTTAAGAAGGTGACTTGTAGGGTTCATGAAATTAGGAGGCCTACCATGGAGGTTTTCACATTCTGCAGTAAGTGGTCGTGTTGTTCTGCTATGGTCAAGGCAGCTGAGTGGACTTTCTGATAGATTGCCTCCCCATCTCTTGTCTGGAAGATGAATAGGCCTTCCCCAGTATCACACATCCTGCCAGAAAAAGAACAGAATGTGGTTCCACATGATCAGAATAATTTATAACTGTGCGTTCCTACAGCAGGGTCTCTGGTGGAGGAAAGGAAGGAGCAACAAAGGATGAAGCAAAAAATAGCAGATGACAATGTATTAAATACAGATAAATTTCTGCCTTCCCTTCCCCATTTCTTGCAACGGTACCACATTTCTTGACGCGGTAGTTGATCCTGTTTCAATTTTATGCTCCTTTGTAGCTTTTCCATTGCAAAATATTGCTATAAAAATTACTTTTCTCTGCAGGTTTTGGTATGCAATTCTCTACACGGTGTGTATTGACTGAAAAGCTGTACCACAACATGCAGAAATGTGCAAAAATCTAAGGCTCCTTAGAGTCCAGTTTGCACATGGTTCTTGTATTCAAATTTAAACCACGGTTATTAGTCAAACCTAAGTATCACATATATATATTTGGGTAGACAGATAAGCATAAATAATTTCTACATCTAGGGAATCCAAATAAAGGCCATAAGGTAAAGATAAAGCTTCCCATTGCACATATGTACTAGTCGTTCCTGACTCTAGGGGGCAATGCTCATCTCTGTTTCAAAGCCGAAGAGCCAGCGCTGTCCAGAGATGTCTCTCTGGTCATGTGGCCAGCTTGACTAAACACCAAAGGCACATGAAACACTGTTACCTTCCCACCAAAGGTGGTCCCTATTTTTCTACTTGCATTTTTTACATGCTTCTGAACTGGTAGGTTGGTGGAAGCTGGGACAAGTAGCAGGAGCTCACCCCATTACGCGGCACTAGGGATTCAAACCGCTGAACTGCCGACTTTTTGATCGACAAGCTCAGCGTCTCAGCCACTGAGCCACCAGGTCCCTCTAAAGGCCACACAAAGCACATTTAATGGAAATAAAAGCACAAAGAGAGAATAGACACAATTTAAAGTTCATTTCTTTTCTGGAAGACTACTTTTTAATACCCTCAAACAATGCATTCTTCCTCTACAAGACAAGTTAGCTTACAACCCATTATTCCATGTGGAGCGCAGATAATGGATTAGGAGAGTAGCAGCAGAATGTCCTCAACTTACAACCACAACTGGGACCAGAATTTCTGTTTGCTAAGCAAACAGGTTGTTAAATGAGACACACCCAAATTTATGACCTTTTTTGCTACAGTGGTTAAAGTAAATCACTATAATTGTTTGGCGAATCACATCATGATTAAGCAAATCTGGTTTCCCACATTAACTCTATTTGGAGTTGGTTGGGAAGGTCACCAAAGGAGACCATATGACTCCAGGACACTACAACTGTTGTACATTCATGCTGGTTGCAAAGCACTCAAATTTTGATCATATGACCCTTGGAATGCTGCAATGGTCCTAAGTGACAGGACCGGTTGCAAGTCCCTTTTTTCAGGGCAGTTATAACTTTGAACAGTCACTAAACAAATGCTTGTAACTCAAAGACTACCTGTATACTATCTTTGAATTTAGCTATGCTGCCATTTTGGCTGACTATTTCAGCCAGGTTAAACCCATACATTTTAAGAGGACTTCCAGTACAGAAAAAAAATATAAATTTTTTTTTGTTCATCTCTGAAGCAGAAAATATTGTTCCTCCAGTAATGAATATTCTAATTAATCCATTGTTATTTGTTAAATGCTATTTAAATTGTTAAATGTTTTCCTTGTCTACCACCCAGGCCAAAAATTGTACACGTGTGAATATACAGTAGTGGCCAAAATTGTGGAAACCTCTTGGGAAAAGTGTATTTTTGAGGTTTGATGGCTAATAACACCACTTTTTTTTTTTAAGCATTTCAAGATAAGCATATTCCACTGCTGGAATGCCCAGACTTAACCCAATTGAAAATCTATGGAGCCGACTAAAGAAACTTGTTACTCAGAAGTGACACAGCAATAAAACCCAGTTAATAGAAGCCATCGTTCAATCTTGGTTTCACATTATAACAGCTGCAGAACTAAAAGACTTGGTTCCCTCCATGGGAAGACATTGTAAGGTCGTAATTCATGCTAAAAGTTACCCAACTAAGTATTAACTAACATGGTGATAATTTTTGTATATCTTGTTTTTTATACGTGTTTCACTTTTCTCCTTTATAACTGCTATTCTAATAGCAAATCCTTCATAAAAGTTATTGCATTACTTTCTTGATTAAATTATCTTTCCATTGATATCTAATTTTATGGTACTATTCTCCCCACAAAAAAAAGTGGTGCTATTACCTAGTTTTAGAAAATACACTTTTCCCAAAAGGTTTCCACAATTTTGGAATGTATGTGTGCAGAACTGGTCAGAATCTGGAGAACTGGTAGTGGAAATTTTGAGTTGTTTGGAGAACCGGTAGTAAATTTTCTGACTGGCCCTGCCCCCATCTATTCTTTGCCTCCCAAGTCCCAGCTAATCGGGACAAAATGGGGATTTTGCAGTAAACTTCCCCCAGAGCGGGGTGGGAATGGATATTTTATAGTATCCTTCCCCTGCCAATCCAACCAAGCCACACCCACCAAGCCATGCCACGCCCACCAAACCATGCTCACAGAACTGGTAGTAAAAAAATTTGAAACCCACCACTGTATGTGTGTGAATATATATCTATGTACACAGATGGTGTTTTTATCCTTCCTTTAAAATTCTCCTGAATAAAAAGCACAGGGCTGGTGTACCTGTGTTGCATGGAGAAAAACATAGGTTTGATTCTGCAGCATCTTCAGCTCAGCTGAGGGACGGTCTGGACCGAATTTGGGATGATCCAAGCGAGGGAGAGGAGGCACGTCTTGTTGAGCACATTTGGGATGAGTTTGACCCTGTGGCTCCCGAGGACGTGGACAGGTTGTTGGGGAGGCTTCACGGCACGACATGTTTACTGGACCCGTGCCCTTCCTGGCTGGTACTGGCCACTCAGGCGGTGACACGAGGCTGGCTCCAGAGGATTATCAACGCTTCTTTGTTGGATGGGGTTTTCCCTGCCGCCTTGAAAGAGGCGGTGGTGAGACCCTCCTTAAAGCCCTCTTTGGACCCAGCTATTTTGGCTAATTATCGTCCAGTCTCCAACCTTGGCTTGTTGCGAAGGTTGTAGAAATGCCGTGGCGCGACAGCTGCCCCAACACCTGGATGAAGATGTCTATCTAGACCCGTTCCAGTCCGGCTTCCGACCCGGATACAGCACGGAGACAGCTTTGGTCGCATTGGTGGATGATCTCTGGAGGGCCAGGGACAAGGGATATTCCTCTGCCCTGGTCCTATTAGACCTCTCAGCGGCGTTCGATACCATCGATCATGGTATCCTGCTGCGCGGTTGGAGGATTGGGAGTGGGAGGCACCGTATATCGGTGGTTCTCCTCCTATCTCTCCGACGGTCGCAGAGCGGTGTTGACAGGGGCAGAGGTGGGCCGCGAGGGCCTCACTTGTGGGGTCCCTCAGGGGTCATTCTCTCGCCCTGCTGTTCAACATCTACATGAACCGCTGGGTGAGATCATCAGTGGTTTCGGGTGAGATACCAGCAGTGCGCTGGCGACACTCAGCTGTACTTTTCCACCCGGACCACCCCAATGAAGCTGTTGAAGTGCTGTCCGGGTGTTTGGAGGGTGTGCGGGTCTGGATGGGGAGACACAGGCTCAAGCTTAATCCCTCCAAGACGGAGTGGCTGTGGATGCCGGCACCCCGATTCAGTCAGCTGCAGCCGCGGCTGGCTGTTGGTGGCAGTTACTGGCCCCAAAGGATAGGGTGCGCAACTTGGGTGTCCTTCTGGATGATCGGCTGTCGTTTGAAGATCATTTGTGGCCGTCTCCAGGAGGGCCTTCCACCAGGTTCGCCTGGTCCGGCAGTTCGCCTTCCTTGATCGGGATGCCTTATGCACGGTCACTCATGCGCTCGTTACCTCTCGCTTGGATTACTGTAATGCTCTCTACATGGGGCTCCCCTGAAGTGCGCTCGGAGGCTTCAGTTAGTCAGAATGCAGCTGCGCGGGTGATAGAGGAGCTACGTAGCTCCCATGTAACACCGCTCCTCGCAGACTGCACTGGCTGCCTGTGGCCTTCGGGTGCACTTTGATGTTAGTTATGACCTTTAAAGCGCTCCATGGCTTAGGACCTGGGTACTTACGGGACCGCCTGCTGTTACCATCGCCTCCCACCGACCGTCGCTCCCACAGAGGGACTTCTCAGGGTGCCGTCCGCCAAACAATGTCGGCTGGCGGCCCCAGGAAGGGCCTTCTCTGTGGGGGCTCCACTCTGGGCAGGCTTCCCGGGCTTCGCCAAATTCCTGACCTTGGACATTTAAATGCGAACTCAAGACTCACCTTTTTATCCAGCAGGCTGGCTTAAATTGGGATTTAAAATTTTAAATTTATTAATTTTAAATGGGGTTTTAGTAGAGTAAATTTTAATCATTGGGCTAATTTAAATAAGTTTTTTAAAATTGGATTTTAAATTTGTATATTGTATTGCTGGTTTTTATTATGCCTGTACACCGCCCTGAGTCCTTCGGGAGAAGGGCGGTATAAAAATTAAATAAAATAAATAAATAAATAAATAAAAAATCTTCAGATTGGGCTGAATAATTTTTTTTTTGTTTAAATCTAAAAGGACCCCCCAAAAAGTCCTTGCTAACCAATGTAATACCAGGAAAGATAACAGTCCAGTCTGAATCATGCTTCTATAGCTCCCAATGTTATGGGCTGTAATCAGATTCACACTTGTCAAGAGATTTAAAATATTGGCTGTTCTCCCAAAATCAAAGACCTACTTCCTCTGCCATCAAATATATCAGATGTTATATTAATAGGACAGAGAACAATTGTTGTTGCTGCTGTATACGTCTGTGGCTTGTTGCGTGGCTTGTTAATACGATATACAAGGGTTCCAATGCAGAGAGAGTTTCCTGTTTTCAACAACATTATGGAGGGGGAAACCCTCGCAGAAAAGAATTTGCTCACCTTCCAGCTTCAAATGTAAACCAGGTTGCGTCTCTCCCATATCTCCGGAGGGCACTTAAAGGCCAAGATACGAGTTTTATTCTGGGATTCTGTATGTCCCAAAGACAGATATTTTCAAATGTTATCTGCAAGGTACATTCCCCGTGCACATCTAAGTTAGGCGACGGCATCAAATACACATGGAATCTCTCTGGGAGAAAAACAAAAGATTTAAATTAAAATCCTTGCAGGACTAAAAGCCAGTATAATCATAAGAAATCGTGCATCAATTTTTTGTGGCATTTTCAAATTGCTCCATAATTATTCCTACGTTTAACCCCCCCCCCCCAACAGCCTACAAAATGACAGAGCAATCTTACATGGCTTGGAGGACTTTTATTTGATTGTGCCACTTCCGTTGGCAGAAGAAAATCATAATTTTGAATGTCACTGCAAAAAAACCCACTGGTTGAAGAAAGTAGTTCACTGAGGATAAAAGTTCAGTTTAGGCTTTTGCCTGACATGCTATGTTGCTCTAAGGTTTATGTATGTGAAACCAGTTCAAAAACACCGAGCCCCAATGCAATTCTTAAAACTTAAATTCTAAGAATTTGGGGTACTGACGAACGCCATCACTCGGCTAAACAAATAATTCCCTCAACACTGTCAGACTATTTACTAAACCTGCACTACTATAATCTCATTGTTCCCATCACCCATCTCCTTCCAATTATGACTGTATGACTGTAACTTCGTAACACCTTCGTAACACCTTATGATTTATATTGATATTTATTGTTTCCTGATTGCTTATTTGTAGCCTATGACTATCATTAAGTGTTGTAAGTGTTGTACCTTGATGAAGGTATCTTTTCTTTTATGTACACTGACAGCATATGCACCAAGACAAATTCCTTGTGTGTCCAATCACACTTGGCCAATAAAAAAATTATATTCTATCTATCTATCTGTGATGTACACCCAAAGAATCTGCAAGATTCTGCCTACAAACTTTCTCATTTTGGAAATTAGAAAGTCAACAGGGTTCCTCGTGATATAGAAGAGTAATGTTGGACATGAACACAAGGTGCAATCCAAAAACCCTTAGATCCTACAAGGATAAGCCAGTGTTGAGATAGAGATAAAAATATTTATGCATATTGTTAAAATGGATTGATTTCCACAGAATAATAGAATTGGAAGGGACTTGTTTGTGTTCCCTTCCAATTGCTCAAGCAGGAAACCCTATGCCAGTGATTGCAAACCAAGTGCTGAAAAGGTCATGCAGAAACATCGTGCACACACATGCTCGTCAGGGCTGCGCTCCAGAAAAGACAAACTTCCAGGTTCTAGTGCGCATGCACACCCGACAATCAGCAGGCCAGCGCTCATGTGCAGGCCAGTTTTCAGTACTGCCGTGCATGTGAAGGACAGCTGATCGTCATGTGCACATGTGTGCCAGAAATCCGGAAGACAAACAGGGAAGGCCACATGTGCCGGGCGACATGGCTTCATGTGCCACTTTGGGCATGTGTGCCATAGGTTCGCCATCACGGTCCTATACCATTTCAGACAAATGGTTGTCCAATCTCAGCCTTCCTCACATTCCTAAATCACAGGTGAGATTTATTCTCATTTCAAATAATTTCTCCTTTGCTTAGAAACGTAGGGCTGAAACATTTAACTAAGCAATGCTGAATCTACCTCTGTTAGGCAAGAGGGAAAGAATGAGAGAGAGAGTAAGAGAGAGGAGGAGAGAATATAAATAGAGATGTCCCTTGCAGATTTTTTAAAAAATGACCAAATGAAAGAAATTAACAAAGGTGCATTTCTGGATTTTATGAAGCCATTTTGAAGGCACCCTGAATGCATCTAGTTGTGGTTTTATACAACATGTATGTTGTGCCTCGTCCTCCCCCCTCTCCTCAGCCGGGCCCCTCCCGTCCACACCCGGGCCTGTTATCAGACTCCGAGTCTGATAATGAAGATGAACGGCCTGTCATGCCTCCAGCCCCCGGCCCTGGCCCCATGCCCGGACAGGATGTCAGGAGTGAACAGACAAACCTGATAAACCTCACTCCTACAGCGTGTGAGCAGGAAGCCAGCCATGTGCTGGAATTACCGACAGCAGATCCAGCTGAAGAGAATTCACAGTGGGAAGATCCTTCCTTCCGGGGATCTGAGAGGCAATGCCAGCAGAAGGAAGGGAGGGGCAGGCCTGGATAAATGCTGAGTCATGGAGCCACACCCCACAGCCTATATAAAGGACCTGCTTGTGGCATTCCAACCTTGAGTCAAGCAAAGTCTCATCTAGTTTGCTGCTATCAGACTCTATCACTGAAGTCACAACTTGGACTCCTGCCTGCCCTGATAAACCTCGAAGGAATTTGACAAGCTGCAGAGGCTTCGTTGCCACATTTGATACGGACTTCCTAGACCCGGTCGTCGGAGGGGGAGGGGGACACGACAATGTATTTACATACCATTCTGTTCCCTCTCTACACCAGAAGCCAACAGGTCAGGTTCTCCAAGGCTAATATCATTAATCTGGGTCCCCAGGCACTCAATTTGAAGGACTTTGCACCATTCATCTGCTTCAAGTTCTGCATACAAATGACCAAAAAATCTGGAGGTTGGTATGGACCATTTGTAATATTTACGGCTAACGCAATTGTGCCCACAAATACATATTAGTCTTTGTCAGGGGTCTCCAACCTTGGCCACTTTAAGACTTAAGACAGCAAAGCTGGCTGAGGAATTTTGGGAGTTGAAGTCCATAAGTCTTAAAGCGGCCAAGGTTGGAGACTTGTGGTCTATGTCATTAGACCTACCTGATTCACAAGCAAAAGTCCTGGATGTATCATCATTAAAATATATTCCTACAGCATGTTTCCTTGTGCCTTTCGGCAACCGCAATATATTCTTCACATGATTAAGTTCTGTAACCTGAAATTAAAAATTTAAAAAATTTTTTAAAAAAACCAGCCACTCATGAATCCCATTAAGGTTGTTTCACAGTGAATATTCTAGGTAACAAGTGCAACATCGACATCATGCATTTGAGGTAAAGAACCCAAAGCTCTTTTTTTGTGTGTTTTCTACATCCAAGGGCCATTTCCATGGTCAGGTAAGCTTACCTGTGCCTTGACAGGGTCTGGACTGTAGCTACTGATGCAGGAAAGGAGAAATGGAAATAAGCATAATATATAGGTAGTCCAAGGGGACATGGTGGCTCAGGGGCTAAGATGCTGAGCTTGTCGATCAAAAGGTCGGCAGGTCAGTGCTTCGAATCCCTAGTGCTGCCATGTAACCAGGTGAGTTCCCATTATTTGTCCCAGCTTCTGCCAACCTAGCAGTTCGAAAACACGTAAAAAATGCAAGTAGAAAAAATAGGGACCACCTTTGGTGGGAAGGTAATAGCATTCCGTGTGCCTTTGGCATTTAGTCATGCTGGCCATGAAGACGTCTTCGGACAGCGCTGGCTCTTCGGCTTTGAAATGGAGATGAGCACCACCCCCTAGCGTCGGGAACAACTAGCATGTATGCGAGGGGAACCTTTACCTCTATAGGTAGTCCTCAACTTACAACCACAATTGAGCCCCGCATTTCTGTTGCTAAGCAAGAGAACTGTTAATAGAATGCTGTCCCATTTGATGACCATTCTTGCCACATTCGTTAAGTGAATCACTGCGGTTCTTAAATTAGTAACATGGTTGTTAAGAGAATTCGGCTTCCCCACTGAATTTGCTTCTCTCAGAAGGTCACAAAAGGGTATCACACAAGCCCGGGCAGTGCAACCGTCATAAATATGAGTCAACTGCCAAGCGTCTGAATTTTGATCATGGGACCAAAATTGGAGATGCTGCAACAGTTGTAAGTGTGAAAAACGGTCACAGGTCATTTTTTTTTCAGCACTGTTGTGACTTCGAATGGTCACTACACAAACTGTTGTAAGTCAAGGGCTACCTTAAAAGGACAAATGAAGAGCAAAGGCAAGCATAATGGACTGGAATATGCTTTATCGAGGAATTAGATTCATTATTATTGTTGTTGTTGTTGTTGTTGTTGTTGTTGTAAATTTTCATTCATAAACATTTTTGTGAAAACAGTGCATTGTCAGAGTATCATTGACAAATAGAACACAACCAACGAGAGTTGGTAGTATATCTTAGCACAGAAACTAATATCAATAGTAATAATATAATAGCAGTAATAATAACATAACCAAAAAGTTTAAACTAGCTTTTTTCTTGCAATAGCTTATTTATATTTTTATACTTCTTTACTTTCAATACTTATAATATTAACATTCATAATCTTAATTTCTCTAATTTCTACCTCTTTTCTCTATACATTCATAAAATTTATTCCATGTCTGATAGCATTCTGAATCTTCTTTATCTTTAATTTTTAAAATTAGTCTGTCCATTTCAGCACAGTCTCAAAATTTTCTAATTACAACCTTGTCCAGTGGGATGTTCATATTTTTCTAGTATTTAGCATATGTAATCCTTGCTGCCGTTAGTATGTGTAACACTGAATATGTGATCACTTTATCATAATTATTTTATTTTTATTTTTATTTATTTAGTTAAACTTTTATACCGCCCTTCTCCCAAAGGACTCAGGGTGGTGTACAGCCATACATAAAAACAATAAAAATATACAAAGTTAAAATATCGATTTAAAATACATATTCAATAATGGCCGAATTAAAACCGTCAATTGACCCAACCTAAAAATACCCCATATAAAATTACAAAATTTAAAATTTAAAAAATTTAAAAATTTTAAATCAGGCCAGTCCCGCTTGGATAAATAAGTAAGTTTTTAATTCCCGGCAAAAGGTCCGAAGGTCAGATATTTGGTGCAAACCGGGGGGAAGTTCGTTCCAGAGGGTAGGTGCTCCAACAGAGAAGGCCCTTCCCCTGGGGGCCGCCAGCCGACACTGCTTGGCGGACGGCACCCGGAGAAGACCCTCTCTGTGAGAGCGTACGGGTCGGTGGGAGGCATAAGGTAACAGCAGGCGGTCCCGTAAGTATACCTCTGATAGTATACCTAATCCTCTGATAGTATACCTAAAAGGCATGTTTCTGGTTTAAACTCAGTATTTTGTTCAGTTTTCGTTTCCAGCCAGTTATGTATGTTCTCCCAATATTTCTTTGCTTTACCACATTAGCAGTGTGATATACTAGCAATCCCAACCTTTACGGCTTGGTTGCCCAATGGAGGGGAGATAGGAACGGGCCCATGCAAGTGTGTGCCGACCCTCCACTCACGCAAGTGGTGGACCATTGCGCAGGGTTTGGGTTCCCCTGTGATATACAGTAGCCTCTTGGATGGAAAGGGTCCAAAGTCAGCACATGAAAACCACCATAGGTACATGTCTGTTATATATAGGCACAAGCAACTACTAAACTCCTAAGCAGCAATGTTCCCAACTTTTATCCACTTGTAAGTGCATCTGCACCTACATGCAGACGTATTTTCTCTCTGTGGAGGTGAGCAATACTGTAGAGAGAGTGTACAAAAGGAATAAAGAAGTAATAAGCTAAAGAAACTAAAGGCATGAAATAAGAAAGAGAAAGCTGCTAAGTCAAGTTATCCAGTGTGTCATTCGCTAGTCTTCTCTATAGCTTTCTATTCTTTCCAAGATTCTTTGTTTGCCTTGTTCTTTAAATGTTTCATGTTAGGTTCTGGAAGTAACGAGGCTGGAGACCAGGGTAGTGACAACAGCTCTTTAATATAGGGAGAACCCAGCAACAGGCTGGGGAAAAACCTCTCCTTTTATACAGTTCTACTGGAGGCTTCGTCCAATCAGCAACGTGCTGATTTCCCGCTCAAATATTTAAAGGTACAGACACGAATACATAACACTCCTCCCCTCCCAGAAAACACTTTGCCTCTATTTACATTTTATTTACATGTTATTTTCAATAGTCACGCAAATAACCTGGGCGTCTCCTAGTTCTTTCAGACCTGCGCGGTTCAGTTCTGGTGGTGTTTTGAGCTGTTCGGAGGTCTGTTTTCCTCCCAGCTCTTTCTCTAGGCCATCGGGCCCTGGATTAATTGCAGATTCTTTTTCTTGGCCATCCGGCCCTGGATTACTTTGTAATTTTCCTGTCGTTTCCTCGAACCTGATGGCGTCGCTGGACCCCCGGGACCTCAGCTAAGTCTTGCGCCTCCCCCGGGTCATGGTCAGCTGTGGGTTCAAATAAGGAGGGGTCATAATTTGTTTCCTGTGGCTTGATTTGTTCAGTTATTCGTCTCCTTATCTGATCTATGTGATGCCTCCATACTCTGTTATCTTGTAATTCGACCAAGTACGACTTTGGGCCAGTTGTTTTATTATTTGCCTTGTGAGCCAACTTGGGCCGTCCCGTAGTTGGCCCACACTCGATCGCCTATGTCCAATTCCCTTGTTTTGTCTATTTCCCCTTGTAACCCTCTGGTGTGTAATGGGACTCAAGCGTCAAGTGGGCACCGGAGTTTCCGTCCCATCAGTAATTCGGCTGGGCTTCTGCCGGTAGCCGTGCTTGGGGTTCTGTGCTGAATGGCCAGAAAGAAGTCTATCTTTGTTTGCCAGTCCCCTGGTTTGAGCCTGGACAATGCCTCCTTAGCGCTCCGGACGGAACGCTCTGCAAGGCCATTCGACGCAGGGTGGAAAGGCGCAGAGAGGGCATGTCGGATGCCCTCCTCTGCCAAGTATTCTTCGAACTGGGCTGCCGTGAATTGCGGCCCGTTGTCGGACACCAGAGTGTCAGGCAACCCGTGGGTTGCGAATAAGTGGCGCAGGGCTGCGATTACTGCCTCGGCCGTAGTGGATTTCATGAGTATGATCTCTAACCATTTAGAGAATGCGTCGACAACCACTAGGAAGGTTTGGCCATGGAAAGGGCCAGCAAAATCAATGTGTATTCTTGACCAGGGCCCTTGGGGTTTTTCCCATTCCCTGACTGGGGCCGTTGGAGGTAGGGGTCTGGACTCTTGGCAAGCCTGGCATTTCTCTACCCACTCAGCAATCTCTGAATCCATGAGTGGCCACCACACGTAGCTTCTTGCTAGCCCCTTCATTCGGACGATCCCTGGGTGGCCCACGTGGAGGAGGACCAGTACCTTTCCCTTAATTTGTCGGGGATTACCACCCGATCACCCCATAACAGGCACCCCCCTTGAGCCGAGAGCTCATCCCTTTTTAACAAACTCCTTAGCGTTAGCGGCGCAGCGGCCACCCTCTTGTACCCAACCGAGTACAGTCCTTAACATAATGTCCCGGTATGATGCCCGAGCCACTTCCTTAGATGTGACTGGGCCAGAGTCCAAAGAGTCAATAAGCAGGATGGGCGCCCCGAGTGGGGTCTTCGATGGCCCCTGGCAGTGGGCATCTGCTTAACGCGCCTGCATGCCCCACTTCTTTCCTGGTCGATGATGCAGCTTGTACGAATAAGCGGCCAAGAAAATAGTCCATCGGGTCAAGCGTGGCGAAAGTGCCACAGGCGTTGGGCGGTCGCCAGCCAGTATCCTAGTAGCGGTCTGTGGTCAGTCACGATTTCAAAATCCGCCCAAAGACATATTCGTGGAATTTTTAACCCCTGACACAATGGCTAGTGCTTCTTTATCTAATTGGCTGTAGTTCCTCTCTGGGAGGACATCGCTCTAGAGTAAAAGCTATAGGGGCTTCTGTGCCGCTTTGGAAGTCTATGGCTGAGTACAGCCCCACCCCATAAGGGAGGCATCGCAAACCAGCACTAGGGCAATGAGTTGTGATATTGGATGAGCAGGCTATCACTTGAGAGCAGGTTCTTTACTGCTTCAAAAGCCCTATTTTCCGACTTTCCCAAGACCAAACAGTATTTTTCCTAAAAGTCTATGCAGCGGTTCGCAACGGTCGCTTTGTTCTTTAAAAAGACCGCAGAAAATTCACTAACCCCAGGAATGCCTGCAGCTCTGCTTTGTTTTTGGGCGCTGGAGCCTTCTAATTGCCTTGACCTTGCTCTCAGTAGGGTGAATTCCTTCTTGTCTATCCGTAGCCCAAGAATTTGACGGATTCGACCCTATCTGGCATTTGTTTACCTTGACTTTTAATCCGCTGTCCGGAAAATGCCCAAAACCTTTCTTAAACGCCTCCCCAATTCCTCTATGTTTTCCCTGAAATTAGGACATCATCAAGTAGGGAACTACCCTGGGAGCCCCTGCAGAAGTCGTTCCATTAGGTTTTGGAACAGCCCTGGTGCCACACTCACCCCAAATTGCAATCGGTGCACTTGAAGGCCCCCTGTGCGTTATAATCGTTTGGGCTTCGCCAGCGGGCGCTCACGGGCAGTTGTTGGTAGGCTTGGGCCAAGTCTAACTTGCAAAGACTTGCCTCGCCCCAAAGAGTGCAGTAAGTGTTGCACCACGGAACCGGTAAGCGCTTTTCTGTAAGGCTTTGTTAAGCGTCGCCTTGTAGTCAGCGCAAATTCTAATTGACCCGTCTGGTTTTATCGGGGTGACGATTGGCGTCTCCCACTTTGCGTGATCGACTGGCACCAACATCCCCTGATTTATGAGCTTATCTAGCTCCTTATCGATTTTTGGTTTTAGGGCAAAAGGACCTCTCGCCTTAAGCCTAATGGGAGCTACCTGGGGTCTAAGTTGAAGGAAATAGGGGTCCCTTGTACTTGCCCAGGCAGTCCTTGAAGACATCTTCGAACTCGTTAAAGAGAATGTCTTTCAGGTTACAGTCACTTCTGTAGATGCCAGTCACTCCCATGCCCAGGGCACGAAACCAGTCTAGTCCCAACAGACTGGGCAGAGTCCCTTCGACGATCGTGATGGGCAGGGTCTTCTTATGTGGTCCGACTCGACTCGGACGGAGGTGGTCCTCGAACAGGGATGCGATTCCCTGGTAGTCATGGATTCGCAGCCATTGTGCTTGCAGGTGGCGCCGACTGACGGCAGTGACTTCGCCAAAGTGTCCCAGGACATGATGGTGATCGCTGATCCCGTGTCTACTTCGAGCCGCACCGTACTCTCTATTTTTGGTCTGGTGAAGATCTTCTTCTCACTGCCGAGGCGCGCCTATGACCACAGTCGTTTGGTTTGAATCCGCGCTTTTTGTTTGAGCCAATCGCTGGTCGCCTTGCCGATTCCGCGCCTGATTGGCCGATTTGAATTTTCGGGAAGGTTGGGCCGCCGACAAACTTGAGCTAGGTGCCCTTCTTCCGCACCCCGACATGTCGCGGCCCTTAAATTTGCAGCGTTGGCGCTGGTGTTGACCACCGCAGCTTCCGTGACTCGTCTCGGTCCCCTTTGTCGCTTTCTCGGTTCTGCAGACCCTTCCTCATCTTCACCGCCGGATTCGGTCTGAACCTCCTCCTGGTGCACTGGGGTTGTCTTCGCTTGCCTTAGTGGGACCGGCTTTGCAGTGTCTCCGCCGCTGGGTGGACATTTCATGTGCTCTGGCTTCGCCCAGAGCGTGGCCAGCGCCAGGTTGTTTTGCCAGCAGCCGCCGCAAACGGATGTCTCGACCTCGGATGAGTTGCTCGAGGAGCACCTCGTCTAGGTCGCGTATCCGCAGTCCTTGGACGCTTTTCAGGGCGGCCATGTAGTCACCGATGGATTCGCCTCCATCTGCCTTCGCCTCCAATTCAAACCGCCGCACGATTTGGACGGCGCGCAAGTGGTTTTTAGTAAAGTCTGTAGAGTTGGCCACGACACCGATTGTAACGGCATTGGCTCTGCCAGGGCTTCCGCGATATCAATGACCTCCGGACCGCAGTGGCTTAAGAAATAAGCCCTTTTCGGTTATCTGGAACTCCTTGCAGTTCGTTGGTTTAGAAAGCTTTCAAACGGGTCATATCATTCCCATTTCTCTTTAGCCGGGTCAAACGGTGCGGGCGGAGTGTAACTGGCCATCTCCGCTTTTCTGCCCTGTGTTTGCTGGGTTCGGGTCTATCGTGCTTCAGCTCGGTTCTGGTTCTCCTTAGCCTCGAGATCCCACCCTCGTCACCAGTGTTAGGTTCTGGAAGTAACGAGGCTGGAGACCAGGGTAGTGACAACAGCTCTTTAATATAGGGAGAACCCAGCAACAGGCTGGGGAAAAACCTCTCCTTTTATACAGTTCTACTGGAGGCTTCGTCCAATCAGCAACGTGCTGATTTCCCGCTCAAATATTTAAAGGTACAGACAAGAATACATAACATTTCATATATCTTTCTGAGGATCCACTCAATTCCAAGCATTCTTCTTAAGACGTTCATTCTTTCTTGACATATTTATTTTGTCATTCCTTCTTCATTGTGACCAAACCATATCCATTCCTTTCTTTCATTCATTTTTGTAGTCGATCCATAGTCATTCAAGCAGCCATTGAGTTCTTGACCTCATCTTTTGGTTCTTTGATTGTACACACATCTTAATAGAATAGAATAGAATAGAATAGAATAGAATTTTTATTGGCCAAGTGTGATTGGACACACAAATGTTCCATTTAAACTATAGTACATTCAATCCTCACTTCCATATAACAAAGTGGGCAAAATCACACTCTGGGATTTTATATCTTCCTCTTTCATTTTTTTTTTCTTGATCACTAACATTTATAGCATTGGTTTTCCATCCACTCCTCAACATCGTACTATCATAAAATCTTATCGTCTCTAAAATGCTCCTTCCAGCATTCCAGCATTTCAGTTTCAATATGAGTACTGTAAAATATGCTTAGAATTTTTTTTTTTCTTACTGTATTGTATAAACTCAATCCTTTTGGTTAGTCTGCAGCTCAATGTAATTCAGCAAATTCAGAAACGGTGCAAATTCAGGTTCAGTGTACTGGATAGACTTGCAACTATTCAAATCAGTCTCTGGTGAATAGAATATTGAAGTCCTCTACGTGACTTAAGTATTTGTAAATAGTTTTAGTTTTAAAGATTCATCTGTTATCTCCTCTACCTGTTGGAAGAAAAATCCAGGTCCAGTCGTATACTGGGAATAAAATGCAGGCTGATTGGAAAGAAAGATTTTCTTTATTGGTGAACAGAACCAACCCACACACAGCAGGCAGCTCTGGGACAGCTGACAAAATGGAGTTGAGAACAGGGTGGGTTTTTATACCTATTTGATTTCTATGGGGTCATGTAGGGGTCATGGCTGGCTCTATAGGCAAAAGGGGAAATGCAGATCCTAGGTGTTTGCCTGAGCTAATCTTGTCTTGCCTAATTGCTTATCTGGAGTTTCTGTCTAACCCAGTCTTTCTGAATGGATTACCAAATCTTCATTTCTAAAAGCTGACCTCCTCAGTTTCTGCTTGGGGCAGGGAGATTGGTGCTGGTTTCTGCCTCCCTTAAGATTTTTTTTTTCCACTTCTCCTGTAGGGGAAATATTCTATCCTACCTTTTTAATATTCCCAAAAATATTTTATTCTCTAGAGGGTGGTGGGTGCTGACTTTCTACATACCACAGGACAAGAAGAAGCCAAGTAGATAAGAACTGCCTCCTTCTGCCGAGAAGCCTGGCCTACATTTAAATTTCTCTCTGGGAAAAACCATACACAACAGTTTGCAGGATTATCTTCCTAGCAATTTTTCCCTGGCTTAATAGTAACCTTTTCTTTCTGCCTTCATCTTTCCAGTCATGTGATCTTGGCAAGAAGAGAATATGAGCCTGGAAAGCAGAGCAGAAAGTTTGGGCTTACACAAAAAAAATCTTTACTTTCCAAGAGAAGCTAGCGTATGTTGAAAATGCCAAGAAAGCTATTATTGTCAATCACAGCACATTTTAGAAATGAAATGCCAAAAAGGAAGGTACTCCAACATTCACAGGATATGAGTGGGTAGGGGGGGGAAATTGGTTGGAGAGTGCTCTGGCCCCCAAAAGTATTCAGCTATTCTATTTGCTGAATTAAAGCTGCCCAGTGTCTCTTCCAAAGAAGATCCAATCTAACTGCATATTTTAATAGGCATAATTCAGTTTCACGGATAAGCTATAATACATAAACCAACCGTTTCTTGAATATGGCTATAAGTGCCTATAAAGTACCTAATACCTATGCCTATAGAGCAAGGGTGAAATATAAAATTTGTTACTACTGGTTTTGTGGGCATGGCTTGGTTGGGGGGTAATGTGACTGGGTGAGCGTGGCCAACTTTTTTTTTTTACTTTTAAAAGCATTTTTTCTACAACCTTTTCTGCCGAATGCTGATCAGGCAACCCAGATGGA
The DNA here is from genome assembly GCF_028640845.1 of Ahaetulla prasina. Classification (NCBI taxonomy): domain Eukaryota; kingdom Metazoa; phylum Chordata; class Lepidosauria; order Squamata; family Colubridae; genus Ahaetulla; species Ahaetulla prasina. The sequence continues at coordinate 208,751,162 of NC_080541.1, read as the reverse complement.
ATCGCCAGAAGAGCCTTTTAAAAGCATTTTTTCTACAACCTCTTCAGCCGAAGAGGTTGCAGAAAAAATGCTTTTAAAGGGTTCTGATGATCCCAGCTGAGCCGCATGATCATCAGAGGCTTTTTGTTTTACTTTTAAAAGCATTTTTTCAGCCGAAGAAAAAATGCTTTGAAAAGTTTAAAAAAAACAGCCTCTGATGATTGTGCGGCTCAGCTAGGCATGGTGGGGGCAGGGATTTTTGCTACCGGTTCTCCGAACCACCAACCGCCACCGCTACTGGATCGGGCAATCCAGTCCGAACTGGGAGCATTTCACCTCTGCTATAAAGTTTAACAAAATTCTTATCAAAAACGTTTCCCAAATCTGGGATACCAGAAAGAAGGAGATATTTATAGGAACTTGGGGGGGGGGAGAGGGGGTTAAATTTTAAATATAGAGTTAGGATGAGAATGTCAGAGCAGGTAATCAATAAAAGTTACTTCTCTTGGTAAAGAAAAGATTCAGATTGCCAGAGATGTTTATTTTACTTGTAAGGTCAAAATTCAAAAATGACTTTGTGGTGGTAGGCCAAGAGAATGGCTCCAATAGATTCCAGAAACAACAACACAGTTCTTGTGTGTGTCTGTGTATGTGTGTGTGTGTGTCAGAGGTGGGTTTCAGCAGGTTCTGACCTGCTGAAGTCTGGAGAACAGTAGTTGAAATTTTGAATAGTTCGGAGAATCATTAGTAAAAATTCTGACTGGCCCCACCCCCATCTATTTTCTGCCTCCCAAGTCCCAGCTGATCAGGAGGAAATTGGGATTCTGCAGTAACCTTCCCCTGGATTGGGGAGGGAATGGAGATTTTACAGCATCCTTCCTCTACCACGCCCACCAAGCCATGCCATGCCCACCAAGCCATACCCACAGAACCAGTAGTAAAAAAATTTAAAACCTACCACTGGTGTGTGTGTATGTGTGTGTACACGTGCATGTGAGTATGTATCTATGTATATACATAGTGCGCACACACACATAGAGAGAGAGAGAGATTATTATTAGGGGACTGGAGGCTAAAACATGAAGAATGGTTGCAGGAATTGGTAATGTCTAGTCTAGTGAAAAGGACTAAGATAGCAGTGGTCCAAAATTTGAAGGACTGCCACAAAAAAACAGGTGGTCAACTTATTTTCCAAAGCACCAGATGGAAGACAAGAACCAATGGATAGAAACTAATCAAGGAGAGAAGAAACCTAGAACGAAGGAGAAATTTCTGGAGAATTAACTAGTGGAACGGCTTGCCTTCAGGGGTTGTGAGTGCTCTTTGCTGGAGGCTTTTTTTATTTTTTTTAATTTATACATATCACTATAGGGATGGTGTGGTGTTTGAGTATCATACATTTCAATACAGATAAACATATTCATAATTATTACATTCTATTTTGCTTATTCAATATTATTCACCCCTATCTTTTACACATTTTTTTTCATATAAATATTAACAAGTATGCAATAACATCTAAACCGATATGCTTTAACATCCACCGTATTATCTTTTGTTATAATTTCATTGCTGGAGGCTTTTAAGAAGAAATTAGACAGCCATTTGTATGAAATAATATAGGGCAGGGATGTCCAAACTTGGCCCCTTGAAGTGTGGTGGACTTCAACTCCCAGAATTCCCCAGCCAGCAACTTGCTCATATTTATAGCTCATGCTGGCTGGGGAATTCTGGGAGTTGAAGTCCACCACTCTTCAAGGGGCCAAGTTTGGACACCCCTGATATAGGGTCTCCTCAGTGGTGGATGTCAAAAATATTTAGTACCCTTTCTGGCTTAGTGGGTGTGGCATGGTTTGGTGGGCGTGGCTTGGTGGGCGTGGCTTGGTGGGCATGGCTTGGTGGGCATGGCAGGAGAAGGATACTGTAAAATTTCCATTCCCTCCCCAATCCAGGGGAAGGTTACTGTAAAATCCCCATTTCCTCCTGATCAGCTGGGACTTGGGAGGCAGAGAATAGATGGTGGCAGGGCCAGTCAGAATTTTTACTACCGGTTCTCTGAACTACTCAAAATTTCCGCTACCAGTTTTCGAGAACTGGTCAGAACCTACTGAAACCCACCTCTGAGTCAGGTTGGAGGTTGGATCAAAAGATTTCCAAGGTTTCTTTCAACAGTTTTTCTATTATTCCTGATCTCAGTCTGTACCATTGGGACCACATTGGGCTTTATTTTCCATATCCGATCTAGTTCCTCCTTCATGCCTTGGTACTTCTCCAGGTACTCATACTCCTTCCTGATCTTACTGTCACTTGGCATTGCTACATCTATCACCACTCTACATATACACATCACACAGACAGACACACACCTAGATGTATTGTTGAAAACTAACTTTCTGTCTCTCTCAATTATCTATAACACTTTGTCTTTGGTAACAGTTTTTCCTCTTTTTTTTTTTCCATTTTTCCCCAGCCTGCTGAAATCTGAATTCTACCTATTCAATTTCTTTGTGAAGGTAACTAGCTATAGATGAGATATGAGCTATTGACTGCCCATGATGGCTTTATGAGGTTTAGGAGAGAACGATGTAATACAAAAGATGTTTCCCAATCTATTCCCATTATCAATTCATCCTTAAAGGTCAGATATGGAAAGACCAATTGCTCTGTCAAAATTTAAAACGAAGAACGATGGGTTTCAACGAACATTTTGCAAGCCTCACTTCACATCTGGTGCTTCAGCGTTCATCCATCTGAAGAGCAAAATGTGTTTGCTTTGGGTTACTTTTTCCTCCCACATCTGCACTTTATCAGTTCATAAAGCAGACAATGAAGATTGCTTATCATCAGTGACTATTATCTAGATTGAACAAGATTCTGATTTCATACTACAGATATCAAGAAAGATTAATCTTCTGAACCCAACAGCTTGACTCAAACATCTGCGAACCAAGACAATACACTGATTAGGCAGAATTTCAATCAAAATTCCCAGGGGGACAATGGCATCTAGAATGGAGTCTGAAGTCACACTGAATGTTTTCAGAGAAGCCAAGTTCAAACTATTGCGATCCTGGAAAACACAGAGCATTGTCATATTAGAACACCACTTCTAACGCAGAACTCAACTGACAGGTGAGGTGTGAGAGCAACAGCCTTTTTACATTGTTGCTCATTTTGAATTTCAATTAAGCTACTTGTTCAGAATAGAAAATAAAAACTACTAATAAACAATGATCATCCCTAAAGCGATACCTGAGCACACCTACGTTTAATTTCAGTGAATGACTGCAAGTTTTAACCTTATTAGAATGTATCTCTATCTGCATGTTTATGCTAAGCGAAACATGTGTATCTATATGTGATTCCCTGGGCCTAATACAAAAGATGGCTTCCAGTCCAGTCCTAGACAACTTTCTTAGAATCAATAGCCCCAATTTTGTCAATTAGACACCCGATGTTATGAGAATAGTATAGATGGAGCACGAGCTTATTTTTCTTGAGGGCTTTTCAGATAATTTAAATATTTTAATAGTTGGATTAGTGAAATGCTTCTCACATTTTTAAGAGGGAAGGTAAAGGTAAAGGTTCTCCTCGCACCTATGTGCTAGTTATTCCTGATTCTAGAGGGTGGTGCTCATCTCCATTTCAAAGCTGAAGAGTCAGAGCTGTCCAAAGACATCACCATGGTAATGTGGTCGGCATGATTAAACACCAAAGGCGCACAGAAGGCTGTTACCTTCCCACCAAAGGTGGTCCCCATTTTTCTACTTGCATTTTTTACGTGCTTTCGAACTGCTAGGTTGGCAGAAGCTGGGAGAAGTAACGGGAGCTCACCCCGTTACACAGCAGCACTAGGGATTTGAACCGCTGAACTGGCCAACCTTTCGATCAACAAGCTCAGCATCTTAGCCACTGAGCCACCACGTCCCTTATTTAATAGGGAAACTCCCCTCCCCCCCCAAAAAAAAAAACACCTAGCCATTTTGCCACTTATCTAGGAGGCTATAGAGTGCAAACAGAACATTGATGCCTATGGTGTCCATATCTACCCAAAATTTGAAAGCCCCAGATGTGGAATCTGTGGAGTCCTTGGTGTTTTCTGAGCTTGGTTATTTCCTTGCAGACTAGGTGACATCATGATGTTAACTAGTTTGGTAATGAAACGAGTACAACAAAACAACCACGCTCAGAGAGCACCAAGGACTCCACACTACAACCCTGTGTTACAAATATGAATTCTCTTCTGTACTATCTGTTCTCACGGGGAAACTGTTATAATCTCCTAATAATTCTCCTTATACTGCTGCTCACTTTTGTTACTTCAAATTAAATTGGTCAGATTTGAATTGAAAACTCCTTTCCAATGCACATTGGAGGATTCAGACACATTTGCCTTAATCATGGCTTGGATGCTGCATTCTGTCCCTTATAAGAGTTTATATTCTGATGAGGAAGCATTCCATTCACAGGTCCTTCCTGATGATGGAAAAGTTCAGCCAAGGCCTCATATCTATAAATAAGAGTGTTAGTTATAAGTTAGCCTAAGATATCACCAAAATCAGCTGAACGACTGCAATAAATCATTAAAGTGATAAGAACAAAATTATCCCGTCTGGCTCTGTGAAATTAAAACAAACTTCAATCTATGCTGCTTACTGGAACACAACAGCAAAGTTCAATAACTCCAGTAATGGCTATTCAAGCTTTATCATTCTAAATCTGACTATAAGTAACATTAGATAATTAGGTCTGGTCAGTGATGGCAACCCCAATTTTCACCACCCATCATCACCCTGCAGTAGATTTCAAACTGTTGAGTTCTTGATGGTAATTGAAGATGTGTATTTATTCCGACTTAATAAAATCTTTCAAAACCAGTCTAAATTGCAAGTTAAAAGGGGGGAAAATGAAGTCACCTCCAATTCAAGCCCAATTCTTAGTTATATATATGATGTAGCCAGGAATATCTTGGCATTATACAAAAGCGGTTCTCCTGAGCTTTCTTCTGGATTTTTTTTTTATTTCCAGTATAACATTCAAAATATAGGAACAGACTTAATAATAACAACAGGTATTAGGCAGAAACCCAGACCACAGGAAACATGTAAATTAATAAAGCTAATATTAAAACTGTATTAATTCTCATTGAAATGTCTTAATATACCCTAGATCAGGGGTGTCAAACTCAATTTCGTTGAGGGCCGCATCAGGGCTATGGTTGACCTTGGGAGCTGGATGGGCGTGGCCAACTGGGTGGGTGTGGCCAGCTTGACACCACTCATGGGGTGTGACTAACTGGGTGGGTGTGGGTGACTGGATGGATGTGGCCAGCTTGACGCCACTCCCCAAACTGCTGGCATGTTTCCTCTTCACACTGGGTAATTTGGGCCGAAGCCATGCTGGCCTGATGTTTCCTCTTTGCACTGGGTAGACTGGACTTAAGCCACACTGACCCAATGTTTCCTCTTCACACTGGGTAGATGGAGTCGAAGCCATGCTGGCCCGATGTTTCCCCTTCCCATTGGGTAGATAGGGCTGAAGCGATGCGGGTAGACTGGACTGAAATGACATGGGCTAGCCCCTTACGTTTTCCAGGACAGGCCCACAGTCTGGATCAGTCCACATCGGGAGCTGGATCCAGCCAGTGGGCCTTGAGTTTGACACCCCTGCCCTAGATAGACCTTCTTAGATTAAATTTATCCTCGGGATATAAGGCAATCATAGCAACACCATAGGGCCTCTGGTGGCTCAGACTGTTAAGACAGTCTGTTTTAAAACACAGCTGCTTGCAATTACTGCAGGTTCAAGTCCCACCAGGCCCAAGGTTGACTCAGCCTTCCATCATTTATAAGGTAGGTAAAATGAGGACCCAGATTGTTGAGGGCAATAAATTGACTTTGTATATAATATACAAATGGATGAAAACTATTGCTTGACATAGTGTAAGCCGCCCTGAGTCTTCGGAGAAGGGCGGGATATAAATGCAAATTAAAAAAAACAGTTTTGTTAGTGGCTAGTAACTCTTGAGTTCAGAAACTTTTCTTCTTCTTCTGAGCTGGACAGAATTTATTTTGGGAAGTTATAGATAGCAAGAAATAAAATCGCCTTTTGAGAGAAGAGAAGAAAAGAATTAATTATTACTTAGTTCAAGATACTATATTTAGGCTCTAATTCCTTCATCATTCAGAAAGCTTTGGATGAACCACTTACATTTTATATTAATATATTAATAACATTTTGTATTAATAACATGAATGGGAAAGAGGAAAAAAAGTCAAGATTTGCTTCAGTAATTGGTCTACTCAATGTTATTTCAAACTACATACTTTCTGTGCCAACCTAAAATTTTATTGCTGCAAAGATGGATCTCCCCAATTTCTATAGACAAACAAACGAAAAAGATAAAAGAATTGGTCAGATTTAAAGTACATCTTTATTTTGGTCCTCAGGAAAACAAGCACAGGTCCATAACACAGCAAAGAAAAGAACCAGCATATTCAATATTTTTCTTAGTACAGAGGAACAAGGAATTGGACTAACCAGTATAGGCATTTCACATAATAAGTTCTTCCATATCAAATGGCACATTTAATTATGTGATGGAAATTAACAAAGACCAGACTACTGGGTCAGTATCTGTATGCAGTAGCATAGATACTGGTCACGTTGATAAGTCTTTGGCCTTTTCTCTGGTTTTTCTTCCCCCCCACTCCCCACCCCCCCGGATGACTTTTGGACATGGTTTTGAAAATCCGTGCGTTTTTATGTCTTAAGATTTCAAGCATGGCACATAATTTCAAAGCTTTAATAATCAATACTGTACACATTATGCAGCAGGCAAATGTAGATAGATGGGAAAAATTTAAGGGGATTTAAAAAGATTCAAACGCAGTTTGCACATGATTTTTATTTCTTAAATGCTTCTCAAGTCAAATAAAAATGGATCAGCTACCAGAAGCTTATCTTTTTTGCTCCAGGGCTCCTGATCGCCACACCTAAATCCCATTTTTCTAATATATTAAGCTGTGCTGCCAAAGCTTAAAAAATAAGTAAAGGTCTAGTATAGTTATCATAGCGCAGCATGGAATTACACATGTATTTTCCAGACAGAGTATGTGATCCTCACATAATAGGGACACATACACTCCCTCCCTCTCTCTCTCTCTCTCTCTCTCTCTCTCACACACACACACACACACACACACACACACACTCCCTCCCTTCCTTCCCTCTCTCTCTCTCTCACACCCACCCACACGCACACACGCACACACATCGGGGGGGGGAGAGATTATTAATTTGAAATGCTAATAAGCATTTCCAGTTTAACTGGGTGTTGTACACATTCTGAAATCCATAACGTTGGTTAAAACAGATAACACAAATAGGCAAGATAAATATCATGAACATAATGAAAATGAAAACTGAAAATCATAAACCACCATATCTAATAGCAGGAATCTAAGCACTGAAAACCAATAGGCAAACTCCTTATCAAGGAGAATAGTCACAACAATCAAAATCCTGTGTTGGAACAAAATCTTTAGAGACTCTCTGAAAGTCATGCATGACGGGGCTATTTGAACATCTGTACCTTAGGAAGAGCATCTAAAAAGACATGTTCCTTTAGCTCCCGGAGAGGACAATCCTTGCTCAAGGGAAGATGGAGATATAAGGGTCAGGAAGATTTATTTAACCAGGCCGTATCCAGCTATTGTATTCCAGAAAGTATTGAACTTAATACACTTCTAAAAGGTCAAAAGTTCTCAGAGTAGGCCTTGTATTCTTATTTATACCTTATCTGAGCCTCGGAGATTTATACAACTGATTAAAAATGCTAAAAATGATTCATAGATGTATGTTTCTCTTAGATGTATGGCAATTTTTTTAAAAAGATGTCGTTTCAAAATCATATAATAGGCTTGGCAATAACAATAACAATCTGAAACCAAAGTGTCATCCAAATTTGACTGTAGCTACCAAAATCTCAAAATTCAACTAATCACTGTAGTAGAATTCCTTAATGCTTGGACTATTAAGTCCAAGAATGCTCACTGAGCAAAATCAATAAATATCTTGGCTGGAAAATGTAACAACTGGAAGAACACATCTAGAGGGCACTTAAGAAGATGGCTCTGTGTGTATAAGAGGTACAATAAAATATGCCAAACACAATTTAACACCCAATGAAATTATTTCTAATATACTATATAGCTGTGTTCCCAGGCATATGGGTTGGTGCATCAATTGGAGCCCAGGATACGATTATTTTGTTGGATGTTTGTTTTATCTTAACCACCAATTACATATCTCTGTGTTCAATTTTTGTTACATTATATTGCAACTATTGTCAGCCACCCAGAGACATCATAGTACCAATCTCATTGTACATATGTTGTGCACTGACAATAAAGATTTGAATTTGAATTGAATTTAGTAAGGGGAGTGCCCTTATCAACGGAATGCATGAAGGAACCAAAAATACATAATGAATACAAAAAGCTGGATCAAATGTACTAGGCATGTGATCATCTATTTACCCCAAATAAATTCATACCACTATCCTAACATCCCAAAATCTGAAGTAAGACTACTAAATTTTGTTATAAATTCCCTTAATAATAAAGAAACTGCAAGTAAAAATTTAATATTATAACATCTATCATTTGACAAAGCATGGAATATTGTATTTTAACTCAAAGAATTTTTCATCTCTTTTTTTTTGGGTGGGAGGGGGAATATATTGATTATATTAACATTTAACTAGAAGAGCTGAAGACTATTAAACTTGCATGCCTTGATATTTTTTTTCCTTTATTTATCTAATTTCTATAGCATCCAATTCAACCAAATGACTCTGGTTTCTACATCGGTATAGGTAACATGATTAAGCTGTGGCATGGAATGCAAATACCAAAGTGGTGATTCAGATCTCATGATTAAACTACCCTCCTGATTTCCTTTGACTAGAGACGTCCCTAGATTAAGTGCTAATAAAATCAGAACAATCCCAACTTTAATTCTCTTTAAATGTCAGTAAATGGTGTAAGATTTTAGATAATTTGGCACAAAAGGGCCACTGTAAATAATTTGCTAGTGCTGCCGTGTAACGGGGTGAGCTCCTGTTACTTGTTACTTGTTACTTGTCTCAGCTTCTGCCAACCTAGCAGTTTCGAAAGCACGTAAAAAATGCAAGTAGAAAAAATATGGACCACCTTTGGTGGGAAGGTAACAGCGTTCCGTGCGCCTTTGGCATTGAGTCATGCTGGCCACATGATCACGGAGACGTCTTCAGACAGCACTGGCTCTTCGGCTTTGAAACGGAGATGAGCACCGCCCCCTAGAGTCGGCAACGACTAGCATGTATGTGCGAGGAGGACCTTTACCTTTACCTTTAAATAATTTGCATAAGATTTTCATCACAGCATGAAACCGCGGGAGAAGCATCTTGTTCAACTCTTTAACTCTTCTTACCTTGTGATAACATCTGAAGTATGCAGCACGCTCATCTGAAAACTTCTCTATTCTTCTGGGCCCTTTGCTGGATGCTTTCTTGAAGACTAGCCAACATCTCTGATAAATCTATGAAAAACATACACAAACATACTTCCCCATGACTTGTATGACAATGGTTTCATGAAAATATACACTCATAAATATCTATACACCCCTATCCATCTAGATATGTTTAAATCCTCCATCCAGGATTTAAAATTAGGTCTATGCAATTTGTCCCAGTGATTCCAAGAGACTTGGAAATTCAATTATTTTGGGAGCCATCTCAGCAATTAAATGTCACAAATAATATCTTAGTTTTGGGTTAAGACATTATACTGTTATTGACCAGTAAATAATTCAAAATCACTGTGCAACTATGAACATTTTTAGATGTTCTGCTCTCACTACTTTGTTTTTTTTCTCTTAAATTCACTCATTAATTCATAATAATACTAGACATGGAAACCCTATTTTTGAATGACCAAATTAAACAAGGAGAGAAGCAACCAAGAACTAAGGAGAAATTTCCTGATAGTGAGAACAATTAATCAGTGAAACATCTTGCCTCCAGAAGTTGTGGGTGCTCCAACACTGGAGGTTTTCAAGAAGAGATTGGACAATAATTTGTCTGAAATGGTATAGGGTTTCCTGCCTGAGGAGGGGTTTGGACTAGACGACCTCCAAGATTCCTTCCAACTCTGTTATTCTGTTTTCTTTTATGTTCTTTTGTTTCAATGTCCCTAAGAAGTTCATAGATAACACAAGGATCCTGTTGTAACTTTTTTGACTCTGTGGTGTTTTTATGTCATTTAGCTTTTTCAGATACTACATATGGGATAAACATATTTAAGTGCGCAACTTAGGCGTTCTCCTGGACGATCGGCTGTCTTTAGAAGAACACTTGACGGCCGTCGCCAGGGGAGCATTTTATCAGGTTCACCTGATTCGCCAGTTGCGCCCCTTCCTTGATCAGGACTTCTTACGCACGGTCACTCATGCCCTCGTCACTTCCCGCCTGGACTATTGCAATACTCTCTACATGGGGCTCCCCTTGAAGAGCACCAGGAGGCTTCAGCTAGTCCAGAATGCGGCCGCGCGGGTGATAGAGGGGGCACCGCGTTGCTCCCATATAACACCCATCCTGCACGGCCTGCACTGGCTGCCGGTAGCCTTCTGGGTGCAATTCAAGGTGCTGGTTATCACCTTTAAAGCGCTCCATGGCTTAGGACTGGGCTATTGGCGAGACCACCTTCTGCCACCGATTCCCTCCCAATGACCTGTGCGCTCCTACAGAGCGGGCCTCCTCAGGGTGCCGTCGACCAAACAATGTAGGTTGGCGGCCCTCAGGGGGAGGGCCTTCTCTGTGGCGGCACCAGCCATATGGAACGAGCTACCTCCGGGATTACGCCAACTCCCAGACCTCCGGGCCTTCAAACGTGAACTGAAGACTTTACTATTTCACCGAGCGGGACTAGCCTAAGATACATTTTAACGAAATTTTTAAGGGGTTTTAATCGGTCTTTGACCGTTTTAGTGATTCGGCCAGTAAATATTTGTTCTTAATTGTTTTTAAATATTGTTATTTATTATATTTATATTGTATTGGTGTGGGTATTTTAATAATTGGCTGTAAACCGCCCTGAGTCCTCCAGGAGATGGTGCAGTATAGAAATGTAATTATAAATAAATTAAATAAATAAATAAATATTTTAGTATTTCTAGACTGCTCTCAGTGAGATCTTTTACAGCTGTTAGAAAGTAAAGAGTAATATCAAAATCAGTCAGTGTCACTGCCTTCCACATCAGTGTTCCTCAATTTTGGCAGCTTTATGCTATGTATGGACTCCCAGAATTTTGTAGTCAGCATGTAGGCTTCATCAGTAATTTAGGAGAACTTTTCAGGACTGGCTTTATCAGAGGGAGATTGTTTGGAGGCAGCTATTATGTCATTACAGAATGGAATGCAGAACCGAATAGAATAGAATAGAATAGAATAGAATAGAATAGAATAGAATAGAATAGAATAGAATAGAATAGAATAGAATAGAATAGAATAGAATTTATTGGCCAAGTGTGATTGGACACACAAGGAATTTGTTTTGGTGCATATGCTCTCAGTGTACATAAAAGAAAAAGAAAAAAAATATGGTGGGTGAATTATTAATGTCATATTAGCCTTGCAAACTATTCTGCCAAAGTCAGGTGCAATCTGACCCACTGCCTGAATTAAAATATAATTCAACTGTTATCCTGTTATTATAGTCAGTTTCTGTTCCTGGAATCCAACAAGGTAAATAGAGGGAGGGACTGTTCCATTTTATTCAGTACAACAAAACACCACTGAATGGTTCAGATGTCTCTTCCCCATCTACTTATTCTCTGAACATTTACATCAGCAGGATGTCACTCTTCTTCCATCTGAATAAGGCTGTGCTTCTGGACCAAATACCTAAAATTTTACAATTTTGTATTCTGAAATCAGTTACTTAAAGCATGAATGTTGATTATTACATTGCCAAGGGAGTGTCAGAATAGGCATCGATCAATAGCTGGAAGAGAGAATGAAAGCCCCACCCCAATTCATGATGATGATGATGATGATGACAATGTGCCATCAAGTTGTTGTTGACCAATAATAACCACACAGATTTTGTCCATCTTGATTTGCCCCTAATCTAATCCTTCAGATCTTCCAATAGTGCACACAATGCTACCATAATTGATTTCACCCACTTTGCTGCTGGCCCTGTTCTTCTCTATCCTCCCACTTTTTCCAGTATTAGACCCTTGTCTAGAGACCCTATGTCTTCATATAATGATATCATGCAAATATTCAAATGGGATAGAAGCTGCAGTACATTGCTGCTTGTGTTATCTTAACAAAAGTGTCAGAACCTGCAGGTGTCTTGGAAAGAATGCAGGGTTGTGAAGGGTCTTGAGAAATTTTGATTTCAAATGTATTATGCTCTTACTGTCTTTCCACCTCCCCACTTTTTTTCCTTAGATTAATTTTTTTAAAAAAATCTGTTTCACCCTTATGTTATTCACCCAGTCATCAAATGCAGTGGCCATAAAAATGATTAAATGTTGTTTAGCAGGAATACGAAATGTAGGTTGGAAGGATCTTGAATAAGAATGATATAGTCAAAAACATCTGAAGATTTTGATAATTGTAAATTATTTATATAACCTGGTTGCAATATACTTGATATGTTGGAATGTTAGAAGATAAATGGGAACTGTCTCACAGGAAAAGCTTAATTTTTATTCATTGACCACGTAAATCAATTGTAATCATAGAATGACAACCACTACCTCTGATTTAGTCTACATATAGTGTATAATCTCCAAAATCTCAATGGAGAGTTTGTAATTGAAACACCTAGCTGAGTTTTTGGATTCTTCCCAGCTCTTTATTTTATCTTGTCTGATGAAGAGCTCTGCTGTTCTTCGCTCTGTTCAGTCTTGATAAATGTACTGACCTACTGTGGTTAATAGATTTTCTTTTAAAGGACCAAACTTTACTCTGTTTACTTTACAGAAGTCGGGAACTTCTGATTCCATATGATGTGATAGACTGCAGCAAACTGGATTCCTAGGAGATAGGGAGGTGCATTCCAGACAAATAAGGATAACTCAGTTGAGATATCTTGTGTGAGAGAAAGAAGGTGAAGAGAAGTTCCTCCCTAAAAGTTCTCAGAGTATATGACAGATACAAATAATGGAGTGTTTAGTCTGGCAAGAGTCTGTCTATAGGTGTGGAACAATAAACAATTCAATTTGAAAGAATCACTACATGTCTTTCTTGGTTGGGGAGCCTAACAAACTAGGAGAACTAAATCCAGTACCACCAAGTTTCTGAGCTAACTGAAATGGACATAAATGACACAACATTTATAAGCTAAAGTACAGGCCTTGTAGCTACAGAGAGTCTATTATTTCATACTTCAAAACATCAACAGTTATTAACATACAATTGTTATGTTGTACGTTACAACTGTAATATACAATCAGGCTTGTTCTTGGTTAAAATTCATTTCCTTGGCAACAACTTGTCCAGCTGTGGTTTTAGAAGGCTGTGCACCAGTAAGTACCCTATATTTATAAGTGTAAGTCTTTTTGTAAGATGTAATTTCTTAAAAATTACAGGTGGGTGGATGAAATCTCAGGAACAGAAATTTGATGGCTACAAGATTAAAGCTTAGTCTTCAGTGCTTCCATCTTTTAACCAGGACATATGCAATCAAACCACCTTTTGATTCAATTTACTACAGCCACTATAATGGCAGAAAGTTTTCAAATTTTGTGAATATGCCGCATTAAACATTAAATGTTTAACAATTAAATTATTAATTAATTACATTATTGCTTTCCGTTAATACTATCATATTCATTCACAGCAATTATTCAGAGCATCTGTTTGTGTCTTTGGGCTCCACTGAATGTGGGTAAATGAAGCTGTTTGAAAAACACAGCTCAATAGACACTCTTGGGTTTTTTCCCCTTCTTTTTCTTTTTTTTTTAAGCTACTGTCTTTGACAAGCCATTCAGGTGATAAAACTGTTGTCAGAGCATCAAGCAGCAAGTCTCATCCCAGAGCATCAACATGTTTGGGATATATTCTAAACACGTATTGGCAGGAGAGGAACTTCAAATTTAGTCATTTTCCTTTGGGTAAAATACCAAGGCTCAAAAATACATCCATCTTTTGCATGCAAGACAGGTATAGCATCTCCAGGTAGCACTAGGAAAAAAATCTTCTCTGTCTCATCACCTGGGCAGATGTTGGAATTAACCATTGTTCACATTGCTTTTGATTAACCTAGGAAGTGACATTATGGTATTGATTTTAAAATCCTGACAATTTCCGGTACAATGGATGATGGCATGGGAAGCTGGCAGTTGAGGCTCAGCAACATAAGAAAGGCCACACCTTGTTCAATTTTGTGCTATGTCTTTCATAAATCACAGAAGGCTGGATCCACCCAGTGAGTCAAGCTATAAACCATATACTTAGATAGATATATAAAATGCATCTTATCAATACAAGATGAAATCCCTGACTTGGAAAATCACTATCTTATCCCTGTTCCAAAAAGCAGGAAAAAAAGTTGTGCTTCCCACTATCCCTTTCACCATTCCTACAGTACCATTGCTGAGCCAGGAAGGAGGAGGAGGAGGAGGAGGAGGAGGAGGAGGAGGAGGAGGAGGAGGAGGAGGAGGAGGAGGAGGAGGAGAAGTAGTAGTAGTAGTAGTAATAGTAGTTGTAGTTGTAGTAGTAGTAGTAGTTGTAGTTGTAGTAGTTTAGGACTAAATTTCTCAGTATGCTACATGCATCCTGGGCAGTTGTCCTACCATTGTTTCAATAGGTATGGAGCCCAATCCACACAGAAGAACAGGAAGAGGAGGAGGAAGGAAGGAAGGAAGGAAGGAAGGCAGGCAGGCAGGCAGCTAGTTTACTGGTTCATCCCCAAAAGTCACATTCATTCTACTACAAAACATAACCTGTGTTCAGGTGAAAAATGAGAGCAATATCACTATTTAGAGAGTCCAATGAAATGCACTGTCAGGATTTCATTTTTGTTGTTGTTGATGATGATGCTGTTGTGTATAAGGACTGCAGAAAAACATGCATAAGGACAAAGGAAGCTTAATGTATCCCCGAGTGCTGATTCTTCAAAATGATTAATTTGCTGCTTTCATTAAAGCCAAGGAATAGCAAGGGCTTCACTTTTCTCTATTGATCCCAAGCATATGGCAACTATTAAGGCAGGTTTTTCACAGCCAAGAAGCTAAGCGGTAGCAGTTTGCTCTAAACATGGAGGATCAAATATCTGAAGGAATGCCAGAAGTAAATGAGATTGGGTCATTTCCACCAGCCCCAGACAGGCACTTACAACTTCAGCTCAACATCTGCTTAAACAAGCTGCCAATAACTAGGAAAGCTCACCTAATGGCACTTTAAAACACCAAAAATGTAAGGGGAAAAGACAATTAGTAGATTCTGACAATAGGCCTTGGCATGGCTCTTAATTGTGATCTACATTAGAATTAAGTTTCTCGTCTCAGCCTTTAAGCATTTCTGCACTCCATAAAACCAAGAAAGCACTTTGTGGACTGAGTTTGTTCATTGTGACATAAGTTGCATAACTATACAGGTTAATGATATCAACTGGGACTGGAATTTCTAACACTAAGCAATATCATATGACCTGCATCACTTAATGATGGCAGTTCCTGCATTTCCAGTTGCCACTGTTAAGCGAATCGTTGTGGGTCATTAACTGAGGATGTCCCGTGGTCTCCCTATGCAATCTCCTGCTGGCTTCCCCATCGACTTTGCTTCTAGAAAACTAGCAAAAAGGACTGTAAATGGAGACCATGTGACTGTGGGACATTGCAGCAGTGGTGAAATTCATTTTTTTTTACTACCGGTTCTGTGGGCGTGGCTTTGTGGGCATGGCATGACTTGGTGGGCATGGCAGGGGAAGGATACTGCAAAATCTCCATTCCCACCTCACTCCAGGGGAAGGATACTGCAAAACCCCATTCCCTCCCCACTCTTGGGGGAAGGATACTGCAAAATCCCCATTCCCTTCCCAATCTGGAGCCAGCCAGAGGTGGCATTTGCCAGTTCTCCGAACAACTCAAAATTTCCACTACCGGTTCTCCAAAATCTGTAAGAACCTGCTGGATTTCACCCCTGCATTGCAGCATTGTAATTGGGAGTCAGGTATCCAGACTGTGATCATGTGGTTGTGGAGCTGCTGTGACAGCCAAAACTTCAAGGTTCAGTTGTAAGTACCAAAGATTCAGTGTTGTTGCAGGGTCGAACAATCACCGAATAAGTGCTCATTAAGCAAGGACTGCCTGTAATTTATTGAACAAACTGCTGTTGGGAGGATACACACCACATACTATTCTGAGCAATGGTTGGCTCAACCATTGTTCCAGTGGCCAAGATCCTCAAAAGGATTGAGAGCCACAATCCTGCTGAAGACAAATAACACATATAAATTGAATTTTCAGGAATTTTGTCTTTAAAAAGATGTTATTAGTGGTGGTGGTGGTGGTGTTATTTTGTTTCATATTTTAGGTCTGTCTATCTATCATCTATCTATCTATCTATCTATCTATCTATCTATCTATCTATCATCTATTATCTGTCTGTCTGTCTATCTTTTTATCATCTATCATCTGTCTGTCTGTCATCTATCATCTATCAATTATCTATCTATCTATCTATCTATCTATCTATCTCTCTATCTCTCTATCATCTATCAATTATCTATCGATCTATCTACAATCTATCCATCTATCTATCCATCCATCCATCCATCCATCCATTTTCATCTATCTATCTTCTTTGGGTAAGCAATGTTATGTGAAGCACACAAAAAAGTAATAAAAATAATAAAAAGTAGTGAGCAAAGGAAAAGTGAGTCAAAAGGAGATAAAAAGGAAAGCTAAATTTACACCAGTACCATTCCTTATAACGTTCCCTACTTTTTATCCCTACCTATACTAGATAGAGCTATCTACTATAGAAGATAGTTATCTTCTATCACACCCATACCCAGATTTGACATTGCCTTTTGCTCTTCATATTGAGTACCTGTCTCTTTTTGAAGACCTTATCAACTCCATCCAACCAGGACATTTTTTTGATCTTCCCTTCCCTTCCAAATAATGTGTCTTCCTTCAGATATTTGTTTTGCAATCTGATTTTCATTCATTCTCTTTACAGGTCTGAAGCACCTTAATGTAGTTACCAATATTTCACACTGATCACTCATGTTAAATTTCTGCTGACACACACAACTCTCTTCCATACAAAAAACTGAGCAGATGATCCATCTGGTAAGTGTGTGTTTGCCTCTTTCAGGCTGTATTCCTCCCAGCCGATCTCATAAAGTGTACTATTTTTCTAGCCTTGTTTTCTTATTTTCAAATTTGGCTAAGAAAGTCCTGCAGTATGAACACCATGCAAATAACCATTCAGTGTGTTGTGATACTTCTGGAGAGAAACAGTAGAGTTTGTGACCTTGCTGTGACAGAATGGGGTCATTCAGACTGCTTCTTCAACAGAACTCATGGCCTGTCCATTAGAGGCAGATGGTCTAGTGGTTAAAACATTAAGCTGAAAACTGAGTTATCTATTTATTTAGGAGATTTATATTACCACTTATTTGCATATGGCAGCTCAAGGCAGCTTAGAAGAATATAAAAGTATCATATAAAAAACAATAAAACTAATGAAAGAGAGAATCGTATATAATAAAATAAGCCCCCATGCCCCACCCCAGTGACAGCACATCATATGAGCCATTTAATGGGCTCCATCCCACTCTGCGTTTCCCAGGCCCTCTGACAGAACCAGGTCTTCAGCACCTTCCAGAAGAGTGTTAGAGTGGGGGCCATTCTAATCTCTGGGGGAATGATGTTCCAGAGAGAGGGAGCCACCATGGAGAAGGTCCTTCTTCTGGATCCCACCAGGTGTATCACTCTAGGAGATGTTACCGGCAACATTTCTTGCCTCCCCACTTTGGTGGGTCAGGTAAATGTGACTGGTAAGAGACAGTCCTTCAGATAATCCTGGTCCCAAGCCATGAAGGGCTTAAAAGGTGACAGCCAGCACCTTGAATTTCACCTGGAAGCAAATCAGCAACCAATACAGCTCCCTCAGGAGAGGTGATACATGTGCACACCGAGGTCTGCACAAAACCATGCAGGCTGCTGCATTTTGCACCAAGTGGAGCTTCCGGATGCTCTTCAAGGGCAGCCCCACATAGAGCGCATTGCAATAGTCAAGGAAGTGACTAGGGGATGAGTGACCATGAGTTGTACTCCCACTTTAGGAATGAAAGCCAGCTGGGTGGGGAAAATAGGAGGAGGAAGGCGTATTAGTTATGTTCAACAGACTTGAATTATTTATCAAAACAATAAAGGTGGAACATAAATTAAAAAAAATCAATAAAATTAAATTACTTTCTGTGTCTATTTATAAACTGTAAGTGGCCTGTAGAGAAAAATTACACATCTGTTCTTAATGCTTCCTTCTCCAAGGTTCAGAATAATTGTAAGAACAACTTTGCAAGGTTTCGACCTTTCACAAAAATTGTAGCAAGCATTAGAAATAGCTAAGTTCTGAATGGTCTATTTTGTGGGGTATTAACTCAGCTTCCTTTTTCATATCTTAATTTATGTGGGAGATTTATTGTACCTATCTAGAAAATTACAGCGTGGTCAAAATTTTACAGATACTGGGAGCTATTGTGATAACCAATTGTTTCACATTCATGTGCTGGAAAATTTAAACTTTATTACACAATACAGTCCAGACAGGAGAACATCTAGACCTGACAGTCAAAAATAAACTTAAATGGGGGTTAAAAGGTTAAATGCTTATGATGGAATTCAAGTGGATCTGTTTTAAACTTAGGTCTTTTTTTTAAAAAAAAATACTTTTGGCTCACTCAGGTCTCTTTCCTTCCCTTTCTTCTTATATCTGTTTTTCCTTCTCTTTCTTTGCCACTTTCTATATATTTATTATGAGTCAGTCTTTGAGAGCTGACTAAGATCATTCATGAATTAATCTGCTCATTAGATGTATATAACAGCTTTTCGTTCATCTCAGGGCAATGTGAGCATCACACTCAACTCCAACTTCTCCCTAAAATAGCAACCTTGTGAGATTGATTAGGTTGGAAATGTCTGGTTCAAGGACATCCAAAATGAGTTCCATAGTTGAGGGCCTTACTGACCCTAAATCTCCCAAGTTTCAGTTCAATAGATTAGCTCCTCCAGAAAGAAAGAATGTATCAGTAGTTTTGCTTAACATCCTTTCTTATGACCTTCCCAAAACACATCAATTTAAGAGGACAAAGAGAAGTAAGATGGCAGTATCATATATTCTAAACCAGTGTGTTTCAAACTTGACAACTTAAAGATATGTGGACACGCTGGCTGGGGAATTCTGGGAATTGAAATTCACACTTCTTAAAGGTTTTTGAGTTTGAAAACCACTGTCCTAAACCAGGGTTTTTTCATTCTGCATTCTACAGAACGATGGGATTTTGTGAAGGTTCTTGGACAGACTAAAGAGAAATTCACTTAATAGAATAGAATAGAATAGAATAGAATAGAATAGAATAGAATAGAATAGAATAGAATAGAATAGAATAGAATAGAATTTATTGGCCAGGTGTGATTGGACACACAAGGAATTTGTTTTGGTGCATATACTCTCAGTGTACATAAAAGAAAAGAAAAAAAATACCTTCATCAAAGGTACAACATTTACAACACAAATGATGGTCATGGGTTGCAATTTAACCCTTAGTGATAGCAACAAAAAGTTACAGTCATACAGTCATAAGTGGAAAGAGATTGGTGATGAAAACGATGAGAAGATTAATAGTAGAAGATTTAGTAAACAGTTTGACATTGTTGAGGGAATTATTTGTTTAGCAGAGTGATGGCCTTCGGGAAAAAAACTGTTTTTGTGTCTAGTTGTTCTGATGTGCAGTGCTCTATAAAGTCGTTTTGAGGGCAGGAGATGAAACAGTTTATGTCCAGGATATGAGGGATCTGTAAATATTTTCACAGCCCTCTTCTTGATTTGTGCAGTATACAGGTCTTCAATGGAAGACAGGTTGGTAGCAATTATTTTTTCTGCAGTTCTAATTATCCTCTTAATAATTAATAATTAAGCACCTTTTAATCCCTAGAGCCATGATGGCGAACCTATGGCACGCGTGCTCCAACAGCTGATTTTTGGGCCTTCTGTGCCCACTAGAAGTAGGGAAACAGGGTCTCTAGGGGTCTCTGGAGACTGGATACAGCAAAAAATGTCACTTCCTGTCCAACCGGAAGTTGGCAAATGGGCAGTTTCTGGCCTTCAGAAGGCCTCCGGGGGGGGTGGCATTTTTGCCCTCCCCAGACTCATAGAGAGGCTCTGGAGCCAGGTGTGAGAGAAAAACAGCCCTATCGGGCCCTTGGGTGCCAGGAGCAGGGGGAGGGGAGTCACACGCACATGTGCAGGAACGGAGTATATAGAATTATGGGTGTGGGACCGCACGTGAACCCCCCCTCCCCTGCCTCCTGGCATGCAATGGCAAAAAGGTTAGTCATCACTGCCCTAGAGGCATGACTCTTTATCAGAGATTCTGGGAAACAAACAATGTATTTTTTTATCCCAGGGATTCCAGGGAACATGAACTAATACTCTTTAACTAATAAGATGTACAGTATTTTATATACCTAACCACTGCTTTCAAATCTTTAATGTCCTTCAGATATATTGAAATGGTTGAGAGTCTAGAGATGAGGTATAAGTCCTTAAGAAGAAACCAGGATAGAGGACACAGTTTTAGACATTACTTGGGGTTATCTTGATAAAATGAAGGGTTGTCACTGTAACAAGATGCCGTTCAAATTCCTCTATCACAAACACCACCAACATCCAACAATCTTCATAATTAACACTATAGTTAACCCAATCCATAATAAAATGTTGCGATACTTATCTACTTTAGTCAAATATGCCTGAAATTCATTAAGCACGACACTGTTATCACTCTCCTGCTGCTCTAAATGTGTTTGTTAAACACATTTCCAAAGTGCACATATTACATTTTACAAGCTCTACAGAAATATGACGATGCTCAAAAGCATAAAAAATAAAATAAATTTTAACTACTTTCAGAAAAATTTGTCATAATTTGTCACAATTTGTCATACGAGAAAAATACAGAATTAAGCAGTCGTACATTCCGAGACACCCATCGTTCACCCATAAGATCAAAGAGGTTGCCACAGTAACTCCATCAGTGCAATGAAGAAAATAGTTCAATAAAAGTCTTGCATGCAAGATTCATTGGAGTAAATAGTCTATATTGCTTATATGAACTATAGATTGATAGATAGATAGATAGATAGATAGATAGATAGATAGATAGATAGATAGATAGATAGATAGATAGATAGATAGATAGATAGATATAGATGATAGTTAGATAGATAGATAGATAGATAGATAGATAGATAGATAGATAGATAGATAGATAGATAGATAGATAGATAGATAGATAGATAGATAGATAGATAGATTGATTAGATAGGTAGGTAGGTAGGTAGGTAGGTAGATAGATAGATAGATAGATAGATAGATAGATAGATAGATAGATAGATAGATAGATAGATAGATAGATAGATAGAAGATGGATGGATGGATGGATGGATGGATGGATGGATGGATGGATGGATGGATGGATATAGACAGGCAGACTTCCCAGATTATACAAAAATTTCTCAGGAAGAAATATGGTACTCTACATCTGAATGAACTTTTAGTCTGAATTTTTTATTCTATGGTCTGACAGTTGTCCCTGGAATTTTGAAGAAACAGAATGGAAAGTGTACTGAAATGTTTGATTTTTGGTTTTGGAGAAGACTCCTGAGAATGCCATGGTAAAAGAATACAAACACAGAATAAATCAATCCAGAGTTCTTTCGTGAGGCAAAAATGGGCAGACTCAGATCATCATATTTTGAACACATTATTACAAAGATCTGATTTTCTTGAGGAATCTATAATACGTGGAAAGGACAACGGAAAGAGAAGAAGAGAACAATCACCAGGAAGATGGATGGACTCAACTGCAGCAGTAATAGGTGCACAATAGAATGGACAACTGTTTGACTGGAATGGTATAAAGGTTTTCTGCCTTGAGCAGGATGTTGGACTAGAAGACCTCAAGTTCCTTCCAACTGCATGACTCTAATTAAGTCAAGAGCAGATTATCCTTGAGAATGTGTATCCTGTAGTCGCTAAGTCGACATCTACCTGGGGGCACAAAATCAATTATTCAACAATTCCCTAGGTTGCATGTATGTCCTGACTACCTTTACTAATATTCATTTTGTTTCAATTCCAAACAAAACTTGGATGAGTAAAGTTCATTGTACATTGTCTAAGTCTATAACAACAAAGGCCCAGAAAACACAGTTGAGTCAACATGCTTCCTGTTATTGAATAAGCTTCTACTAGTGCAACATATATATATATATTTTTAATAAATGACTCAGTTCTTTAATAACACAGACAATCTGTCAGGGCAAGATA
The DNA here is from genome assembly GCF_028640845.1 of Ahaetulla prasina. Taxonomy (NCBI): domain Eukaryota; kingdom Metazoa; phylum Chordata; class Lepidosauria; order Squamata; family Colubridae; genus Ahaetulla; species Ahaetulla prasina. The sequence goes on along the minus strand of NC_080541.1, from coordinate 208,728,559 downwards.
TTCAATAGCTCAAACATGGATGGATTTTGTAATTTAGAACCAAACATGACTGGGAGAGAAGGAATGGATACCAATTATGAACAAGCCAAAAGTACATTAAAGTCACTCTCTTAGATGGAAAGAGTGGTGCTCCCAGCCATAATGATGATTGACTGATTGAATTGATATGCTCAACTGATTCCCCCTCCTAAAAAGGTTGCCTTTGGACCCAAATATCTTCAGTAACTATTAATCTGTCCCCAGCCTTTAGGGGGAAGATTGTTCAAAAACTAGTCAGTCTGCAGCTCATGAAAACTCTGATGAAATAGATTTCTCTAGAACAGTTTCAGTTAGTTTTTAGTTCAGAAGACAGCTTTGGTAATGCTTGCAGATGACACGTGACAGGGCCAGGATGCCAGTGGCACATCCACCCTTGATCTCTCAGGCAATGGTGGGATTCAAATAATTTAACAACCGGTTCTCTGCTCTAATGACCGGCTGAGTTGGCGGGGCCATGGTGGGCGTGGCCAGGGGATGTGACAGGCAGCACTTGATCTCCTGCACCCCCTGGGAGCAAAAAGGGGCCATGGGCGGTGCCTCACCCTCCCCCCCCATACACACACACGATTTTGGGTCTAATAGGCTTCCCTGCAGCCTCCTGGGAGCAAAAAATGGGCTGCGGGGGGGGCACCCTAT